>NC_071511.1:51651348-51981797 GCF_027887155.1 Malaclemys terrapin pileata | reverse complement strand
TAAAGCCCTCCTCACTAGGTTAGCAAGTCTGCCTCATGTTCACTTGTTTGTGCAAAATCCTTTCAGAGTCAGGGCGCTCCAGGATCCAGTCCCCTATTCTGTATGTATGGGCAGCAGTCCTGGTTCCTAGATGTATAACTTTACATTTCATAGTGTTACAAAGTATCCGGTTCACATGGGTCCAGCATATCAAGCAATCCAGATGTCTCTGTATGACTATCCTGTGCTCATTATTTACTGTTCTCTAATCCCTTCAAATTTTTAAATCAACAATGATTTTATATTTATTTCCAGATCACTGATGGAAAAGTTGAATAGTCAGGCCTCGTACCAATCCTCGCTAATAAAACTTCCTATTTGAGGATGATTCCCCAATGACTACCACTTTGAGATGTCAGTCAGTTCTTAATCCATTTAATGGTTGTTATATTGATGATATAGTGCTAATTTTTTAATCAGCGTGCTGTGTGGTACTAAGTCTTACAAAATCTTATGCATGTTACACCTAAGCAGTTACTTTTATCAATCCAACTTGATACCTAACATAGTTACCATCTCGCTCATGGAGGTTGCAGATATACCCACACCAGCCTATTTTTGTAGCCCTCATCTTTCCCTTTACTCCAATCTCATATTTTGTTTTCACGGTATGTTAAATCTTATTCTGATTTCTCAGGGCACAGTAGAGCATGACTCATTTTTACCAGCCCACAAGGGACCTCGCACACTTTTGGGCACTGTATAAATGTTAGTACTGTAATCTAAGGTAGAATCTTGAACGTAACTTACATGATGACGGTTTCAGCTTATTTTGTAGAGTCTTTCAAAACCTATAGCCCAAACTGCTTTAGTTAGAGAGTTTCATGAGAGGAATCAAGAAATTTAAGTAAGGCTTCTCCCCCCCCGCAAGGTGATGAGCTACATGTAGGTAAAGCTACCATTTGCCCTGGCTACACTAGGATTTTACAATGTGTTTGTGTTCCATAAGCACATCTATTCTTCCTAGCACCAACATGGCATTACAGGAACCTCCTCTCATAAGTCCTCCATATACCTCCTGCCTTCACCACCTCTCAGTCCTTTCACTTGTGAAAGGCTAGGCATTTGGAAGTCAGCCCAAACCCACCCCACCCAGCTAGGAACAGTAATGTCCTTTTTCTTAAGGAACAACTCTACCTACCAAATACACAGCTTTGAATTGTCCCATACATGTAAGTTTGGGAATTAAGCAGATACTTCCACAGTAGCCTTACTTTTTCCCCTTTAATAGATGAATTACAATACAATTAGGTCCTTCATACCCAGCATAACATGCTTCCTCTCATGTTCTAATGTGGCCCATTGCCAGAGCTTATGAGATCACATAACAGGCACTTGCACAGAGTAGGAGATTCCAAGTGGGGAGGCTTTTCCCTCCCATGTTGCAGCACCCTTCAGGGAGACTCTGCTGCCCCATCCCCGGACCACTTGAAATCTCTGCAGATGGCCAAGGAAAGTCTGCACCCTCGCCTCATAACACATTTCCCTTTGGGGGAGATGTCCTATTACACTGTGCCCAGCAGCAAAAGTACTAGGCCTGCAGCTGCCATTTGCAGGAGCCGTAGAGCACACAAGATTTGGATCTACCTAGAAACTACTTACAGGAAGGGTTCAGGAAGGATGCTCCACACTGCTAGGGAAGCCCTGGCAGCAACATCCCAAGAATCTATTCCTGAAAGGGAAAGGAAATTAACCCAATTGGTCCCAAGACTCAAAGGTGTTGGTTCAGTTTGCATTGTCACAACCAGTCCTCCCAGAGCTGCAAAAGGAAAAGAGTTAAGGCACTGCCCTCATTTCTATTAGGAAAATCAGAACAGACAAGAGATTGGAAGACAAAACGGACAGCAAAGAAAAAGTGAGCCATTTTCCCAGTGCAGAAGACTATCACAACTAGATATAGACACTCAAACACTCTTGTTACTTTTCCACACAGGCAATTGCTGATGGGCCACAGAGATGTTACACATAGGGTAGATAAAAATTATTTTTTTTTTATTTAAATTAGATTTTTTTGATAAAATGCTTTTTGAGGAAAAAACCTATCTAAAGATAGTTTTAATTAAGATATATCTGAGCTATAATGTCTCATCATGGAATAGGGATTATAAATTCTAATTCTATAGTATGAGACAATATATTCATGTAATGTTTAAGAAAAGTTTTGTAAACAAGTTCCAATAGTTCATGGATTAGGGACCCAATTTTACAGGGTTCCATGGGCTTCTATATAGATTATTTAGGTTAATCTTTCTATCTACCCAAAGAGACTCATTCCTCAGTCTAGAAGGTACCATCAGAGATACTTAGTTTTGCAGTTCTCAAACTGTGGATTTGTGTCTCCAGAGATAACATGCTTGTTAACAGCAAAAATGTTTTAAATAAATAAATAAATATATAGAGGTGAGAAATAACAGACCTCAACCCTATTGTCCCTCCTCAAAAAACTGCAAAGTTTCAAATAGTTCAATTAATTGAGGATTGTTGGGGGCGGAATAGATCTGGACAAGGAAAAGAAGTCTGGAGATAAATGTGACAAGGGAGGGACAGACAGTAGAAACAAGAGTGAAACTGTTTGAGCAGCATATTCCAGAAGTCTAGAGGTCTTTCTGAGAGTAACCTTCATTGATTTGAGTTCTACCATACCATTCTCTCACTAAAAGAGAAAACCTATAATGCCAGCAGGCCGTAAAAGAGACCCAGTTTGGGAATCATAGAATATCAGGGTTGGAAGGGACCTCAGGAGGTCATCTAGTACAACTCCCTGCTCAAAGCAGGACCAATTCCCAACTAAGTCATCCCAGCCAGGGCTTTGTCAACCTGACCTTAAAAACCTCTAAGGAAGGAGATTCCACCACCTCTCTAGGTAACACATTCAAGTGCTTCACCACCCTCCTAGTGAAAAAGTTTTTCCTAATATCCAAACTAAACCTCCCCCACTGCAACTTGAGACCATTACTCCTTGTTCTGTCATCTGGTACCACTGAGAACAGTCTAGATCCATCCTCTTTGGAACCCCCTTTCAGGTAGTTGAAAGCAGATATCAAATCCCCCCTCAATCTTCTCTTCTGCAGACTAAACAATCCCAGTTCCCTCAGCCTCTCCTCATAAGTCATGTGTTCCAGTCCCCTAATCACTTTTGTCGCTCTCCACTGGACTCTTTCCAATTTTTCCACATCCTTCTTGTGGAGTGGGGCCCAAAACTGGACACCGTACTCCAGATGAGGCCTCACCAATGTCGATAGAGGGAAATGATCACATTTCTCGATCTGCTGGCAATGCCCCTACTTATACAACCCAAAATGCCATTAGCCTTCTTGGCAACAAGGGCACACTGTCGACTCATATCCAGTTTCTCGTCCTCTGTAACCCCTAGGTCCTTTTCTGCAGAACTGCTTCCTAGCCATTCAGTCCCTAGTCTGTAGCAGTGTATGGGATTCTTCCGTCCTAAGTGCAGGACTCTGCACTTGTCCTTGTTGAACCTCATCAGTTTTCTTTTGGCCCAATCCTCTAATTTGTCTAGGTCCCTCTGTATCCTATCCCTACCCTCCAACATATCTACCGCTCCTCCCAGTTTAGTTTCATCTGCAAACTTGCTGAGAGTGCAGTCCACGCCATCCTCCAGATCATATTTTAATGAAGTTCCTCTACCTGTGGGTAAGACAGGCATGCATGCAAAATGCAAACAGTGCAACAAAGAAATGCAAAGCCTACTTGCCCGAATGAAACTACATCATCAGAAGTGTTCCTTCTCAGGAGGAAGCTGCATTGAAGATGATGAAAGGAATGTCTGAACATGCAGAATCTTCGGGTTGGTAAACTTTTTTATTTCATACTTTTCTTAAGGACTGCCTGTCTTCCTTCTGGAAGGCTAATGTTGCTGAAATTGCAAAATACTTCCGTAACAACCACTTTGCAGCAGCGGCTCTGAAAAAAGTGGGAGGAACCAAGCTAACTCTGCCACAAGATGTGCGATGGGACTTAGTAGTGGACTGTTTTGAGCACTATATCAAGAACTGACCTAATCTGATGACAGTTTGTGAACAAAATCATGAAAAAGTAGATGGCACTGTCACAGCCAAAGTTCTCAACATTGGGCTTAAGAGAAATGTTGGTCAAATGCTGAGTACCCTGAAACCTATTTCTGTTCTGCTGAACAAAATGCAGGGAAATAACTGTTTTATTGCTGGCACTGTTGAAATTTGGAAGGAACTGAGAGATCTTAAAAAGAGAAATAGGCAATGACTGAGTTAAATTACAAGCATTAAAAATACAAATGGGACAAGCACTATCTCCAGCTCATTTTCTTGCAAATATTCTCAATACTCAGTACCAGGGTCAAATCTTAACTGCTGAAGAAGAAGAGTTGGCTATGACATGCACATCCAGCAATCATCCCTCCATAATGCCAGCTATAATAAATTTCAGAGCTAAGGGTGAACCATTCAAGATATATGTTTGCTGATGATGGTTTAATGAAAGTCACACCAGTGAACTGGTGGAAGTCACTTAAACACTTGGATTCAGAGACTTTTGAAGTGAATCTCACTTTTAACAGCAGTAGCTTCTTCTGTTGGTGTAGAAAGAATATTTTCTTCCTTTGGACTAATTCATTCCAAATTGAGAAATCGTTTGGGAATCTGAAAAAGCAGGAAAGCTTGTTTTTCTTTTCCAGTTTATGAACAAACAGGAAAATGAAGGTGAAGACAACTGAGTTAGCTGCAGAAGCCAATATTTTAAGTTTCTCATGTTGACCTGTCTGACATCGTCGATTTAATTTTATATATTTCATTTAACTATTTTAGTTAAACAATTTTAACAAAAACAATCCTGATTTTAAAAATCATGAATGTTTAACTAAATTCAAAAATTCATATGCTTGTTTTGTTAAAATATTGTGTTTGCTGTTGAAGAAAAAAAAATCCAGAATACATAATGTTGTTTTAGTTAAATAAAACAATTTAAATGTCTGTCTGGTGATGTTCTCCTCTTAATACAGCATGGCAAGAAAATCCTCCAAACATTAAATGATTAACCTGTTGAATTGGAGATCGTTCACCTCTCAATGACTTCATAAAGATCTGCTTCACTTACCTTTGGTAAATGAAATAACCAATCATTCATTTTCGGATATAGCTGTAAAACTAATCTGAAAAGTTTTCAAAATAAATCATTGTTTAAAAAGGTATAGTGTGTACCTTCTAAAATGAACCCTACATCTATCTCTGAGTTGTGAAGAATATGTATTAAGGTTATAACAACCAACAATAATGCACTTTTATATAGAAATCCATAATTAAATCATGATTTAAATCAAATCCACCCTGGTTACACAGCAGGGACTGAGGGGCCAGAGGGTGGTGTGGCCCAAGCTATCCCAGGAACTCCAGGTTAAAGGCAAAGAAAGGGTGTATTGTTAGTGATATGCACAAACCAGCCCACAAAGCATCTCATGAGGCAATTTTAAAGGTCAGCTAACTGCTTTCCAGTGTCCTTGCTATGTCCACCTGAACACATCTGCTTCTGGAGCTCTAACTCACTCACCATTTTAAAGCCAACAATAGAGTCAGGCTGGCAACCCCTGTTCTGAAATTCTCCTATTGGGAGAGATTATTAAAAAGTGTGATGGCTCCATAAAACTAATATACTGGTACCACTAACTTATTTTCAGTCATATTGGCTTAAGAGGCACCATAAGCACCTTCCACAAAGCATCCATCATGCACTGCTCATCTCAGGAGCAGGAATGAACTCAAGCACCCTGAACAATCACTGTACTTTAAAGCCCCAAAACATTTCCAGACAGGTGGACATGCCCCCCACCAAAAAACCCACTCGACAAGGCACCCGTGCTGGCACTGCGCACATCTCTCAATAAGATATGGGTAACTCAGGTCAGATGACTTGACTAGAGCACACAACTGGACAACAATAGTGTTATAACTACGCGGCAGAAAGAGAGCCCATTACTGCTGGGAAACACCAGCTAACAACTGGCTTTGGAAGCCACCTTTCAGCCCAGCTAGCTCAAGTGCACAGCAACTTACCATTTGGACAATTTATTTTCTGTCAGGTGCCATTCACATGGCAAAGAGCACCATCAAAGCAATAGCTGTTCTGGCAGCTCAAAACAGTCTGATTTTTGAACTATCACCTGAATTACAAGTTGCCAAGCCCAGAACAGTCAAAACAGGTTTCAGATGCAAAATAAATATGGCAAAAAGAAGATCAGCATAAAAGCAAGCAACTGTAGCACCTCAAGGGCAGTGATCTTGTTACATCTCAAGCTAAGCAGAATCAGGCCTACACGATAGTTGGATGGGATCTGCCCAAGAAAACTAAGGCATTCTAAACAAAACGATAGTAGTAACAAGATGCCTTTGATCCTACCTGCCCCTGCAGGGGTCACTAACAAAGCACTGCTGCTACAGACTTCTGGCAGGGCTGTCATCTTTCCCACAAAACGGCAAGCCAAGTCTCTCAATACCTGATCAAAATCCCCATGACATTCCACGAACATGAGGGGTAACAGTCCCAGTGACGCAGCTAAATTCTGGCTTGAGTAATGATGGTACATGTTGCATATATAAGGAGCACTTGCAGTTTCAGTTGGGTGTAATACTCATCTTCCATTCCTACCCTAAGCCAGCATCTAAGTGGCGTGCACTGGTAATGCAGCCATTTCTGAGACGCAAGTGTATGTTAGCAGCATATGAAGTGATTCCTTTATAGCAGAAGTTCCCAGACAGTTCTGCTGACCACTAGCAGTCCACTCAATCACCCGCTAGCAGACTGTGGAGAAGTGGCTAGTCAATTGGTGTTGACTTCTCTTTATTTCCAGCTGCTAAACAGCTTTAAAGGCAGCTAAATATATTAAATGCTTTGTTACTTTTCCATGTAAGCATATAGTTGCCACAATGATGTGTGAATGTGATCAGAGGGTAGAAAGCAGCTTTTAAGACCTTTTTTCTACAAAGATGTGGGCCACATTATGGAATTGTTTCAGAATCCCTGTATAGTACAGCCAATTGAGTTGAAATGAACAGAGGACAGCATACTAAACACTAATTGCTCAGGAAATATCACTGTCCAAAGACCAATACATAGCAAGACGCAAATTTCCTTTCAGAATATAGGTGGCAGATAGCACCAACAAGCTGACCTGGAAATATGTTTTGCTCCCATTATGTTTCTGCTCTAAAACAGCAGCAGTCGCAGGAACTTCAGCTATCCACTCCCAAAGAATTCAAGTGTGAGAGCTCACTGCAGGTCCTCCGGAAAGTTCCAGTCTACCAAAGAGAATAACGTTCCTATCCACCAGTACAAGCTAATTTCTTTCCAATAAGGGGGTGGGGGAGGGGAGTACTGTAAATGGGACAATTGTTCGCCTTTGAAAGTTTTGCAAACCAGCTCTGTTTGTATATTGCTTCAAAGCCACCAGCAAAACATTAGCCTGGGTGTAAATACTTTGATTTGACCCGGACACTTACCCCCATCTCTTTAGAAAGCAAATTCTCTTCACCTCCATTTAGTCATGGCTCCTCAGAGCAATGTTTTTGTAGTGGGTCCTCTCCTCTCACTCCCAAAGTTGGGATTCAGCCATCTTTTGTGCCTGTGTTCCATTAATTTAAAAGTTGCTAATGATATGCTCATAAGCCTCTCTGTGTGTTTGGGATCAGTTCAGAGGCAGAAAGGAGGTGCCTATTGATGGCCAAACAAGCTTGTTCGCATCAAGTTCAAGCCTTCAAGGTACACTGTGGATGGAACCTTTGCAGCCACTTTCTCAACCTGGGACTGACTTGCCTGGAGACGGAGAAGGAACACACCTCCCCCTTTCCTCCTATATAGCATCACTTAGGACTGCATAGCAGAACCATCTTTTCAGCACCAAAAAGAAGATTCTGCTCTTCAACATGAAACAGGCAACCCAGCTGCCCTGTCCACAAGTTCATAGTTCTTGAAGCCACTCCACTTGGCAACTGCCTTGAAGATGTTGGGGGGTGTGTGGAAATGGCTTAAGTGATTTAGTAGCACAAATCCCATTGACTTGAATAAGAATTGTGCTCCTAACTTAAGCACTGTTGAAAATCTCATGGTTATACACCTAAATCTGGTCTTCTGAGCCCACCTTTCCATTGTTTTTGAATATTTTGGCCAATGCTACTGCAAACTGAGAAGTCAGTTTAGGTACCAATGCAACCTTCCTTTGAAGTTCTACTTTTGGATCACATTCATTATGGAGGAGCTCCTTCCCATCTAGGACTTAGGTTATTCTTTATCAAATCCTCCCAAATGCTAAATTAACCAACAAAACCACAAGGAGCTCATTTCTATATACCAAAGTAAATAGTCGTACCAACCCCATCTACTACCGCAATAGACAGCTTGGACCTACAGCTAAACATGGGTAAAAGTTACATTATACTGGAGTGATGGATTCCTTCCCACATCCAATGGGTGTAAGGGGCATTTTCAATGCAAGAAAGCACAACTTCACAAGAGTGCTCCTTAAGGCTTCTTAAGAACGATAATAATGGATCAGACCAATGGTCCATCTAGCCCAGTAACCTGTGTTCTGACAGAGGCCAGTGCCAGATGCTTCAGAGCGAATGAACAAAACAATTAAGTGATCCATCCCCTGTTGTCCAGTCCCAGCTTCTGGCAGTCAGAGGTTTAAGAATACCCAGAGCACAGGGTTGCATCCCCTCGCAACATGCACTTCTGGAAAGGGTTCATATTTATTCCTAGTAGCCATTATTTCTTTGGAAAGATTAGACTTTATCTTTAAAGTCAAGAGCAGGAATAGTCAATAGACAGGCCATGGCCAAATCCAGACCACCACACACTTTTGAATGGACCACAAAAATTGTATTTACTTATTATTGTTATTGATGTTGCAGCATGAAAAATGTTTCTTTGGGAGTCTGGACCTTAACTATACCTTGACCAAGAAATTTGGACCCTGAATTTTTTTTTTTTTTTTGGACTACCCCTAGTCTTGGCCCTGCTATTCAAGACAAATTTTACCCAATGATGGACTATCACGGCACGAACCTTCTGAAAGAAGTCAATGACAATAGCAGGGTCTATACACCTGGAGCCCTAACACAAAACACAAAAGACTGCATAAAAACTACATTAAGGTAATGCTAAAGTTACACATTCAGCACCCAAGAACTAGGAATTACCAGTTAGTGTCATAGAATCATAGAAGATTAGGGTTGGAAGGGACCTCAGGAGGTCATCTAGTCCAATCCCACTGCTCAAAGCAGGACCAATCCCCAGACAGATTTTTACCCCAATTCCCTAAAAGGCCCCCTCAAGGATTGAACTCTCAACCCTGGGTTTAGCAGGCCAATGCTCAAATCACTGAGCTATCCCTCCCCCTTGTCACTTGTGCAACCTTAATTCTGCCTCCATGTGTTATGCAGAGGTTCTCAATCTTTTTCTTTCTGAGCCCACCTCCGCCCCCCTAAACATGCTATAAGATCTCCATGACCCACCTGTGCCATAACAACTGATTTTTTACATATAAAAGCCAGGGTCAGGGGTAGGCGGTAGCAAGCAGGGCAACTGCCTGGGGCCCCCACAAAGCTACATTGCTCAGGCTTCAGCCCCGGGTGGCAGGGTTTAGGGACCTGGGATTCAGCCCCAAGTGGTGGGGCTTCGGCTTTCTGCCCTGGGCCCCAGTGAATCCAATTCTGGCCCTGCTTGGGGCCCCCCAGACCCCTGGTTGAGAACCACTGTTTTAGACAACAAGAGAAAAGTCTTTCCACCCTCTCTTCATCCAAATCACTTAAAATCTAACTTCTACAGCCCCACCTACAAGAAATTAGGTGTGCACACAGAAAAATACCCTGAACCAACGTGGAAGTACACTTGCCTAAAAGGAGTAACCCTTCATATTACTACAGCCTGGGTACTTTCCCCCACCCCCATTCCTAATGTTATTCCTCACCTATCTGTCAAATCCATTCTTTGTGTGAGAGCTCTCCAGGGCAGGCAGGGGCATGCATGTATCGTGCGCAGTATTTAGTACTCATCTGAGCATTACAAAATAATCCATTAGGCATCACACTACAGATTAAGTTAAACAAACAATAGTGCAAGTTTGCTGGCATATAAAACAGCAGATTTAGGTAGCCTAGAATAGCTTTGTAGTGAATTAACTCACCCCTGAACTGCCCCTAACTACAGCAGTGTCACTGGCTGTGAAGAAATCGTACCATGAAGTGTATACTCTAGCAAGGTATTCTGCAAAACTGGTGGGGCAGACTAGAAATTCTGATTCTCTCATGCACAAAGTTCATATATCCAATCACAATGGGATTTTCAGAGCAGTGTGTTTTCAGCCCGTTCTTCATAGATTCCAAGGCCTTGTGATCATCTAGTCCAATGTTTCTCAAATGTGGCCACCAGCGGGTTTTCCTGCGGCCACAACAGCCTTCTAGGCAGCGATGGGGACGGGGCAAAGCAGTGGCCGCTTCCTGCAGCACCCAGGTTCTCCATGGGAGGGATTTAGCCTTCCCCTCCAGCTTCAGGGCTCCGGGCTTTAGCTCCCCCCCGCAATCCCCTGGCATCAGCAGGGCTGGCCTTACCAGAAGCAAGGAGTGGAGTGCAAGGCCACGGCAGGGACCTCAAGGCAATGGGGGGGGAAGCAGCAGGGCCCGTGGGAGTGATGGGGAGCTCAGGAGGGTTGGAGGAGGCAGCAAGGGCCCAGAGGTGACGGGTACAGGGCCAGGGGAGGTAGTGGGGACCAGGACACCAAAATACAACTGTACATTCTTTTTAATATTGTCTCCAAAAAAATATCTCCGTAAATAAATAATGATTTGCACATGTATATGTACATATTTATTTATTTTTCCCTAAAATTAATTAAGTATTTTAGCAAAATTTGTCAGAGCAGTCACCAGCAACAGTTGGTGGCTGCACTCTGAGGCCACCAAAAGTTTTGTTCCAATAGTTAATTACTTTCACTGTTAAAAATGTATACTCTATTGTCCTGTCCCCAGATGTAATCGGACTTCCTGTATAGCCAAAAAACTTCCTGTGACAAAGTGGGAATTTTCTGTAATATTTGTATGAATTCTAGGCATACCTCAAATTTCCCTCTGTACACTGCTTTGTTATCCAGTGGGTGCAAAAGTGGGCACACTGCCTCTGGACAGGTGTGTGTCATCTGGGTGGAATAAATAGAGTAATTAAAGAACTGGCTCAAATCAACAGAGGGTCCAGCAAGACAAAGTCACCTCAACAACTAAACAATCGACATCTGGCAGCAGGAAACCCTCAGGCTGGCCTTGTGAAGCAGGCTTGGGAACAAGGTGACTGGAGGGGAGGGACTCAGGAGCCCACAGCTGGGAGACAAAGGGGAACTGAGGAGAGAGCAAGATTGAGTCCATTACTGAATGGCTGGCTCACCATAGCACTAGCTTGGCCAAGGTGGACTATGGCTTAACTTCTGCCTCACTTTGCTAAGCTAGGGACTACAAGATCCTTTAGCAAGGTAACTAATAAATGGTTCACTTGTTCTCAAAAGGCTGCCCGTGTCATTGCAAATTCTGAAAGCATTGTGCCCTGAAGGGCTACAGTAAAAGCATCCTTCAGGATGATAGGTTGGCTGCATCCACTGGTGCCAAAGGCCCAGTCTTGAAGGCCATGGGTCTGCCCCGGCGGACCTGTGTGGGTTGCTGGGGCCCAGCACATTAAGGGGTCACTCCCAAGAGACTGGTTACAGGCTGAAGCTTAGACCAGACACCGTGACTCCCTGACACTTCCCCAAAATAGTTCCTACAGCAGATTTTAGAAAAACATCCAATCTTGATTTAAAAGTTATTTGTGACAAATCTGACATCAGGAATCATAACATTCAAAAACCAGTAGAACACTTCAATCTCCCTGGTCACTCAATAACAGACCTCAAAGTGGCAATTCTTCAACAAAAAAAACTTCAAAAGAGACTCCAATGTGAAGCTGCAGAACTGGAATTAATTTGCAAACTAGATACCATCAGATTAGGCCTGAATAAAGACTGGGAGTGGTTGGGTCATTACAAAACCTAAACTTAATTTCCCCAATACTAATTTCCCCCTACTGTTACTCACACCTTCTTGTCAACTGTCTGTAATGGGCCACTCTCTTACCACTTCAAAAGTTATTTTTCCTCCCTTGGTATCCTGCTGTTAATTGATTTAGCTTGTTAGACTGACCTAACACTTGGTAAAGCACCCCCATCCTTTCATGTATTTATACCTGCTCCTGTATTTTTTTACTTCATACATCTGACGAAGTGGATTCTTGCCCACAAAAGCTTATGCCCAAATAAATTTGTTAGTCTCTTAAGATGCCACAAGGACTCCCCCCCCCCTCCCCGGCCAGAGGAAAGAGACCCACTTGTGTGATGATACCTATAAAGTTATCAGTGGGGATAGCTCAGTGGTTTGAGCATTGACCTACTAAACCCAGGATCGAGAGTTCAATCTTTGAGGGGGCCATTTAGGGATCCAAGGCAAAAATTGGGGATTGGTCCTGCTTTGAGCAGGGGGTTAGACTAAATGACCTCCTGAGGTCCCTTCCAACCCTGATATTCTATGATTCTAAGTTGGCCTGGGCCTCTTCCCGGTCTAGCATAGAGAATTTTAGAAAAGTTTCCACTAACACTACCAGGAGCTCAGCTGCACCTGTGTTACCTAACACAGCGAAGTGTCTAGCATCTTATGGTATTTTTAACACACCATGTGTTAATTAGACCCACTCCTCAAGAGGTTTAACTGATATGATGGTAAAAACATCTCCAGCTATAGGAAACTTGTCTACACTGCATCTCCTAATACAGCAGCTGAACTGGTGTAGCATCACTTGGAATTTCTCTAAAATTTCCTTCTGTGCACGAGGTATTAGGTTTGGATTCTTGACTCTGCCTCAGATTGACTGAAGTGACCATGAGTAAGACACACGTAGAGGAAACAGACTGAGTCTTCAAATTCCTTGAGAAGGGAAGAGTATTTATACTGCTTGTGTGCTAGCAAATCAGGAGTCAATTATGATTATGCAAGAAACCCACAGGTTTAACTACAATGAAAAACAACATTAGCTACATGAGACCACAACACATTCCCACAAAGAAAGCTTTTCTTCCATAACTAATTTGAAGGCTTAGGGTATGTCTACACTATGAAATTAGGTCGATTTTATAGAAGTTGATTTTTAGAAATTGATTTTATACAGTGGGTTACATAGGTCCAGAGAAGAGCAACAAGAATGATTAAAGGTCTTGAGAACATGACCTATGAAGGAAGGCTGAAAGAATTGGGTTTGTTTAGTTTGGAAAAGAGAAGACTGAGAGGGGACATGATAGCAGTTTTCAGATATTTAAAAGGGTGTCATAAGGAGGAGGGAGAAAACTTGTTCACCTTAGCCTCTAAGGATAGAACCAGAAGCAATGGGTTTAAACTGCAGCAAGGGAGGTCTAGGTTGGACATTAGGAAAAAGTTCCTAACTGTCAGGGTTGTTAAACACTGGAATAAATTGCCTAGGGAGATTGTGGAATCTCCATCTCTGGAGATATTTAAGAGTAGGTTAGATAAATGTCTATCAGGGATGGTCTAGATGGTATTTGGTCCTGCCATGCGGGCAGGGGACTGGACTCGATGACCTCTCGAGGTCCCTTCCAGTCCTAGAATCTATGAATATGTCCACACTACGCGCATTAAGTCAGCGGAATGCGTCCTCACTACCATGGCTAGCATTGACTTATAGAGGGGTGCACTGTGGGGAGCTATCCCACAGTCTCCGCTGCCCATTGGAATACTGGGTTAAGCTCCCAATGCCTGATGGGGCAAAAACACTGTCACGGGTGGTTTTTGGTACATGTCGTCAGTCGCCCCTCCCTCCGTGAAAGCAATGGCAGACAATTGTTTCGCGCCAGACACCAGAGCGATTAGAAGAGCACAGCAAGGCGCGCTACGCATCAGAGAGGCTTTGAAAAACCAGTTTCATGACTGGCCAGGATTCGGTGTGGCAATTGTGTGCGTTTCTCCTTGATGCAAACCCGCCCCCTTTGTTGATTTTAATTCCCTGTAAGCCAAAATAAAGTAACTATTGTTTTGAAACCATGCATTCTTTCTTTATTAATTTAAAAAAAAAAATGACAATGGACAAGGTAGTCAGGGTGGGGTGGGGGAGGAGTACAATAGTCGATTTTAAGAGCCCTTTAGGTCAACGGAACAGGGTTGGTTGTGTGGACAATTCATTTTTCGATTCATTTTTAAATTGACCTAACGTGGCTAAATTTGACCTAACCCCATAGCGTAGACCAGGCCTTAGAGGTCAAACATTCAGGTTTTATTCCGAGATTCTTTATACTTTAAGTCAATATTACTGAATTTTCTATCAGCAGTTTAGAATTTTGATCCATAAAAGCAGAACTAGAGTTCATCTGAGCCAAAGCACAAACCCACAAGGAAAAGATTGAGATGTACAGAATAGTATTAGGATAGAGTTACTGTCATAAGACACCTAGACAGTGAAGCAGTTGTATGTTAATGCTCCTAACAACACTAGTACAGTGGTCCCCAACCTTTTTTGTCTGGCAGATGCCAGACAACGAGCCATGGAGGACCGTGGCAGCGGACGAGCATCTGCCAAAATGCCGCCGACAAGCAGCAACATCCATAGGCGGCATTTCTGCAGCGACGCCTCTGGATGACGCTGCTCAGCGGTGGCATTTCGGCGACTGCTCATTCGCTGGCCAGTAAGCAGGGGCACCATGGCGCCCATGGGCACCACATTGGGGACCCCTGCTCTAGTAGCTTGCTGGAAACTTATCCTTTTTCACAGAAACTAAACATCCTAGAATCCAAGCTTTTAGGAATTATTTGTCCTAGTCTAAAGGGTGATGAACAAATTTATGAATCATGCGTAATAAACAAAGCTCTCCACACTGAGCAAACAGCGTAAGCAGAACTTACCTTCTCAGCATCCCAAGGCCTTGGATATGCTATGTCAATCTGATTACCCATATATTTGTGTTCTTCCACACTGTCATTCAGAGTTCCCAGAACTCAACAAGGGACTGACTACTATTTGGCATCAGAGTATAAGACCAAAGCAGCCTGTATAGCACAAACCAGATAGTGTGGAAAGCTTTAGGAAGCAGACAAAGTTTAAAGCTCTGAAATTTCAGATTCATCACTTGTCTACAATGAAGCACAGTTTAGGAACAGAACACAAGTATTTTTACCATCATGCTGCCTAACCCTGCTTCATGCTAGCTTTTATTAGGGTCAAAAGTGCCTGAGCCCTGTTTACACTGGCATCCCCACCATTAATACAGAGATGGAACACCACCACAGGAGAATTACAGGCCTCCATTTTCCTGTGTAGATTCACCCGTACAGGAATTCATTCTGTTAATCTAGAAATTCCTCACAAGGCTATTGCTCCTGTACCTAAAGGAGAGCAGGAAAGTCTACCCCATGCCACTTATCCCTGAGGGCACTAATGATTCTGCCAGGTATGACCCGGAGCAGATCAGCAGTGACTACAGGGCTCTGGAAGCCAAAGTGAAAGGGGGCACAGGTTGTGTTTTTGTCCATCCTTCCGGTTGAGGTTAAGGGCCCAGGCAGAGACGCCTACATCCTGAAGACACATACATGGCTGAGCAGATAGCGGCACAATGGAAGGATTTGGGCTTCCTCAACCATGCGATGCTGTTCTGGGAAGGGCGAATGCTAGGGTGAGATACGGTCTGTGACGGGGTCAGTCACAGAGACTCCCGCCCCCCCCTTGGGACTGTCACCTGATGTGCTGGAATTACCTCTGAGCCCATTTTTCACTGCCAGCTTGGGACTCCAGAACCCTGCCTTGTTGAGCCAGACACACTAGTCTGCTGCAACACAGACCCAGGTCTGGTCCACGCCCCAAAGCTGCAGACTTTAACCAAAAATTGCACAGCAAGTCACCTATCTCCAGCACCCAGACACCCAGTTCCCAATGGGATCCTGTCATAACTATAAAGGGAAGGGTAACAACCCTCCTATGTACAATACTATAAAACCCCTCCTGGCCAGAGACACCAAAATCCTTTTACCTGTAAAGGGTTAAAAAGCTCATGTAACCTGGCTGACACCTGACACAAAGGACCAATAAGGAAACAAGATACTTTCAAATCTGGGGGAGGGGGAAGGCTTTTGTTTGTGTGCTCTTTGTTTTGGGGGTTGTTCGCTCTTGGGACTAAGAGGGACCGGACATCAATCCATGCTCTCCAAATCTTTCTGAACAAGTCTCTCATATTTCAAAGTTGTAAGTAACAGCCAAGCAAGGCGTGTTAGGTTTATCTTTGTTTTCTCAACTTGTAAATGTTCTTTTTGCTAGAGGGTTTACCTCTGTTTGCTGTAACTTTAAACCTAAGGCTAGAGGGGGTTCCTCTGGGCTCTTTGAATCTGATTACCCTGTGAAGTTATTTTCCATCCTGATTTTACAGAGATTATTTTTACCATTTCTTTAATTAAAATTCTTCTTTTAAAAACCTGATTAATTTTTCATTGTTTTAAGAGCCAAGGTTTTTGGATCTGTGTTCACCAGGACTAATTGGTGAGGGTATACTCTCAAGCCTACCCAGAAAAAGGGGGGTAAGGACTTGGGGGGGAGGAATTAGTCTCAAATCTGCCCAGGAAAGGGCAGGGGGGAGGGTTAGAGATTTGGGAAATATTTGGGGAAAGGCAGAGTTCCAAGTGGCTCTCCCCTAAGATTTGGAACACACTTGGTGGTGGCAGCTTACTGTTAACCTAAGCTGGTAATTAAATTTAGGGGGCTTTCATGCAGGTCCCCACATCTGTACCGTAAAGTTCAGAGTGGGGAGGGAACCTTGACAGATCCAAATCCCAAATAAATCTGTTTTACTCTGTATAAGGCTTATATAGGGTAAACTCATAAATTGCCCGCCCTTTATAACACTGATAGAGAGATATGCACAGCTGTTTGCTCACCCAGGTATTAATCACTTACTCCGGGTTTACTAATAAACAAAAGTGATTTTATTAAGTATAAAAAGTAGGATTTAAGTGGTTTCAAGTGACAGATAGAACAAAACAAATCTAAGCCTAATATATTAAGAAACTGAAAACAGGTAAATCTCACCCTCCAATAAGCTTCTTTCACAGACTAGACTCCTTCTTAGTCTGGGCCCAGTCCTTTCCCCTGGTACAGTTCTTGTTAGTTCCAGCACACATCTTAGGTGAAAAGCAGGGGATTTCACATGACTGAGACCCCCTTTGTTCTGTTCCACCCCCTTTTAGATCTTTGGCATAAGGCGGGAATATTTTGTGTCTTTGAGTCCCCACCCCTCCTTCTAAATGGAAAAGCACCAAGTTTAAGATGGATTCCAGTACCAGGTGACATGATCACATGTCACTGTAAGACCTCATTCTCCATTCTTTCAGGGTTGACCTGCAGGAACCCAGGAAGGTTTGTGAGTAAACAGAGCCTTTCACAACCAATTGTCCTAGTTAATGGGAGCCATCAAGATTCCAAGCCCACACTTTGCATAATTACAACAGGACCACAGAGTTAACATCATATTTCTAGTTTTAGATACAAGAATGATACATACATACACACTCAGATTATAAGTCTTGTAATGATACCTTACAAGAGACCTTTTGCATAAAGCATATTATAGTTACATTATATTCACATTCCAAGCATACTTTTCTAAAGCATATGGAGTGCAATGTCACAGGGTCCACCTGACTAAAAGAAAAGAACGTCTTTGCACACCAACTCACCAACCTAGTTAGGAGGGCTTTAAACTAGGTTCAAACGGGGCATGTGACAGAAGCCCGCAGGTAAGCACAAAAATGCAACTTTAACAGAGGGCTATATGTTGGGGGGAGGCGGAGACACATGGAAAATTACAATTGGGTCATCGTAGCAACAAAAGGAAAATCAGTGGGGCAATCTGCTCAACATCTTAGCTGTCTGTACATAAAAACAGGACGTAAGTGCATACGCTAAATTACAACTTAACTGGCAACACAGACTTAGTGGGATAAATCTCATCATTGGAATATTGGTACAGAGAGGTGTAACTTGTTCATTAAGGACAGGCAGGGTAAAAAGGGAGGAGGTATTACACTATATCTCAAATAATATATTTATTTATTTATTTATTTTACATTGCGCACACACACACACACTTGTTCAAAGGTCCAGAACGAGATGAGAGGCAGACAGTTGACAGTCCCTGGGTAAAGATAAAGGGGAAAAAAGCAGGGATGATGTCATGGTAGGTCTACTATAAACAATCAAATCAAGAAGAGGAGGTGGATGAGGCATTTCCAGAACAACAGAAATAACCAAACAAGACCTGGTAGTAATGGGGGAACTCACTACCCAGATATCTGTTGAAAAAGTAATATGGCAAAACAAAGTTTCCCAATACATTAAGAACTTATTGGAATCAGAAAATGGGGTACAGGGGTACAGCCATTTTAGACATGATTCTGGAGGAATGGGTTGTGACTCTGAAAGTGTAAGACAATTTGGATGAGTAATCATGAATGATAGATTATTCTATTCCTTTAGAATCATGACAAAAGAATGTACTTCAAAAAAAAGCAAATTTACAAACCCAGAGAACTGGTAGGTAAAGTCCCATAGGAAGAAAATCTAAGGGGTGAAGACGTTCAGGAGAGCTGGCAGTTTCTCAAAGAGACACTGTTAAAGGCACAACAGCAAACTATCCTAATGCAAAGGAAAAATAGTAAGAGACCAATAGGGATCCATCAGGAGCTATTTAATGACCTGAAAATCAAAAAGGAATCCTAGAAGAAGTAGAAACATGGATAAAATCTACGGATGAATACAAAAGAATAGCACAAGCATATTGGGACAAAACCAGAAAAGCTAAGGCACAAAATAAGTTACACCTAGCAAGGAACATAAAGGGCAATAAGAGGTTCTTTAAACACATCAGAAGCAAGAGAAAGATGACGGAAAGTGTAGGTCCTTTGCTTAGAAGGGAAGGAGAGCTAGTAACTGATGACATTAAAAAGGCTGAGGTGTTCAATGCCTATCTTGCTTCAGTCTTCAATAAAAAGGTTAATGGTGACCTGATACTTAACACAACTAATAGTAACAAGAGGGAATGAAGCCAACCCAAAACAACATGTTAAAGAACGTTTAGATAAGTTAGCTGTATTCAAGTCAGCAGGGTCTGACTGAATTCATTCTAAGGTGCTTAAGGAACTAGCTGAAGCAATATTGGAATTGTTACAAATTATCTTCAAAAACTCATGGACGACAGGTGATGTCTCAGAGGACTGGAGAAGGGCAAACATAGTACCTGTCATTAAAAAGGGGAACTGTAAACCAGTCAGCCTAACTTCAGTATTTGGAAAGATACTGGAACAAATCATTAATCAATTTGCAAGCACCCGGAGGATAACAGAGTTATAAAGAATAACCAGCATGGATTTATCAAGAACAAATAATGCCTAACCAACCTAATTTCCTTCTTTTAAAGGTTTCTGGCCTACCAGACAGAAGGGGAAGCAGTAGATATAATGCATCTTGATTTTAGTAAAGCTTTTGACAGTGCCATATGACATTCTCATAAGCACACTAAGGAAATGCGCTCTAGATGAACTTACTACAAGGTGGGCGCGCAAAGTGGCTGAAGGACCATAGTCAAATAGTAGTTATTAATGGTTTGCTGTCAGACTGGGAGGATGTCCCTAGCGGGGTCCTGCAGGGGTTAGTCCTGGATCCAGTAATGTTCAATATTTTCACTAATACCTTGGATAATGTTCATAAAATTCATGCATTATACTAAACTGGGAAGGGTTGCAAGCACTTTGGAGAACAGCGTTAGACATCAAAATTACCTTGACAAATTAGAGAATTGGCCTGAAATCAACAAGATGAAATTAAATAAAGACAAGTGCAAAATTCTACACATTGGAAGGAAAAATCAAATGCTCAACTACAAAACGGGGAGTAACTGGCTAGGTCAACAATATGATGTAGTTGCAAAAACAGCTGATATTCTTGGGTGTATTAACAGCAATATCATGTAAGATACTGGAGGCAATTATCCCACTCTACTTGGCAGTGGTGAGGCCTCAGCTGGAGTACTGTGTCCAATTCTGGATGCCACACTTTAGGAAGATGTGGACAAACTGGAGAAAGTCCAGAGGAGAGCAAAAAAAATGATAAAAGGTTTAAACACTTGGCCTATGAGGAAAGGTTTAAAAAACTGGGCATGTTTAGTCTTAAGAAAAGGTGACTGAAGGGGACCAGATAAGTCTTCAAATATGTTAAGGGTGTTACAAAGAGGACAGAGATCAATTGTTCTCCACGTCCACTGATGGTAGGACAAGTAGTAATTTAATCTGCAATGAAAGCAGGCCATTTCTTGGGCCAATTAAGTGCCAACGTTTCAAAAATTCCATACAAAATCTATACCACAAAATTTAGACCAGAAATGCTGATATATCAGCCCACTGGCACATGTTTTTCCAGCTCAACAGTGAGTCCAATGCTGTTACCAAGAATGTATTACAAACATTTATATACTGATTATCGGAGAGATGTGAATTTTTCAAAGTGACATGCTCCTGCACAAAATTTTTCTCTAATGCAAGAGTAGTTCAGACACCCATAGGAATCTAAGGGCAAATTCCTGCACCAAGGAAAAAGTAAGATCCAAAACCCAATAAGCTAGGCTTTGCTGATTATTTCTCTAAGTAGTGGCATTCCAAACACTTCATCTTACTATCAGGCTTTTTTTTTTTTTTTTTTTTTTTTTTTTTTGACTGGCACACTACCCTATATTTAGGATAGGAGAGTGCAATGACAAGTATCAGGAAGAACGAATAAATAGTTTAGGATGCTTGCAATAGAAGGAACAGGAGACACTTTGCAAAGAAACCTACAGTTAATTAGAGACTATTAAACTGAGGGCCCTGGAGGTGGGAAGGAATACATCAAACTAAAACTTTTTCAAAATAGCACAATATATAAACTAAAAATATAAACAAGAGCAGCAGCATGCCTGGGGCAAGAGGCACTGGAGACCATATTACACAGGGGGCACCTGAGAAGAAGCAAGGCCTCCTGCTTGATATTTACCATAGAAAAGGGGGTTTTGTCATGCTTTAAGAAGAGGAAATGTCTGTCAACACCAGTTCTCACCACTACAAGTCAAGGACACTGTTCAGTCAGTATCTAGGGAGCACACTACTGTCCAGAGGTCACACTTTTCCCAGTAGCAACACTGGCTTTCTCCACATTCTTCCTCCCTGGACCACCAGCAAGAGGTCATTGGCAGCAAAGCACAGGATAATCACTACTCATTTACACAGAATTCTGTTATCTGCCTTAGGCCAATTCCAAAAAAGAAGTGCTATTCTGAAAAGCAACTACACAGAAATAGCATCTCCCTGATCCACAATTGCCCCATGCACATACACCACAGGAGTCAGGTCTGCTGATCTGAAGGGACTAGAGATTAGCTTTAGGGGGCTACAGATTTAGACTTTGCTGACTAGGGATTAGTTTTATTACTCTTTACTTCTGATGAGCCAGCACACCTAAAGAGAACACTGGAATCTATTCCTTCTTGTGCAACAGAATTGTTTACTAAGATCCAATCAGTCACATCTGTGCCAACCCAATGAAGACAAAGGGTCTAATACAGCCTGCAGAGCATTGATTACTGGCCATGCACAACATGGAAAGAACACGGCTTAATTCTCAGAGCCTTGGGGGAGGGGAGTTTGCAGGGTTGGGGGGGGGGGGGGGGGAGTATTTTCTTGTCCAGTGAACCCTTTTTATCTCAAACACAGAACAATGACTTCTGTAGAGTCACTTTTCAGAATGGAAGTGCATTTTAAAGTTTGAGGCAAAGAATCCAGAAGCAAATACAGTCTGCAAGTAGTACTAGGATGTCTGGACCTGGCAAAAGTGGTAAGTGATTCAGGAAGGGTGGTGCTAAGCACCATCAGAAGGTGCTAGGCCAAGGGTGGGTAAACTACGACTCGCGGGTGGATCTGGCCCCTCAGGGCTTTGGATCCGGCCCGCAGGATTGCCGCCTTGGCGCCGTGGGCCCTGTGCTGGTCTCAGAGACGTCCGGCACCACTTCCCTGCGGCCATGGGGGCAGAGGGCTCCGTGCATTGCCCTTGGCTCCAGGCACCGCTCCGTCATCTCCCATTGGCCGGGAACGGGGAACAGCGGCCAAAGGGAGCTTCGAGGGAGGTATCTGGAGGTACGGCAAGGGCAGCACATGTGGAGTCCTTCCACCCCCACCCCCTCCAGGGGCCGCAGCACTTCCTGAAGCGGTGCGGCATGGGGCCAGGGCAGGCATGCAGGGAGTCTGCCCTGGCCCCAGTGCACACCGCTGCCACCCCAGCGCCGCTTTAGGTAAGCGGTGCCGGGCCGGAGCCCAAACCCACCTGTTTGTTTTTAAGATTTTTTTTTCAAATTTTATTCATTTAAATTTTAACAGTTTCAGGAAATTATGGTGGGATAGACATTATTTAATGACAGGAGATGCTGAGATTCAAAAAGTTTTATAAAAGTTACAACACAAATTGTTAACATCACATGTCAAAACACAAAGCAAATATCCATAAATCAAACTCTAAAGTTCTCAAGCAGCATTTTTCTTAATTTGCTGATCTGTACATTTCACCTATTATTGAGGGAAATATTTTGGCATGCATGGTGAAATCGATGTTTGCGGACATATACCAATAAAAAACTAATCCTTCCAATCCTAACTACAACACACCACTAGAAGGACAAGGGGGTAACTACTGCACACAAGAGCATGATAACTTTTGTCACAAGAGCTGGAAGATGGGACTTCCAGCTCAATACCAAATAAGACTATCAAGTATGTCTACCACGCCCATCTCCAGGGTATCCAAATGCAGAGGTGATCTCAGAGCCCAGTCACTCAAGCCAACTGCCTCCCAAGGCACTTCAAACTAAATAGAAAGGGGTGAGTTTTATGCCTGGACTCTAAAAGAGGGCATGTGCAGGGTAACTCAAGGTGGGCTGGCCCCTAAGCACAGGGGCATAAGATGGGAAAGGATGGAAATGTAGGAGACACTTAGAACCCTAATCCTGCCTTAGACGAGACAGGATGTGCAGGAGTATCTGCTAGTGGCCAGGGAAGAGGGATAGAATCCCTCCCCCCACACACACACCAATGCTGAGCCCTCTCGTTCAGGTGACTGCCCTCGCAGCAGTGTTAATCCCCCCGCTACAAGGCACAGCACTAACGATAACACCCTACTGCCGAGGGAGGCAGAGAGCACTATCACCCAGGCGTGCACGGCCCAACCCCCGCCCAGAGCCGAAACGGAGAAGAGCAACCCCTCACCCCCGGGGCGAGCACAGCCCCAGCCAGCTCCCCACGAACCCCACGGGACAGGGCGAGCACAGTCCCAGCCATCCCCCCAGGAGCCCGACACCCGCCCCTTTGGGCGAACACAGCCCCAGCCGCCCACAGGGCCCAGCCCCGCACTGCAGCTGCAGGCCCCGCCACAAATGCCCGAGCCACCTCCTCGTCTCAGGCCCGGCACGCGCGGAACCCTCACCGGAGCGGCAGGCGCTGAGGCAGCCCCGGCCGGACGCGGAGAAGGCCGCTCCCTACCGGGAACCGGCCACCACCGGCACCAACCGAGCGCAGAGCACCGAGCGAGCGCGACCCCGCGCGGGCACGTACCTAGGGGAGGGGTGGCGCACGGAACCTAGCAACCGACGGCACGAGCCCGCCACATCCAATCACAGCGCCCGGCACTAGATCCAACCGCAACGCAGCGCCGTCAAGCCGCGTCTTCCAGCCCGGTATTCACCCGCCCAGCCCCACCGACGAGATACGCCCCCGGCCCCGCCCAATACGCGGCCCCGCCTCACAGGCCCCGCGGGAACCCGACCCCGACCCCACCCATCGCTCTACCCGACCAGGGGTGACACGCCCACCGCCGGCCCCTCCCCCATCACAGCCACACTCCACGCCCACCACCGCCTCCCTAACCCCCACGTACCGAGGCCCGCCTGCCCCCTAGGAACACACCAAAAACACTGTCCCGCACCACTCACCCCAGATGGAAAACCCACGGAACACACTGACCCCTCCCCTCTGCGATATGATAGGTGATGGGGTCAGTACGGAGGAGGGGCCAGACCCCCCCCAAGACGTGTGGGGTACTGGGCTCACTGCCAGGAAGAGGCCAGACCCACTTGCGATGTGTGGGGAGATGGAGTCTATGCGGTGGAGGGGCCAACCCCCCCCCCACGATGTGTGGAGTGATGGGGTCAGTGCAGTGGTGGGGCCAGACCCCCCTGCGACATGTGGGGTGAAGGGGTCAGTGTGGGTGAGGGGCCAGAACCCCCACTATGTGTGGGGTGATGGGGTTAATGTGGGGGAGGGCCAGACCCCCCGCTTCAGTGTATGGGGAGATAGGGTCAGTGTGGGGGAGGGGCCAGACCCTCCTGCTATGTGTGGGATTATGGGGTCAGTGCATGGGAGGGTTCAGACCCCCCTGGGATGTGTGGAGTGATGGGGTCAGTGTGAGGGAGGCAACAGACCCCCTTTAATGTGTGGGCTGATGGGATCAGTGTGGCTTAGGAGACAAACCCCCTCTGCAATGGGTGATGTGATGGGGTCAGTGCGGGGGAGGGGCCAGAACCCTGAAATGTGTGGGATGTTGGAGTCAATGAGGGGAAGTGGCCAGACCCCGCTGTGATGAGTGGGGAGATGGGAACAATACATGGGAGGGGCCAGATACCCAGCGATGTGTGGGGTAATGAGGTCAGTGGGGGGGAGGGGTCAGACCCCTCTCTGATGTGTGGGGTGATGGGGTCAGTGTAGTAGAGGGGCCAGACCCCCTACGATGTGTGGGGTTATAGGATCAATGCAGGGGCAGTGCCAGACCCCCCCTGCGATGTGTGGGGTGATGGGGTTATTGCGGGGGGAGAACCAGCCCCCCTGCCATGCATGGGGTGATGGGGTCAGTGCATGGGAGGGGCCAGATGTCCCCAAGAGGAATAGGGCAAGTTCAGGGGAGTGGCCAGACACCCCTGCTATATGGATGGTAATGGGTTCTGTGCGTCGGAGGGGCCAGCCCCCGCCCCCCCCCGCCGCAGTGTCTGGGGTGATGCGGTCAAGTTTGGGGGAAGTGCCTGAACCCCCTGCGATGCATGTGGTGATGGGGTCATTTCGGGGGAGAGGCCAGACCCCCTTGCGATGTGTAGTGTGAAGGGGTCATTCTTGGGAAGGGACCAGACCCGCCCCCGTTATATGTAGCTATGTGGGGTGATGCGGTCAGGGCTAGGAAGGGGCCAGACCCCTCTGAAAGGTGTGGGGTGTTGGGGTCAGTGCAGGAGAGGGGCCAGACCTCCCTGTGATGTGTGGGGGATTGGGGTCAACGTGACAGAGGGGCCAGACCTCCCTGCGATTTTTGGGATGATGGGGTGTGACAAAGTGGGGATTTTCCCTTGTTATGTTATCATAGAATCATAGAATATCAGAGTTGGAAGGGACCTCAAGAGGTCATCTAGTCCAACCCCCTGCTCAAAGCAGGACCAATTCCCAGCTAAATCATCCCAGCCAGGGCTTTGTCAAGCCGGGCCTTAAAAACCTCCAAGGAAGGAGACTCCACCACCTCCCTAGGTAACGCATTCCAGTGTTTCACCACCCTCCTAGTGAAATAATTTTTCCTGATATCCAACCTGGACCTCCCCCACTGCAACTTGAGACCATTGCTCCTTGTTCTGTCATCTGCCACCACTGAGAACAGCCGAGCTCCATCCTCTTTGGAACCCCCCTTCAGGTAGTTGAAGGCTGCTATCAAATCCCCCCTCATTCTTCTCTTCTGGAGACTAAACAATCCCAGTTCCCTCAACCTCTCCTCATAAGTCATGTGCTCCAGACCCCTAATCATTTTTGTTGCCCTCCACTGGACTCTTTCAAATTTTTCCACATCCTTCTTGTAGTGTGGGGCCCAAAATTGGACACAGTATTCCAGATGAGGCCTCACCAATGTCGAATAAAGGGGAATGATCACGTTCCTCGATCTGCTGGCAATGTCCCTACTTATACAGCCCAAAATGCCGTTAGCCTTCTTGGCAACAAGAGCACACTGTTGACTCATATCCAGCTTCTCGTCCACTGTGACCCCTAGGTCCTTTTCTGCAGAACTGCTACCTAGCCATTCGGTCCCTAGTCTGTAGCAGTGCATGGAATTCTTCCGTCCTAAGTGCAGGACTCTGCACTTGTCCTTGTTGAACCTCATCAGGTTTTTTTTGGCCCAATCCTCTAATTTGTCTAGGTCCCTCTGTATCCGATCCCTACCCTCTAGTGTATCTACCACGCCTCCTAGTTTAGTGTCATCTGCAAACTTGCTGAGAGTGCAGTCCACACCATCCTCCAGATCATTAATAAAGATATTAAACAAAACTGGCCCCAGGACCGACCCTGGGGCACTCCGCTTGAAACCGGCTGCCAACTAGACATGGAGCCATTGATCACTACCCGTTGAGCCCGACGATCTAGACAGCTTTCTATCCACCTTACAGTCCATTCATCCAGCCCATACTTCTTTAACTTGGCGGCAAGAATACTGTGGGAGACCGTATCAAAAGCTTTGATATAGGAGTCTTACTGTTTTGCACGAATGGTGTGTGTGCCTCAGTTTCCCTGTGTATTGCACCAATATCTTAGGTGGTGGGAATAAGTGTATGACTTTTGTGGGGGTTACTCCAGCTGCCTACATGGATGCTATGGCTGCCCCTTCATAACCTGAGACCCAGGAGGAGTATGCGACCAGGTGACTCTTGGCCCAGGAAGTGAGACAAAGGCCGGAGGAGGAGCAACGGGCAGGGCAGGAGCTAGGCAGCTGGAAACGAGTCAGTCTCCGCTGGCTTGAGGTTCAGGGGGAGAACCAGAACCCTGGCTCTGGGCTCCCCTCCCCCTCAAGATGGACTTGGCTGAAAGTCACTGACTTCTGTGCTAACAAGTTCTTTTCTACCCTGTGTTCCTGTCGACTAACAAACCTTCTGTTTTAACGGCTGGCTGAGAGTCAGATGACTGTGGAATTGGGGTGCAGGGCCCTCTGGCTTCCCCAGGAGCCCCGCCAGGCGGACTTGCTGTGGGGAAGTACACGGTGTGGAAGGGGATGCTGAATGCTCCGAGGTCAGACCCAGGAAGGTAGAAGCTGTGTAAGCTTCTTGCCTTGGAGATAGTATGCTCAGAAAGAGGAGGCATGCTCCCCCAGAGTCCTAACTGGCTTCGTAGGGAGTAGTTCCAGAGCATCGCCTTGGTGACTCCGTGACAACTGGTGGCAGCGGTGAGATAAACTGCACCCCGAGGACAGAGCATCCTGCAGTAAGTGACTGGGGAACAGTAAAACAAAGGGGGATTAGCGAGAGACGGTTGTGCTGGAGGCTCCGAAAGGTGCAGTTCCAGGAGGCGGAGGAGCCTATGGTTTAACCCCGAGAGAGACTGAACCCCCGAGAAAGGCTGTCACACAGAAGGGGTTCCTCCCAGGGATCGTGGGGAGCTGAGAGAGAACAGGCCTGTGAGTCTGTGACCACTTGGGGACAGTATGGAGATGGCCTATAACCATCACCTTAAGAAAGACATTGTAGAGGTGTGCAGGGAGAGAGGGCTGTGGATTAGAAAGCTCACTACGGGCATGGCTACACTTGCGAGTTAGAGCGCATTAAAGCAGCCCAGTGCGCTCTAACTCACGATGCATCCACACTGGCAAGGCACGTAGAGCGCTCTGACTCCGCAGCTAGAGCGCTGTTGGTACTCCACCTCAGCGAGCGGAATAATGTTTGATGCGCCCCTGCTGGAGCGCCATGGCGCCAGTGTGTACGCCCTGGTCTGTTAATGCGCTCTGATCAGCCTCCAGAAGTGTCCCACAATGCTTGTTCTAGCCACTCTGGTCATCAGTTTGAACTCTACTGCCCTGCCTTCAAAGGTGACCAACCATCAGACCCACCCTTTAAATTCTCTGGGAATTTTGAAAATCCCCTTCCTGCTTGCTCATCCAGGCGTGGAGTGCTCTCAGCGAATCTTTCCAGGTGATCATGCCTCCAGGCGCCAGGCAATCCCCAGTATGGAGCAATGGCAAGGTGCTGGATTTCATCAGTGTTTCGGGGGAGGAAGCTGTCCAGTCCCAGCTGCGCTCCAGCCATAGGAATTATGATACCTTTGGGCAGATATCAAGGGACATGATGGAAAGGGGCCATGACCGGGAAGCACTGCAGTGCAGGGTTAAAGTGAAGGAGCTGTGGAATGCCTACCGCAAAGCCCGCGAGGCAAACCGCCACTCAGGTGCTGCCCTTGTGACCTGCCGTTTCTACAAAGAGCTGGACACGATATTTTGGGGCAACCCCACCTCCACTCCGGGGACCACCATGGACACTTCAGAGCCCATTTCAACAAGGCAGGAGGAGGAGCAAAGCGGGAATGAGGGTGCTGAGGCGGAGGAATACACCCCGGAATCCCTAGATGCATGCAGCCAGGAGCTGCTCTCAAGCCAGGAGGAAGGTAGCCAGTCGCGGCGGCTGGTGCTTGGGGAAAGACAAACACCAGAGGAGGTTCCCGGTAAGCGGCTTTTATTTTGGGAAGGAAGTTATTCAGTGCGGGCTCTTGGGGTGAGGAGAGTTAGGGCTGCATGCATGCCTAGATGCGGAATAGGGCGTTGATGTGCTCCCTCACATCGCAGTAATTGGCCTCAGTGATCTCTTCAAAGGTCTCAGCCAGAACTTGGGCAATGCGCTTGCGCAGGCTTGGGAGAGCCACTGTGGTCCTTGTCCCAATCAGGCTAACATGTCCGCGCCACTGTGCCATGAGGGGCGAGGGGACCATTGCTGCACACAGGCAAACTGCCAGGGCGGAAGCCGCATTGTAGTAGAAGACCCTCCCTTGCTTCCCAGGTCACCCTCAGCAGCGAGATATCGTCCAGGACGAACTCCTGTGGAAAATGTGGGGACAGTGTTCAGCATAGGGGCCCCCTGCAGCTGTTGGCTCTCCCCAAGGCACAGAAACCCAGAGGACAGTACAGCCATGAAACAATCAGACCCCCTTGACCCTGTGCTTACTCACCATTTTGGGGTTCCCATGGGTTATGTGCACTCGCTTTGGGATGGACAAATTATGCTATTGTGTAGACTGTGCTTGCCCTCCTTAAGTACGGCGGAATCATTGCTCTGTCTGGTGTGAACAATGCTGCCTCTGTTAAATGTTGCATTTTGCCTTTACGGATGCAACCTTGAGAGCTCAGCCGTCCATGTTATCATCGGCCGAGAGCCTGAAAAGAATCAAGAAGAGGCCATGTAGAAGCAAAGACTTGCTGTATGAAGTAATGTAGCAGTCACTTAACGAGAATCTAAAAGCGCAGGAGTGTAGGGAGAGTGAAAGAAGGATCCACCAGCAGAATGCGGATCACCGACACAAAAGTGTGGCGCTCCGGCAGCAAAGTACAGATTGGCTGATAAGCATCATGGAGCGCCAAGCGGACTCGAACCAGGCGCTCGTAGCCATGCAGGCGGAGCACTACCGCCCCCGCCCCCCGTTGCAGCCCTTGTCCCAAAACTCTTTCCCTTGTGCCCCCATGTCACCTCCAACCCACTTTCCCCAACATCTGGGTTCTTATCGCCACCAACTGCCTCCAACACCTGTTGCTTCACTACCCAGCCCTGAAAACTACGACCCTTACCCACTGCACTCAACCCCCATCACCATGCAGTATAGCCATCCTGAAGTGCAGCACTCATTGCACAGCACTCCAGACAGGAAGGCTGAGTATGATACAGGACATATGCAAATCTGTGATTGTACCGTTCCCCACCTCACCCCCTTAACCTTTCTGTTTCCCAAGCAGCTGTGTTTCTTTTCTATAAATGAATTTTCTTTTCAATTAATGGATTTTTTTGGCTTTGAAAACGTTCTTTATTATTGCATAAAGTAAAAGATACCTTAGCCCAGGAAAGCAACAGGCACTGCAAGTCAGCATAGCAGACACAGATTCCTACTAATATTGGAACCACTGCACTTCACTCCCATGCAGGGCACCAGACATTACTGGTGGCTTTCAGCCTCAAATTGTTCCCCCAAGGCATCCCTAATCCTTGCAGCCCCGCGCTCGGCCCCTCTAATAGCCCTGCTCTCTGGCTGTTCAAATTCAGCCTCCAGGTGTTGAACCTCCGAGTTCCATGCCTGAGTGAAGCTTTCACCCTTCCCTTCACAAATGTTATGGAGGGTACAGCACACAGATATAACCGTGGGGATGCTGTCATCGGCCAGGTCCAGCTTCCCATACAGAGAGCACCACCGGCCCTTTAAATGGCCAAAAGCACGCTCCACAGTCATTCTGCACTGGCTCAACCTGTTGTTGAACCGCTCCTTGCTGTCAAGGCTCCCTGTGTAGGGTTTCATGAGCTACGACATTAAAGGGTAAGCAGGGTCTCCAAGGATCACAATGGGCATTTTGACTTCACCTATGGTGATCTTCTGGTCTGAGAAAAAAGTCCCGGCTTGCAGCTTCCTGAACAGGCCAGTGTTCCGAAAGATGCGTGAGTCATGCACCTTTCCAGGCCAGACTGCGTTAATGTCAATGAAACGCCCACGGTGATCCACAAGCGCCAGGAGAACCATAGAGAAATACCCCTTCCGATTAACGTACTCGGAGGCTAGGTGGGCTGGTGCCAGAATTGGAATATGCGTCCCATCTATTGCCCCTCCACAGTTAGGGAAACCCATTTGTGCAAAGCCAGCCACAATGTCATGCATGTTACCCAGAATCATGGTTCTTCTGAACAGGATGCGATTAATGGCCCTGCAAACTTGCATCAACACGATTCCAACAGTAGACTTTCTCACTCCAAACTGGTTAGCGACCGATCGGTAGCTGTCTGGAGTTGCCAGCTTCCAAATTGCAATAGCCATCCTCTTCTCCACCATCAGGGCAGCTCTCAATCTCATGTCCTTGCGCCGCAGGGTGGGGGCAAGCTCGTCACACAGACCCACGAAAGTGGCTTTTCTCATCCGAAAGTTCTGCAGCCACTGCTCGTCATCCCAGACTTGCATCACGATGTGATCCCACCACTCAGTGCTTGTTTCCTGAGCCCAAAAGCAGCTTTCCACGTTGGTGAGCATGTCCGTGAATGCCACAAGCAATCTCGTGTCATATGCATTACTCAAGTCGATATCATCGTCGGAGTCCTCACTGTCAGTTTGGATCTTAAGGAGTAATTCGACTGCCAAACGTGACGTTCTGGCGAGACTCGTCAGCATATTCCTCAGCAGTTCAGGCTCCATTCCCACAGACCGAAAGGGAAGACAGAGCGTGCAGCACAAAACACTTTGAAAGATAGCGCCAGATGTGGACGGAAGCAGAGGGATTGTTGGGATGCGAACCGATGCATCATGGGGCATTGGGACAGGACTCAGAATGCCCTGCACCCCCCGCCCCCTTTCCACAAGCCGCAGCACCGGAATGGGAAGAGATGCTCTGTGGGATAGCTGCCCATAATGCACCACTCCCAATGCCACTGCAAAGTGCCGCAAATGTGGCCACGCCAGTGCGCTTGCAGCTGTCAGTGTGGACAGACTGCAGTGCTTTCCCTACTGTGCTCTCCTAAGGCTGGTTTAACTCAAAGCACTCTACATTTGCAAGTGTAGCCATGCCCTAAGGCACAGCTGATTGCTCACTTGGGGTATGTCTACACTACGGGATTAATCCGAATTTATATAATTCGAATTTGGAAAACAGGTTGTATAAATTCGATTGTATGCAACCACACTAAGCACATTAATTCGGCGGTGTGCGTCCATGTACCAGGGCTAGTGTCGATTTCCGGAGCGTTGCACTGTGGGTAGCTTTCCCATAGCTATCCCATAGTTCCCGCAGTCTCCTCCCCCCATTGGAATTCTGGGTTGAGATCGCAATGCCTGATGGGGCTAAAAACATTGTCGCGGGTGGTTCTGGGTATATCCTCCCCCCTCTCCAGGAAGCAACGGCAAACAACGGCGTTTCGCGCCTTTTTCCTGGGTGAACAGTGCAGACGCCATACCATGGTAAGCATGGAGCCCGCTCAGCTCAAGACAGCAGTCATGAACATTGTAAATACCTCGCGCCTTATCGTGCAGTTTATGCTGAACAAGAACCTGGAAAATCAGGCGGCGAGGAGCAGGCTACGGCAGCGCGGCGAGGACAGTGATGAGGATATGGACATGGAATTCTATCGAACCGCGGTACCCGGTGCTTTGGAAATCATGCTGTTAATGGGGCAGGTTATAGCCGTGGAACGCCGATTCTGGGCCCAGGAAACAAGCACAGACTGGTGGGACCGCATAGTGTTGCAGGTGTGGGACGATTCCCAGTGGCTGCGAAACTTTCGCATGCGTAAGGGCACTTTCTTGGAACTTTGTGACTTGCTTTCCCCTGCCCTGAAGCGCCAGAATACGAAGATGAGAGCAGCCCACACAGTTGAGAAGCGAGTGGCGATAGCCCTGTGGAAGCTTGCAACGCCAGACAGCTACCGGTCAGTCGGGAATCAATTTGGAGTGGGCAAATCTACTGTGGGGGCTGCTGTGATGCAAGTAGCCAAAGCAATCACTGAGGTGCTGCTACGAAAGCTAGTGACTCTGGGAGATGTGCAGGTCATAGTGGATGGCTTTGCTGCAATGGGATTCCCTAACTGTGGTGGGGCGATAGATGGAACCCACATCCCTATCTTGGCACCGGAGCACCAGGGTACCCAGTACATAAACCGCAAGGGGTACTTTTCAATGGTGCTGCAAGCACTTGTGGATCACAAGGGACGTTTCACCAACATCAACGCGGGCTGGCCGGGAAGGGTTCATGATGCTCGCGTCTTCAGGAACACTACTCTGTTTAAAGGGCTGTAGCAAGGGACTTACTTCCCGGACCAGAAAATAACCGTTGGGGATGTTGAAATGCCAATAGTTATTCTTGGGGACCCACCCTACCCCTTAATGCCATGGCTCATGAAGCCGTACACAGGCAGCCTGGACAGGAGTCAGGAGCTGTTTAACTACAGGCTGAGCAAGTGCAGAATGGTTGTAGAATGTGCATTTGGCCGTTTAAAAGGTCGCTGGAGATTGCTATTGACTCGCTCTGACCTCAGCCAAAGAAATCTCCCCATTGTTATTTCTGCTTGCTGTGTGCTCCACAATCTATGTGAAAGTAAGGGGGAGACCTTTATGGCGGGGTGGGAGGCTGAGGCAAATCGCCTGGCTGCTGATTACGCGCAGCCAGACACCAGGGCGATTAGAAGAGCACACCAGGAAGCGCTGTGCATTAGAGAGGCTTTGAAAACCAGTTTCATGACTGGCCAGGCTACAGTGTGAAATTTCTGTTTGTTTCTCCTTCATGGAAACCCGCCCCCTTTATTGACTCATTCATTCTCTGTAAGGAACCCACCCTCCCCGTTCCCCCAGCTTTCTTTCAAACGTAATAAAGTCACTATCATTTAAAAATCATGTATTCTTTATTAACTGATAATAAACATAGGGAGAGAACCAACAAGGTAATCTGGGTGAGGTTTGGGAGGAGGATAGGAGGGAAGTAAAAGGCCACTGAACAAATTCAATGTAATGACAGCCTTTTGGTTGGGCTGTCCACTGGGGTGGAGTGGGAAGGTGCACGTAGCCTACCCCCCCGCGTTCTTACACGTCTGGGTGAGGAGGATATGAAACATGGTGAGGGGGGAGGGAGGTTATACAGGGGCTGTAGTGGCACTCTGTCATCCTGCTGCCGTTCCTGAAGCTCCACCAGACGCCGGAGCATGTCCGTTTGCTCACGCAGCAGCCCCAGCGTTGCAGCCTGCCACCTCTCATCTCGAGCGTCCCTCAGGACCTCGCGTTCACTGGCATCTTTCCTAAATTTAGTTACAGTGTCCTTCCACTCATTCAAATGAGCTCTTTGATTTCGGGTGCATTCCATTATTTCAGTGAACATGTCGTCTCTTGTCCTCTTTCTACGCCGCCTTATCTGAGATAGCCTTCGTGACGGAGGAGGGAGGCTTGATAAATTTGCAGCTGCTGGAGGGAGGGTTGAGAAAAAGGAGAGAAGTTTTTAAAATGATACATTTTACAGAACAATGCTTATACTCTTTCTTGGTGAAAAACACTATTCACAGTACATAGCACATGTGATTTCAGTACAAGGTCGCAATTTCCATCTTAATATTGAGTGCCTGTGGCTTTGGTGTTAGAGATCACAGACGCAGGTCCGGGCAATAGAATTCAGCTTGCATGCAGCCATGGTAAGCCACTGTCTTTCGGCTTCTGCGCCCTCCTTTCCCACATACCAAGCAAAGCTCGTTGATTGCTGCGGTTTTCCTGTTACCTTCAGCAGCAGAAAACAAACTAACCCCACCCCATCCAATTTTCTGGGATGATCGCTTTATCCCTCCCCCCACCGCGTGGCAGGTATCAGGGAAGATCCCTGCAGAAACCAAACTAACCCCCCCGCTCCTCCCTCCAGCCATGAATTCTCTGGGATGATCGCTGTACCCCTCCCCCCACCACGTGGCAGGTATCAGGGAAGATCCCTGCTAGCCAAATGCGAAAAGCTCAGGGCCAATTACCCCCCCCCCCCCTGCGCTTGGCTAACTGCAGGGAAGGATTTCTTTTCAGCCACAGGCAAACAGCCCAGTAGGAACAGCCACCTCTGTCCCCTTAATTAAGTTCCCATATTTCAACCAGGTTACCATGAGCGATATTACTCTCCTGAGGATCTCACAGCAAGATAAAGAACGGATGTTGCTTGAATGCCAGCAAACACCGGGACCATACGCTGCCAGGCTTTGTCAGGCAATGATACCAGATTACTTGCTGCAGGCATGGCGTGGTCAAGTGTCCTACCATGGAGGACAGAATAAGGCTGCACTGCCCAGAAACCTTGTGGCAAGGCTTTTGGAGTACCTCTAGGAGAGCTTCATGGAGATGTCCCTGGAGGATTTCCGCTCCATCCCCAGACACGTTAACAGATTTTCCAGTAGCTGTACTGGCCGCGAATGCATCCCAAGTCCTCAGGGCAAAGTAATCATTAAAAATGCTTGCTTTTAAAACAAGTTTTATATTTTAAAAGGTAAACTCACCTGAGGTCCCTTCCATGGGGTCATGGTCTTGGATACTGACTTGGGAGGGTTGGGAGGGTACTTCAGTCAGGCTGAGAAAAAGATCCTGGCTGTTGGGGAGAACGGAGTGCTGGGTGCTCTCTGCAAGCTCGTCCTCCTCCTCCTTCTCCTCTTCCCCGTCCGCAGAATCCTCAGGTGTAGCTGATGAGACTATCCCTGACCCGGAATCCACGGGGCTGCCAGGTGGGGTAGTGGTGGCAGCCCCCCCTAGAATTGCATGCAGCTCGGCGTAGAAGCGGCATGTCCGCGGCTCTGACCCGGAGCGACCGTTTACCTCCTTTGTTTTTTGATAGGCTTGTCTGAGCTCCTTGACTTTCACGCGGCACTGATCTGAGTCCCTATTGTGGCCTCTCTCCATCATGCCCTTAGAGATTTTTTCAAAAGTTTTGGCATTTCGTCTTTTAGAACAAGTTCTGCTAGCACTGAATCCTCTCCCCATATAGCAATCAGATCCAGTACCTCCCGTACGCTCCATGCTGGTGCTCTTTTTCGATTATCGGCCTGCATGGCTACCTGTGCTGATGAGCTATCTGTGGACACCTGTGTTCTCCACGCTGGGCAAACAGGAAATGAAATTCAAATGTTCCCGGGGCTTTTCCTGCTTACCTGGCCAGTGCATCCGAGTTCAGATTGCTGTCCAGAGCGGTCACAATGGTGCACTGTGGGATAGCTCCCGGAGGCCAATACCATCGCATTGCGGCCACACTAACCCTAATTCGAAATGCTAAAATCGATTTTGGTGCTACTCCGCTCGTCGGGGTGGAGTACAGAAATCGATTTAATGAGCCCTTTAATTCGAATTAAATGGCGTTGTTGTGTGGACGGGTGCAGGGTTAATTCGAATTAACGCTGCTAAATCCGATTTAAAGTCGTAGTGTAGACCAGGCCTTGGAAGAGGATTGCTCTAAGGAGCCGATTCCTGACCCAGCTGGGGCCGCAAGAGAGGCTAGGAGCAGCCAGGCAGCCCCAGGGCTCACACCAGTTCCTGACCCAGCTGGGGCTGTGAGAGAGGCTGGGAGCAGCCAGGCAGCCCCAGGGCTCACACCGGTTCCTGATCCAGCTGGGGCCGTGAGAGAGGCTGGGTGCAGTGGGGTGTCCCAGAGACCTGTGTCCCCAGCCAGCCGGGAGTCTCCACCAGGTTCCCCATCAGTGGATCTGAGACGGATGGAATTGGAGCTGAGATCAAAGGAATCTGAGGACCATGAGAGACAGGGAAGGCATGAAGCAGAACAGTAGGAGAGACAGAGGCAGCAGGAACTGGTGATGGCTGAGCTCAGAGGCAGAAGGGGTGAGTGGGGATGGACCCTGGGTTGCAAATTCAACAGGGAACCTCAACACTAAATTGCTGCCCCAGGTTAAGGAGGGGGAAGATCTAGATGCCTGTCTCACGGACTTTGGGAAGGCTGGCAATTGGAACCAGGCTGGCCCTGCAGAAAGGCTCTGGTGTCTAGTCCCCTTCCTGGGTCCCAAGGCCATAGAGCTGTTTAGCCAGATGAGTGGGGTGGCAGACTGGCCCTCACTCCCGGCCCCAGAATATATGTATGCATGGACTCTCCTGGGCTCAGGCCCCTCGGACCTCCAGTGGGAGCAGAAGGTGATGGTCAATGGGAAGACATTCCTTGGGTGGCAAGACCCTGGGACAGAGATAACTATTGTCAGGCCACGGGTGGTGCAGCCTCACAAGATGCTGCGGGGCTGTGTGACCTGGATGAAGGTCCCAGGGATGAAGCCCCTTGCTGTACCAATGGCCCAGATCTCTGTGCACACACAGGAGGGGTCGGGCTGGCTGGTAGTTGGGGTTCTCCAAGATATCGTCTGTGAAGTCCTATTGGGGGATGACTGTCTCTCTTTGGGACAGGTCCTTGGCCCTGTAACGGCCGAGGATTTGAATTTTGAATCCAGGGAACCAATCTGAAGCGGTCAGTGAAAATGCAAATGACCTGGTTGGCAGAGGGCAGGAGTTTCTAAGCTCAGGATACCTGCCTGTCTGTAACCAGAGCCCTGGACCTGAGTGGGACAGAGAGATGCTCCCCCGCCCCTGCACACGGGAAGGTGGCTCACGCTGTTTCTGATGCTGTGAGCAAAGCAGCGGGCCAGCTGCTTGCCCTCACTGGGACAGACAGGGCAAAGCTGAACCCAGGGGGATCGGGGACCCCAGCTGAGTGTGGGGAACCACAGTCAGGGCAGGGCAGCTGCCAACCAGAACTGCCTTGTCCAGAGGTGCAAATGGCCAGGGACAAGGGTAAAGCAGCCTTGGGACACCTGCCTGTCATAGAGGAGCCTTTTCAGAAGGTGGCCCTGGACTTGGTGAGGAATGAATGGGAAGGGAAGGCTTCACCCAATGGAGAATCAGTGGCGGAGTATGTACTGACTTTCCAGGAAAAGCTCACTGAGCTCATGGATCCAACCAGGGATAACCTAGCCAGGGCCCAAGAGAGGCAGAAAGCGTGGTACGACCACTCAGCCTATGGCACCGGGGACCAGGTGAGGGGTCTCATCCCGATGAGGAAGAATAAGCTGCAAGCTGCCTGGGATGGGCCCTTCAAGGTCATCAAGCAGCTGAATGAGGAACGATGTGGTGGAACTTCCCAACCTGGCTCACAGCCACCGAGGGGACCAGGTCAACATGATGAAGCTGTACTGTGAGAGGGAGAGGCTGGTACTGACCATGTGTGGCCAGTGGGAGAAGGGGGAAAATCCCCTGGTGGATCTCTTTCCTGAGACCGGAGCCGGCCCCTTGCTGGAATCAATTCCCGTCTCTGACCAGCTAACCCCTGCCCAGCAGGCAGAGATCAGAGAGATGCTCCATGCCATCATCATGTCTGGTGCCTGCCCATACCTAGGCCTGATGAGATCCTAGACAAGTTGAGGGGGACTTGGTACCCCATGACCAGGGATTTCACCAAAGGTTAACAAGTTCTGCCCTATGCTGTGTTCCTGTCAACTAATAAACCTTCTGTTTTACCGGCTGGCTGAGAGTCACGTCTGACTGTGGAGTTGGGGTGCAGGGCCCTCTGGTTTCCCCTGGAGCCCCGCCTGGGCGGACTCGCTGCAGGAAACACACGGTGTGGAAAGGGATGCTGAATGCTCTGAGGTCAGACCCAGAAAGGTCGAAGCTGTGTAAGCTTCTTGCCCTGGAGACAGTATGCTCAGAGGAGGGGCCAGACCCTCCTGTGATGTGTGGGGTGATGTGGTCATTGTGGGAGAGGGGTCAGACCCTCTGTCAAGGCTGATTCCCCACTCTGGCACTTGGTGTACAGAAGGTGGGGGCCTGTAAAGACTCTAAAAATTAATACTTGCCACTCCAGGCTTGTATTAAACTCCCAAGATTACAGCTTTTCTTTGACCTTGGATTGGTAGATGCTGTCACCACCCAAGTGGAAAACCCCTTTGAGAACCCAGGAAGGTGCACTTGGGAATTCCTTTCTGTGGGGTACCTTCAAGCCCTTTCACGCCCCCTCCAGGGAAGAGCTGAGAAAGACAAAAAAAAGGAAATCAGCTGTTCTGACCAGCTTATTAAACATGTGCACAAACCTCTTCAGTCACAAAAATCCAATTCTGTTCTTAAAAAAATGTAAATTTTATTAATAATTAAAAAAAATACATCTGGGAACTTAGAATTTTGCTAGATTTAAAACAAAAACAACTACAAGGATTAAGCATCAAGAATAGCTCTCTTGAGGTCCATCTTAAAGGTTAAAAGCAAAACAAAAGCACCTGGGGTTAGCACAGAGAAATCCACAAGCCATAAGGAAATAAATGGGATAAACCTAATTGTGTCTTCCTAGACATTTCCTGATCTACTTATATATCTGGGGTTTTAGATGAGTAGTTTCTAGGTATGATACTGATGATTTTTCATCCCTGGCCCAAGCTTCTCACAGCATAACTGCTCCCTGTCTGCCTCTCCCCGAGAACAACAGACAGACAGACAAAGGGGGAGTCTTGTTTCAATCTTAAAAAGTTCTAGCCTTCCCATTGGCTCTTTTGGCCAGGTGCACATTCACTTCCTTCTACCTATGCATAGCAGTGAGACTTTTTAACCCTTTACAGGTAGAGCAATTAGAGACCAGCTACTAAGAGGGATTTTATAGCTACTGGCTGACTGGCTGGGTGTCCATAAAAGGGAGCTCCCCCCGCCCTTTATTTATCACACACACCCCAAATCACAGACAATGTTGGCCAGCCTGGTTCAGGTTGGGTCCACACCGGCTGGGATTTCTTCCTGGAGGTTTAGGAAAACAGTTAATATCATACATGCACCTCTAATTTTACTACTAATTACATGAAGAACTAAACAATACTTTTCACGTTGTAAAGACTACAGGGACTTAGAATACAGTGACATTTTTACCTGGCAGATTCTGGGAAACCTGCCTGGGAGAGTGCATCAGCCACTTTGTTAGAGGCTCCTGAAATGTGTTGTATTTCAAAATCGAAGTCCTAAAGAGCTAAACTCCACTGAAGACGTTTTTTGTTAGTCTCTTTGACTGTGTGAAGCCACTTCAGTGCAGCATGGTCAGTCTGCAGGTGGAAACGCCGTCCCCAAATTTATGGGCATCACTTTTCCAGAACATACACAATGGAGTAACATTCTTTTTCTGAGACTGGCCAGTGGCTTTCCCTCTCAGAAAGTTTTTTGCTGAGAAACACGACAGGATGGAATAGTTGATCTGGTCCTTTCTGCATTAAAACTGCTCCTATACCACGCTCAGACGCATCTGTGGTTATGACGAAAGGTTGGTCAAAGTCCGGAGCCCTCAATACAGGGTCAGCCTAGCAGAGGAAGCCCCGCCCCTGAGGCTCTACTGGGCATGCTCCAACTGGAAGTAAAGTATAAAAGCCTGCAGAGCTGCTCAGTCACTGCTGAGGTGGAAGGATGCTTGGCAGAGGTTCCAGCCCAGGAGCCGCTATTGCCCTTAACTATGAGAGCTGAAGAGTCAGAAACTTGGACCAGAGGCACAATGCTGTCAGAAGCCCAGGGAGTGTCAGGTGCTGAGGAGCCTGGAGATCCTGGAGCTGAAGAGTCAGAAACTTGGACCAGAGGCACGATGCTGTCAGAAGCCCAGGGAGTGTCAGGTGCTGAGGAGTCTGGAGATCCTGGAGCTGAAGAGCCAGAAACTTGGACCAGAGGCTTGCAGCTATCAGAACCCTAGGGAGTGATGAGTTGCAATCAGCTGGTGCTCTTGGGGCAGTTGGCCTTCACATGTCCCGGCTCACTGCATTTAAAGCATCACCCAGCTGACTGTGGGCTGGAGCGAGGTGGGTGGTTGGAGAGTGGGATTGTGGGACGAGAGGGCATCTGGGGTCTCCCTGGCTGTGTGGAGGGCTCCTCCTTGTGCGGTGAGCATCTTGGGCTGACTCCGATGGTGGGGTATCGTCTCAGGTTACCTCTTCTGGTATCCCCACCAACTGCTACTAGCTTTCTTTTTCTCTGCCACGTCCATGCATTTGGCTCTGATCTCCCCCGCCTCAATTACAGTTTTGGGCTTCTAAGATGTACCTTTCTATTTCCTCAGGAACACCCTCTAAGAACTGCTCCATTTGTATTAGGAGAGACAGATTTTCTCCTGATTTCCAGGCATCCCAATTTTTTACAATGTGATAGGCATGTCAGGAAAATGGCAAGTCTGGTTTCCACCTTAGGGCTCTGAACCACCAACAGGCATGCTCAGGTGTTAGTCCCACCCTAATTCTGGCTTTTTGTTTAAAAAGCTCGTACTCATTCATGTGTTCTTTAGGCATTTCAGCTGCCACCTCTGCTTAAGGGTCCACTGAGTTGTGGCCTCGGGTCCACCATATACTGGTCTGGAAGGGTGTTGTACCCAAGGCAGGCCCTTTCAAAATTTTCTAGGAAGGCCTCTGTATCATCACCTACCTTGTATGTGGGGAATTTCTTGGAATGGGGAGTGGTACCTGGAGAAAGCCCTAACAGTCCATCTGGAAAAAGAACAGGAGTACTTGTGGCACCTTAGAGACTAACAAATTTATTAGAGCATAAGCTTTCGTGGACTACAGCCCACTTCTTCGGATGCATATAGAGTGAAACATATATTGAGGAGATATATATACACACATACAGAGAGCATGAACAGGTGGGAGTTGTCTTACAAACTCTGAGAGGCCAATTAAGTAAGAGAAAAAAACTTTTGAAGTGATAATCAAGCTAGCCCAGTACAGACAGTTTGATAAGAAGTGTGAGAATATTTACAAGGGGAGATAGATTCAATGTTTGTAATGGCTCAGCCATTCCCATCTGGCTGACTCAACTTAGCCCTTTCCAGCTTTAAGCGCTTCAGCTCCATTCCTGCCTCCAAGTGCTTCGCCTCTCTCCTCTCCTCCGCTTCCAAGCACTTTGCCTCCGCTTCCCCCTCCAAGCGCTTCATCTCTAGGAAGAAATTCCTGTCGTCTGCAGTTAGAACTCGGTCTGAATTAAGGGCATCCTGGCATTGGGATCTCGGGTTGGGGAGGGCTGACCCTTCCCTCCTGGGAAATTCCTGGTCCCCCATCCCCTCTCTGCCTTTCTGTCATGGAGCTGGATGTCTGGGCTTGATCCAGGTCTGTCTTCTCCGTGGCATGTCACTTTGGGAAAACTGGTTGCTCTAGGGTTTCAGTACCCGACCGCAACCTCATGCACAGGGCTTCCCTACTCTAGCCTAGCAATTTCATTGCCACAAAGCTGGGGGGGAAAAACTGCTTGTTGGACTCCCTGGCTTGGCAGGCGGCTGAACCCTTTGCATCCCTATTCCCCCTCAGGCAGCAAAGAAAGGAAGGAAAGAAAGAAGGGGGGAAAAAAACAAACTTCTGGGCTTTGCAGGCTGCCAAAAGGAAAAATGTGTCCTTTTAAAATCCTGAGGTCTGTGCCTCTGGTTCAAAATGATCCCACCATTCTGCCACCATGTTAAGGCTGAATCCCCACTCTGGCACTTCGAGTACAGAAGGTGGGGGCCTGCAGGGACTCTAATACAAGCCTGGAGTGGCAAGTATTAATTTTTAAACTCCCAAGGCTTCAGCTTTCTCTAACCTTGGATTGTTAGATGCTGCCACCACCCAAGTGCAGAATCCCTTTGAGAACCAAGGAAGGCACACTTGTGAATTCCTTCCTGTGGGGTACCCTCAAGCCCTTTCACCAAGAGCTGAGAAAGAAAGAGGAAATCAGCTGTTGCCACCAGGGCTGGCTCTGGCTTTTTGGCTGCCCCAAGCAAAAAAAACAAAAACAAAAACCAGGGCGGCCAGAACGGCAAAGGAAAAAAAAAAACACAACCTGCGGCGCGGCCGAAGCCAGTGTGCAGGAGGACTCCCTGTGCTGCAGATGTGCCCCGGCTAGCGGGAGGAGGGGGAGGGAGGGAGGGGGAGAGAGAGAGAAGGGGAGCGGCCAGGGCTTCAGCGGCGCGCTGCCGGGGCCGCCTGCCAGGAGGGCTCCGCGCTGCTCCGGTTGGCTGGAAAGGAAGGACGTGGACTGCCCTGCCGGGCTTGCTGTCCTCCGCGCCGCCGCCCCCTACAGGGCAGCCAGAGCAGAACAATAACAAAACAAACAAAAGAAAAGAAAAAGCGGCCATGCCGCCCTAGGATTGGGCGGAATGCCGCCTCCTACAAGCTGCCGCCCCAAGCTCCAGCTTGCTCTGCTGGTGCCTGGAGCCGGCCCTGGTTGCCACCAGCTAATTAAACAACATGTGCACAGACCTCTTAAGACACAAAAATTCAATTCTGTTCTTAAAAAAGGTAAATTTTATTAATAATAATAATATAAAAGAAAATACACCTGGGAATTTAGGCTTTTGCTAGATTTGAAAAAAATAACTCCAAGGATTAAGCATCAAGAATAGCTCTCTTGAGGTCCAGTTTAAAGGTTGCAAGCAAAACAAAAGCACCTGGGGTTAGCACAAAGGAATCCACAAGCTTCTTACAGCATAACTGCTCCCTGTCTGCCTCTCCCGAAGAACAACAGACAGACAAAAGGAGAGTCTTGTTTCAATTTTAAAAAAGTTCTAGACTTCCTATTGGCTCTTTTGGCCAGGTGCCCACTCACTTCCTTTTACCTATGCATAGCAGTGAAACTTTTTAACCTTTTACAGGTTGAACAATTAGAGAACAGCTAAGAGGAATTTCATAGCTACTGGCTGGCTGGGTGTCCACAAAAGGGAGCTACCCAGCCCTTCATTTATCACACCCCTCCTGTGATGTGTGGGGTCAAGGGATCCATGCGGGAAAGGGGCCAGATGCCCCTGCGATGTGTGGGGTGATGGAGCCATTGCGAGGCGGGGCCAGCTCCCCTGCAATGTGTGGGACAATGGGATCAGTACAGGGGAGGGGCAGAACCCCCTGCAATGTGTGGGGAGGGGTCACACCCTCCCTGGATATATGGGGTGATGGGGTCAGTGCAGGGGTGCGGCCAGACCCCCCTGCGATGTGTGTAGTGTTGGGGTCAGTGCGAGGTAGGGACCAGACCATCCTGTGATCTGTGGGGTGATGGGGTCAGTGCGGGGGAGGGGCCAGATCCGCCCTCCAATGTGTGGGATGAGTATGGGGAAGCAGCCAGACCCTCCTGTGATTTGCGCGGTGATGAGGGTCAGTGTGGAGGAAGGGCGAGGCCTCCCTGTGATGTTTGGGGTGATTGCATCAGTGCTGGGGAGGGGCCAGACCCTTCCAGGATGTGTGGAGTGATGGGCGCAGTGTGTGGGTGGGGGAGCAGATCATCCTGCAATCTGTGGGGTGATGAGGTCAGTGTGGATGAGGGGCCAGACCCCGCCTGCAATGTGTGGGGTGATGCATTCAGTGTGGGGAGGGGCCATAGCCCCCTGTAATCTGTATGGTGATGGGGTCAGTGCTGGGGAGGGGCCCGACACCCCTGTGATGTTTGGGGTAATGGGGTCAGTGCTGGGGAGGGGCCAGCCCCCCCTCCCCCCACGATGCGTGGAGAGATGGAGTCTGTGAAGTGGAGGGGTAAGACCCCTCTGCGATGTGTGGGATGACAGGGTCAGTGTGGGGGAGGGGCCAGATCCACCCTGCAATGTGTGGGATGAGTGTGGGGGAGCGGCCAGACCCTCCTGAGATTTGCGCGGTGATGGGGGTCAGTGCAGAAGAAGGGCCAGGCCTCCCTGCGATGTTTGGAGCGATGGCGTCCGTGCTGGGGAGGGGTCAGACCCTTCCGGGATGTGTGGGGTGATGGGGTCAGTGGGGATGTGGGGCCAGACCCCACCCCTGCAATGTGTGGGGTGATGCATTCAGTGAGGAGAGGGGCCATAGCCCCCTGCAATCTGTATGGTGATGGGGTCAGTGCGGAGGAAGGACCAGACACCCAGCAATGGGTGAAGTGACGGGGTCAGTACAGAGGACCAACCAGACCCCCCTGCAATATGTAGGGTGATGGGGTCAGTGCGGAGGAGGGGTCAGATGCCCTGCGATCTGTGGAGTGATGGGGTCAGTGCAGGGACAGTACCAGCTCCCCCTGCAATGTGTGGGGTGATGGGGTCTGTGCGGGGGAGGGGTCAGACCCCCTGCGATGTGTGGGGTCATAAGGTCAGTGTGGGGGAGGGGCCAGGCCCCCTTGTGATGTGTGGGGTGATGGGGTCAGTTTGGGGGAGAGGCCAGACCTCCCGCTGATGTGTGGGGTGAGTATGGGGGAGCAGCCAGACACTCATTTCATGTGTGAGGTGATGGGATCAGTGCGGGGGAGGGGCCAGACCATACTGTGATGAGTGTGGGGGAGCAGTCAGATCCTGTTGCTATGTGTGGGGTGATGAGGGACAGTGCGGGGGCAGGGCAAGACCCCCTGCCATGTATGGGGTGATGAGGGACAGTGCGAGGGCAGGGCAAGACCCCCTGCCATGTATGGGGTGATGGGCTCAGTGCAGGGGAGGGGCAAGAGCCCCCTGCGATATGTGGGGTTGTGATAAATGAAGGGGGGCAGCTCCGTTGTATGGACACCCATCCAGCCAGTTAGCAATAAAGTCCCTCTTGGGGGCTGTTCTCTCCTTGCTTTACCTGTGAAGAGTTAAGTCCCCTAGGTAAAGGAAAGGGAGTGAGCACATAACCAGAAGAGCTAATGGGAAGGCCAGAACTTCTTTTAAAAATGACAAAAAAGCTTTTCCTTGGTCTCTGGGTTGTTCTCTCGTCTGAAGAATGCTGTGTAAAGTTTGAACCAGGTATGAAAAATTATCTTCCATACCTAGAAGGATTAATTGGTACAGGGAATGTTTAGATAGACACAATCAGGTTTATTTCTTTATTTTAGCTTGTGGATTTCCTCTGTGCTAAACTCCGGCATTTTTATTTTCATAGACTCATAGACTCATAGACTTTGAGGTCAGAAGGGACCATTATGATCATCTGGTCTGACCCCCTGCATGCTGCAGGCCATAAAACCGTCCCTACCCCTTCCCTGGACTCTGCTGTTGAAGTCCCCAATCCTGTTTTTAGTGACTTCAATCGGCAGAGACCCTCCTGCTAGAGATCCCTGCCCCATGCTGCGGAGGAAGGCGAAAAACCTCCAGAGGTTCAGCCAATCTGCCCTGGAGGAAAATTCCTTCCCGACCCCAAATATGGCGATCAGTAAGACCCCGAGCATATAGACAAGAGTCTCCAGCCTGACCCCTGTTAGCCATTATACTATTTACCTACCATTTCTTGGTTTTCCTTGACTACTATGTTTTACCATTAAACCATTCCCTCCATAAACTTATCTAACTTAATCTTAAAACCAGACAGGTCCGTCGCCCCCACCGTTTCCCTCGGAAGGCCGTTCCAATATTTCACCCCTCTGACGGTCAGAAACCTACGTCTAATTTCAAGCCTGAACTTCCCCACGGCCAGTTTATATCCATTCGTTCTCGTGTCCACATTAGTACTAAGCTGGAATAATTCTTCTCCCTCCCTTGTATTAATCCCTCTAATATATTTAAAGATAGCAATCATATCCCCCCTCAGCCTTCGCTTTGTCAGACTAAACAACCCAAGCTCCTCTAGTCTCCTTTCATACGACAGGTTTTCCATTCCTCTGATCATCCTAGTGGCCCTTCTCTGCACCCGTTCCAGTTTGAGTTCATCTTTTTTAAACATGGGAGACCAGAACTGCACACAGTACTCCAAATGAGGTCTCACCAGCGCCTTGTACAACGGAAGCAGGACCTCCTTATCCCTACTAGATATACCTCGCCTAATGCATCCCAAGACAGCATTGGCTTTTTTCACCACCACGTCACATTGTCGACTCATAGTCATCCTGTGGTCTACAAGGACCCCTAGGTCCTTCTCCTCTTCCGTTACTTCTAACCAATGCGTCCCCATCTTGTATCTAAAATTGTTATTAGTCATCCCCAAATGCATCACCTTGCACTTTTCACCATTAAATTTCATCCTATTTCTGATACTCCAATTCACAAGCTCATTCAAGTCTCCCTGCAGGATATCCCTGTCCTCCTCCGAATTTACAACGCCTCCCACCTTCGTATCATCCGCAAACTTTATCAGCCCACTCCTGCAATCGGTTCCGAGGTCAGTTATAAATAGATTAAATAAAATGGGTCCCAAAACCGAACCTTGAGGCACTCCACTAGTAACCTCCCTCCAACCTGACAGTTCACCCTTTAATACGACCCGCTGCATTCTCCCCATTAACCAATTCCTTATCCACCTCTGGATTTTCATATCGATCCCCATGTTTTTCAGTTTAACCAATAATTCCTCATGGGGTACAGTATCAAACGCTTTACTGAAATCCAGGTATATTAGGTCCACCGCATTTCCCTTATCTAATAAATCCGTTACTCTCTCAAAGAAGGAGATCAGATTCGTTTGGCACGATCTGCCCTTCGTAAAACCATGTTGTAATTTATCGCAATTGCCACTAACCTCCAGGTCCTCAACTAGTTTCTCTTTCAGAATTTTCTCCAACACCTTGCACACTACAGATGTTAAACTAACAGGCCTGTAGTTACCCGGATCACTTTTTTTCCCTTTCTTGAAAATAGGAACCACATTAGCTATTCTCTTTTGTAACAGTTAAGCTGGATCCCAGGGAGCCATTCCTGGTGTTTAACCCCTTTTCATCTAACAATAGCTTGATTTTTCAGATATTTTCTTTCTTCTTTTTCTAATAAAATTTACCTTTTTTTAAAAAAAAAACCTGATTGGTTTTGTCTTAAAATGTCCGTGCATATGGTTTTTAATTAGCTGGTGGCAACACCTGGGTTTCCCTTTTGTTTGTTTTCTTTCTCAGCTTTCCCAAAGGCGGGGTGGAAAAGCCGAGGGACCTCAGGGAAAACTTCCCAAGTGAGTTTTCCCAGGATTTGCAAGAGGCAGTTTTTCACTTGGGTGGTAGCAACATTTACCAAGCCAAAGTTAGAGAAAAGCTGTTACCTTGGGAGTTTAATACAAGCTTGGAGTGACAAGTATTAATTTTTAGAATCCTTGTGGGCCCCCACCTTCTGCTCTTGAAGTGCCAGAGTGGCGAATCAGTCTTGACAGGGGTGATGGAGTCAATGCGGTGGAGGTTCCCTGAGAACAGCTGCTCCAGCCTCCCTCCCACCCCCCATATCCCTGATCCTGCCTGAGGACTTATCTCACCCCAAAGTGCCCAGTGTTGCTGACTCTGAAAATCTGCCCCCAGTAGGAGCCAGCCGTCCCACCATTTCCTGGCTTTGGCTTGTTGCTGAATTCAGCTCAGTTGTCCATTGGGCCAAGGGGAAGGGTAACAACCCTTCTGTGTACAATACTATAAAATCCCTCCTGGCCAGAGGCACCAAAATCCTTTTACCTGTGAAGGGTTAAGAAGCTCAGGTAACCTGGCTGACACCTGACCGAAAGGACCAATCAGGGGACAAGATACTTTCAAATCTTGGGGGCAGGGAGGCTTTTGTTTGTACTCTATTTTTTGGTGGGTGTTTGCTCTTGGGACTAAGAGGGACCGGACATCAATCCATGCTCTCCAAATCTTTCTGAACAAGTGTCTCATATTTCAAACTTGTAAGTAATAGCCAGGCAAGGCGTATTAGTTTATCTTTGTTTTTCTCTACTTGTGAATGTTCCCTTTGCTAAAGGGAGGTATCACTGTTTTGCTGTAACTTTGAAACTAAGGCTAGAGGGGGTTTCTCTGGGCTCTTTGAATCTGATTACCCTGTAAAGTTATTTTCCATCCTGATTTTACAGAGATGATTTTTACCTTTTTCTTTTTAATAAAATCCTTCTTTTAAGAACCTGACTGATTATTCCATTGTCCAAAGACCCAGGGGTTTGGGTCTTTGATCACTTTGTAATCAATTGGTTAGGATATTATTCTCAAGCCTCCCCAGGAAAGGGGGTGAAAGGGCTTGGGGGGATATTTTGGGGGAAGAGGAACTCCAAGTGGTCCTTTCCCTGTTTCTTGTTAAATCACTTGGTGGTGGCAGCGTACCAGGTTTTAACCTAAGCTGGTAGAAATAAGCTTAGGGGGCTTTCATGTGGGTCCCCACTTCTGTACCCTAGAGTTCAGAGTGGGGAAGGTACCCTGACAGGGCCCCAGCAGCCATTACTGCGTGTAAGGACCTCACCCCTCCATCTTCTTTCCAGCCTTTAGCTAAGGGCTCTGGAACCACTAATGCGCTGGCCTGGAGAGCAGGGCCCAGTCCCTTCTCTGCCCCTGGAGCCCTGAAGCAGGGATGGGGTGCTAATGGCTGAAGGGGTGCTAACTGTCTCTAGTAGAAGCCAGCTGGCACCCTGATGGCATGCTCACCCCAACAGCTTGCCCCATGCAGCCAGCGAGAGGGACCCACTCTCTAACACTTGTGTAAACAGCCTCTGTCTGTAGGGAGTGTGACGTTATTGACATAAACTGGGACCATATAGATCATTGTTGCAACCAAATCTTGTATAAAGGGGGTCAAATGGGGTGTCTAAGACAAGGTTATGGTTTGCTGGTTATGATTATGCTGTCTATATGTGTGTATCAGTTTTGTAGTTGAAGTTATGAATATTGGCTCTGTACTGTCTGTTTGGCAAACTTATGCTATGCTTCTGGGTGACATCCCAAACAAGCTGGTGTTAGCTCTGCCTAGCCTGCTTGATGGCCCATTAAGGACCATCAGCTATACAATGGACTCATTGAGAGAAGGCAAATATGCCTTCAGACTCAGCAAAGTATGCAGGGACTGGCCCATGTGACTCCAGGCTCCATTTTGCTGTAATTTTCCACAGTAAGAACAAAGAGGTGTTCTTACACCTGGAAGAGACTATATAAGGCTGATGCCTCATCTCCATTTTGTCTTCAATCCTGCTTCTTACCTCTGGAGGAACTTTGCTACAAGCTGAAGCTTTGAACAAAGGACTGAGGACCCATCCCAGCTGGGGATGTATTCCAGAGACTTAATTTGAACCTGCAGTTTATTCTATCGCTGCTGCAAGCCTGAACCAAGAACTTTGCCATTACTGTATGTAATTGATTCCATTTAACCAATTCTAACTCTCATCTCTATCTTTTTCCTTTTATGAATAAACCTTTAGATTTTAGATTCTAAAGGATTGCCAACAGCGTGATTTGTGGGTAAGATCTGATTTGTATATTGTCCTGGGTCTGGGGCTTGGTTCTTTGGGATTGGGAGAACCTTTTTCTTTTACTTGGGTATTGGTTTTCATAACCATTTGTCCCCATAACGAGTGGCACTGATGGTGATACTGGGAAACTGGAGTGTAAGGAAATTGCTTGTGAGACTTGCGGTTAGCCAGTGGGGTGAGACCAAAGTCCCCTTAGTCTGGCTGGTTTGGTTTGCCTTAGAGGTGGAAAAACCCCAGCCTTGGGCTGTAACTGCCCTGTTTGAGTAATTTGTCCTGAGTTGGCACTCTCAGTTGGGTTCCGCCAGAACCGCATTGTCACAGGGAGTGTCTACCATGAGAGAACCCACCGCCTATCTCTGAGTGCTGTGCTGGATTGGATGATGGGGGCAGGTTACGCTTCCTGGCTTGGAGGAATTTGGTAAGCATCTTTCCCCTCCAAAGAGGCTAGGGGAGTATTGGGGGGGGGTGTGCCTTGGAATGGAGTTGAGGGAACTCCTAGCATGAGAATAGACCCTTTCAGGACATCAGGGTTGGACCGGGACAGAGCACTCTACCTCAGGGCTTCTGGGACAGCGCTAGCTAACATCCATGGGTATAGAGCCTGCCCCTCAAGGTGGGGCTAACGGTGGGGATGGGGCCCTGATCCATGGAGCAAGAGGGCATGGCTGGGGAGTGAGGCCTGTCCCTTGGGGTTAGGGCTAGGGAGCCTGTCCCATGGGGTTCAGGTTGGGGCATGGGTATCCTTCATGGGGCTGGTTGGGATTGGAACATGCTCTGACCTCTTTCTGGCATGCAGAGTGATTGGCAGCTTTGAAAAGGCTCTTTTCCCCTGGAGTCAAAGCAGCATCTTTTTGACCTGGTCCAGTGACCCCAGCCCCACCCTGTGACCCTGGGTCCTGCCCTCAGCCCCGCCCTATGTCCTTGTCTTTGCCCTGTGACCCTGGCCCCACTCGGTCCTCAGCCCCGCCTTGTGACCCTGGCCCCACCCTGACCTCAGCCACACCCTGTGTCCTTGTTCCCACCCTGTGACCCTGGCCCCTTGTCCTAAGCCCTCCCTATGTCCTTGGTCCCACCCTGTGACCCCAGCCCTGCACTGTAAGCAGCGCCAAGGCCTTTCTTTCATTATTTACCCAGCCCTGCTGGGCTCGAGGCTCCACTGCAGCAGACACTCGGGGCTCATGCTTGGTTCTCCTGGCTTATGCCTGGATTGTCTTTGTCCACACAGCTGCCTTTGGTCCCAGCAAATGCCTGGGTCCTGGTGTGTGGCCCAGCTGGTCCCACCGGTCCCTCAGTTCCCTTCATGGTACCGCCAGGGCTTTAATTTCAGACAAAAGGCACCTACCCTGTATTGTCCAGGAACCTCCTTTTCCTCCAGACACAGATGCTAATACCCACTCTCCATCCACATACTGCTTGGACACAGGCACCCAGGTCTATACCAGCAGATGCTCTGAGTAAGCAGCCCAGTCCCAGGGAGGTGCATGCCCCCACAGGTGCCCAATCCGCTGACTAACAACATGCCTGCCTCCCCAGCCTGTTCCCTCCAGCCCTGCCCACCCACATGCTCCTCATCCAGGTCTTGTGCTCTCTCAGCCAGCTTCTCCAGACAGTGTGTTGGGGGTAGCAGGGAGTTAGTCAGACAGGCCAGGGCTCCCAGGTGCTCTCTGAACCACTCCCGTGTAGCTCGATGGAGGGTGCCTCCAGCCAAATAAGAATGGGTTAAGTGAACACCAGTTACCTACTATGTTGTTCTAGCAGACACGTTAAGCTGAGGCTCTGTCCCCTGTGAGCTGGAAGTGCCCTCGGAGAAGTCTGTGAATTAGACTGGCGGGGAAATGCTATTAGCTGGGAGAGTCACAGAGTTAAGGCCAGAGGATCACATAGTCTGTGCCCCCCAGCTAGCACAGGCCCCCAGCCCCCACTAGGGTGAACAGATGTCCCAATTTTATAGGGACAGTCCCAATTTTTAGGTCTTTTTCTTATATTAGGCTCTATTACCCCCTGCCTCTGTCCCAGTTTTTCACACTTGCTGTCTGTTCACCCTAGCCCCCACACTAAACCCAACAACCAAAATGAGACCAAAGTCTCACAGCCCACAGGGGCACCTACTGCACAGTGCCAGAGGCCCCTGTAACCAGGGAAATGATGAAGCAAGACAAACCCAGTTGTTTCAACCCTCCAGAAACGCAGTCCTTTCTCCCTGGGCTCCGAGCAGAGAACTGAATTCCTCTGCCCTGCAGCTCCCTTTTTATATGATTGGCTGCTCCCTTTAGCCCTTCTCTGATTAGCTGCCTCTGGCACAGCCTCCTTAGGGCTGCTTTTAACCCCTTTCCTGCAAGTGAGAGGCAGCCGCCCCATCACAGTGTCCAACCCCCTCAGATGCCAGGGAGGGGTACCCTTTGCCACCACCACCCCTCCAAAGACACTGACTGCACCCGTGTCAGGGACAGGGTCGGGCACATACCTGGCCCAACTCCACATACGTGGAACTTGGTCCTAAAGGACATGAGTCGACTAGGGTGACCAGATAGAAAGTGTGAAATATTAGGGACAGGGGGTGCGGGGTAATAGGCACCTATGTAAGAAAAAGCTCCGAATATCAGAACTGTCCCTATAAAAGCGGGACATCTGGTCACCCTAGAGATGACATGGAAGCATTCTGGGATGGCAAGCGACCACAGTCCCTTGTAATTGGAAATTTGCTTGTGATTAGCAGACATTCCAGCCTGCTCTGAAGATTCCACCTGCAGATCCATATCTGCCATGGCACAAGTAACCAGGTATCTGGCCTGCAGTTACGGCCATGGCGGAAACACCGGGGAGGTGCCTCAATGGCCCACCAGTAGAATTTAGCAGACTTCCTAAGCTGACAATTTCTGAAGAGCTTTGACATGCCCTGGTATGTCGCAGGTGGAAATCCCATGGCTGACTTTTTTGCCACCAAAGAAAAACCAAAGCTTTTTGCATCAGCCCCGGAGCATTGTAAGGCACCATCCTCACACTGGGATCGCAGATCTTAGGAACACACTTCCCCCAACCCCCAATAACCAGCGTGATGTGACACCTCAGCCGGGCTGCAGACGCTCTGCTCCTAATAGCTCTGTAGTGGCCGAAACAGCTCTGGGTAACAGCTCTTGTCTACTTGGTGACAAGGTGGCGTGCCCTAGTGGGTAGAACACTGGATTGGCACTCTGGGTTCTAATCCTGGATCTGCCACTGGCCTGATGGGTGACCTCTGGCAAGTCATGCCCACCATATGTGCCTCAGTTTCCCCATCTGCAAAACACTGCCCTACATTGTAAGGTGCTTTGAGAACTACAGGTGAAAAGCGCTACCTGAGAGCCTGGGTTTGTTAATATTATTACTGAGCCTCTGACGGCACTTCCCAACTAGCCAGACATAATAGATCAGAACCCAACGTCAAATACTTCGCTCAGATCCAAAATCGCAGGTCCTGACAGCATAGATGTTGGATGGTTAACAGCTACTGATAGAGGCTGTTCACTGCAAGTGCAAGAATTATACACCTCCTTCCACAAGCAAACATATGCACACTCACTGTACAACCTCCTTCCACAAGCAAACAAATGAACATGCCACCTGTACACCTCCTTCCCTAAGTAAACACACGTGCACTCCCCATATACCTCCTTCCACATCTGCATGCAGTATTCAAGATGTGGGCATACCATGGATTTATATAGAGGCACTACGATATTTTCTGTCTTCTTATCTATCCCTTTCTTAATGATTCCCAACATTCTGTTAACTTTTCTGACTGCCGCTGCACATTGAGTGGATGTTTTCAGAGAACTATCCACAATGACTCAAAGATCTCTTTCTTGAGTGGGAACAGCCAATTTAGACTCCATAATTTTATATGTATACTTGGGATTATGTTTTCCAATATGCATTATTTTGCATTGCTCAACATTGAATTTCATCTGCCATTTTGTTGCCCAGTCACCCAGTTTTGTGAGATCCCTTAGTAGCGCTTCACAGTCTGCTTTGGATTTAACTATTTGAGTAGTTTTGTATCATCTGCAGTGTCCTTTGCCTCTGTTCTCTCTTTGAGGTGTGAAAGTCCGGCAAACAAATGTCCCTTCAACTCACTACTCCCCTCTCCCTCCACCACACCCCACTAACAGCTGCTGTCCTTGTCTACACTACCCGCCAGATCTGGCGGGTAGAGATCGATCTATCGGGGATCGATTTATCATATCTAGCGTAGACACAATAAATCGATCCCTGATTGCTCTGCCATCGACTCCTATACTCCACCGCGGCGAGAGGCGGAAGCAGAGTCATGGGGGAGCGTCAGCAGTCAACCCCGCGCCGTGAGGATGCGAGGTAAGTCGACCTAAGATACGTCGATTTCAACTATGCTATTCTCGTAGCTGAAGTTGCGTATCTTAGGTCAATTCCCCCCGCAGTGTAGACCAGGCCTCAGAGGCCAGAGGTGCATTCACATGAGCTCACCTGCCACTCGGGGGTGAGGGAATGGGGAAAGAAACCTCAAGCAATGCTTTCACTCTGCGGCGCTGCCACCCATCATTCACTGAAAGAAGGTATATAGGCAGGCGGTGTACGGGTAAGCTGTCATGGGATAAGAAGGAAGGTCCTCTCCTGGATCAGTACACCTTCTTCCACAGGCAAACACACATGCATGCAGCCTGTACACCTCCATCCACAAGCAAATACACACACATCCCCTATATACCTCCTTCCACAAGCAAACATGTGCACCACCTGTACACCACCTTCCACAAGCAAACATATGTGCACAGCCTGTACACCTCCTTCCACAAGCAAATACACACAGACACACATGCCCCTGTATACCCCCTTCTACAAGCAAACACATGCACACCTCTTGTACACCTCCTTCCACAAGCAGGGCTGGCCTTATGGGAGGGCTACTGCCCAGGGCGGTGTGGTTAGGGGGTACAGTGCTATCAGCGTGAGCTCCACCATCCGTGGCTGAACTCAAAGGGCGCCAAAATACAAGTTCTCCCAGGGCAACATTTTCTCTATGGCTGGCTCTGTCCACAAGCAAACCCATGTTTCCCATGCATGCCCACCTAGGGGTACAGTCAGCAAAGGCTTCGTCCAGCCTGCAGCAATTCAGCTCCTGGGGCAGGGTGCCTGACCGCAGCAGTGCTCAGTTACAGACAATGAACGGCTGGGGCAGGGTGCGTCTGTGCCGTAGCTGGTGGGGCATGCTGTGCTGGGCGCACTCTGCTCAGGCCTGCTGACAGCAGCACCAGCCTCTGCCTACACCCTTGCCCACAGGCTTGCTGGGGTGTCTTGGCCCTGGCCAGCTCCAGGCTGGGCATGTGAGTGGCAGATTACAGCTCAGTGACATCCCCAACTTTCTAATTGCACAAAACCAAACGCCTTGCTCTGCCCTTTCTCCAGGGCCCTGCCCCCACTCACTCTATCCCCCCTCCCGCTGTCGCTCACTCTCCCCCATCCTTCTGGGGCACAGGTGAGGGCTATGGCTGGGGGAGCGGGCTGGGGTGGGGCCAGAAATGAGGGGTTCAGGGTGCAGGATGGGGCTCCAGGATGGGGCAGGTATTTGGCATGTGGGAGGGGTGAGGGATCCAGCTGGGGGTGCAGGCTCTGGGGTGGGGCTGGGGATGAGTGGTTTGGGGTGTAGGAGGGGGCTCTGGGCTGGGCTGAGGGGTTCGGAGTGCAGGAGTGGGCGCAGGGCCGGGGCAGGGGTTGGGGTGTGGGAGGAAGTGTGGGCTCTGGCTGGGGTTGCAGGGTTTGGCGTGGGGCTAGGGATGAGGGGTGTGGGGTGCAGGAGGGGGCTCAGGGCTGGGGCAGGGGTGTTGGGTGTGAGCAGGAGTTAGGGTGCAGGAGTGGTTTCCAACCTGGGTAAAGGGGGTTGAGGTGCGGGCTCCAGCCAGGCAACGCTTACCTCAGACAGCTCCCGGTCAGTGGTACAGCAGGGCTAAGGCAGGCTCCCTGCCTGCTATGGGGCCGTGCAGCTCCCAGAATGGCTAGCATGTCCCTGTGGCCCCTAGGCAGAGGGGACAGGGGGCTCTGCTCACTGCCTGGGCCCATAAGAGCTGCCCCTGTGGCTCACATTGGTTGCGGTTCTCAGCCAATACTGGGGGCAGCACGCAGAGCTTCCCTGATCGCCCCTGTGCCTAAGGGCCACAGGGACATGGTGGCCATTTCTGGGGAGCTGTGTGGAGCCAAGGCGGGGGGGGGGGGGCAGGGTGTCCTAGGTGGGCTGCAGGGCTCAAGCACATTCCTGAAGTGTCCGCTATCAACGCTATGTTTGTGCCCTGGCCCAGCGGGTGCAGCTGCAGCCAGCCCACAGTCCCAAGAATGCTGTGTGCTTTGCCATGCCAGTGCTGATTCTGAGATTCTCCAAGCCTTTGCCAGGCTGCCCTTTGCCAGGTTCATTCCTGTGATCTCTGGGGTCCTGGCTCCGGGACAGACCGAGCACGGAGGGAGGGCAGCTGCCCCAGGGTGAGCAGTGTCTCTCAGGTGCTGAAATAGCTGGGAAGGGTGCCAAGAGGCCATACTGAGCTGTCAGCCTGGAGGCAGTGCTTGGCAGGAAAGCTCCCCTTGACGTGGGGAGTCTGTGGAGGCTGTCTAGGCAGAGAGAGAGCCTGGTCTCTTTCCTGCGTGCCTTGGCCTGCACCCAGCCCTTTGAGCTGGGGTCAATGGCGAAGGGCTGTGGGGAGCTAATGGGGGAGAGTCAGATTCATGGTCTCAGAGAGGTGAAGAGCAGAAGGGACCATTCACTCAACTAGTCTGACCCCTGGGTGGCACGTAGGGTGACCAGATGTCCTGATTTTATAGGGACAGTTCTGATATTTGGGGCTTTTTCTTATATAGGCACTTATTACCCCCCACCCTCTGTCCCGATTTTTCACACTTGCTATCTGGTCACCCTAATGGCACAGGCCCTTACATCTCCCCCAGCTCTGCAGACTGCGCCCAGGGACGCCTGTTTACCTAAAGCACTGCCCAGAAAGGCAGCCAGGTTTGATGTGAAGACACCAAGGCCTGGTCTACACTAAACAGTTAGGTCGACCCAGCCACGTCGTGCAGGGTGTGAAAAGTCCGCAGACAGCACTAGCTGGATGGAAGAATTCTTCCATTGACCAGCTACTGCCTCTTGAGGAGGTGGATTGCCTGCCCCGCTGGGAGAACTCTCGTCGGCATAAGTCATGTGTACACTGAAGTACTGCAACAGCACCAAGAGATGGAGAATCTATCCCATCCTTTGGCAGTTTGTTCCAGTGACTAATCACCTCCCTGGCAACTGTTGGGCCTTGTTTCTAACTGGAATTTGTTTGGCTCCAGCTTCCAGCCGGTGGGTCTTTGCTGTCTTTCTCTGCAGGGCGGAAGAGCCTGCTAATAGCTGGTCACCTCCCCATGAAGGTGCTCATACATTGTGAACGTGTCACCCCTCAGCCTGCTCTCTGATCTGCTGAACAGATCACGCTGTCAGTGCCTCATCTCAGGCCTTTCCTCCAGCTGGTGAATCATTTTTGTGGCTCTTGTCTGCACCATCCAATTTTTTAATTTTCTTTTAAAAGAGCACTGGATGCGACGTCTGCTGTCAGTCCCACCCAGGTCATTGCCAGGGTTCCCGGCCCCACTCTCTCCTCCCCTGTTTGTCCATCCAAGGGTCACATCGGACACTTTGCCACACCATGGCCCTGGCAGCTCACTTACCTCGGCACTTGGCTGTATTAACGCACCTCTTATTTGATGGGCCCAGCTTACCAAGTGATCCAATGGGGCTGTACGGCTGCCCTGTCCTCAGCAGTGTTCACCATCCACCAGTCTCCATGCCATCTGCATGCTATCAGCAGTGACAGTGCTGACTAGTATGGGACCAGGACTGATCCCTGGGAACCCAACCAGAAATACCCATTTGCCGATGGTTCCCTAGGGGATTTCTTTGAGCTCCATCAGTTTGCCATTTAATGTGTGCGCTGTTGCATGGTACTAATACTTTGATCAGAATGTCATGGTATCCTTACAAAAGCCTATGTAGGTGACATCTATGCACTTAACTTTATCAGATCAACCCCTCATCTCACCAAAGCATGAACTCAGGTTTGTTGGACATGACCTATTTTTCTATAAATATCCCTTCGGGAATGCCAGGGGTGCCATGGGGTAGCAGGGGAGGAAGGTGCCAGGCGGGGGAGATGGCAGGGAGGGCACTGGGAGCTAGCGGGGGAGGGGGATGCAGAGGAATGCTGGGTGGTTGTGGCTGAGGCTGTAGACAGGGGGTGCCTGGCCCAGGTATCTTTGGGCAGAGCAATATGTCTTTATATGGCTGCATTCTATGGTCGGGTGGCTTGGGGGTATTTTTAGCTGAGCTCTGAACTGCCACATGCCTCTGGGGTGAGTCAGTGGAACCAGGCCTGGAACAGGGCTCGGCTTACAGGCCAGGTCCTCCTGTGGGACGTGCTGTGCTGTGGGCAGCCTGTGTGCCAAGCAGGCAGCTGGGGTGGGGCGGGCTGGGGGCCCCCTGAGCCTGCAGCCTGGCAGGTTCAGTAGGGGGTCAGTGGTATTGGGGCAGCATGGGAGCACTGAAATGAGAGCCTGTGGCTGCAGTGCCTCCTGCTTGGGGCGAGGCTGGTGCAGGTGCATGGTAGCGGGACCCATGTAGAGGGGTCTGCACTAACACCCTTTGCCCTGGCTCTGATCCCTCCCCAGGCTCTGTCCTGTGCCTCCCCTTCTTCTCTCAACAGTAGCTATGCCTGCCCTGGGGTTCCCACAACCCCCACACTGCCAAGTCAGTAACTCCTGTGCAGCGCCCTGCTCCTGCAGCTCATGGGTGAGCAAGAGACAAGGGCAGGATAAAGGAGGGAGGCTTGGCCACCACAGGAGAGCACCCCTTGCTCTTGTGAGAGCAGCTGGTACTCTGGCCCTCATATGGCTGCTATACGGCTGCAGCAGGGCATGCCCAGCCAGGGACCCCACGTGGGGGACAGGCACCTTTTCAACAGCATGGCTGGAGCAATTGATGGCGCCGAGAACCATGTCAGCCAGTCAGACCGTTGATGAATACATGTGGAGGAATACATTTAGAAAAGCTGGACGAGCACAAGTCCATGGAGTTGGCTAAAGGAGTTGGCAGATGTGATTGCAGAGCCACTGGCCATTATCTCTGAGAACTCATGGCAGATGAACTCAAACTGGAACGGGTACAGAGAAGGGCCACTAGGATGATCAGAGGAATGGAAAACCTGTCGTATGAAAGGAGACTAGAGAAGCTCGGGTTGTTTAGTCTGACCAAACGAAGGCTGAGGGGGGATATGATTGCTCTCTTTAAATATATCAGAGGGATAAATACCAGGGAGGGAGAGGAATTATTCCAGCTCAGTACTAATGTGGACACGAGAACAAATGGATATAAACTGGCCGTGGGGAAGTTTAGGCTTGAAATTAGACGAAGGTTTCTGACCGTCAGAGGGGTGAAATATTGGAACAGCCTTCCGAGGGAAACGGTGGGGGCGAAGGACCTGTCTGGTTTTAAGATTAAGCTAGATAACTTTATGGAGGGAATGGTTTAATGGAAAAACATGATTTCAGCCAAAGGAATACTGTGCCATGGCAGGTAAATAGTATAATGGCTAACAAGGGTCAGGCTGGAGACTCTTGCCTACATGCTCGGGGTTTTACTGATCGCCATATTTGGGGTCGGGAAGGAATTTTCCTCCAGGGTAGATTGACAGAGGCCCTGGAGGTTTTTTGCCTTCCTCCGCAGCATGGGGCAGGGATCGCTAGCAGGAGGATTCTCTGCCAATTGAAGTCTCTAAGCCACAGGATTTGGGGACTTCAACAGCAGAGTCAAGGGAAAGGGTAGGGACGGCTCTGTGGCCTGCAGCATGCAGGGGGTCAGACCAGATGATCATAATGGTCCCTTCTGACCTTAAAGTCTATGAGTCTATGAGTCAGTCGGTGGGAGGTCCCGGATGACTGGAAAAAGGCAAACATAGTGCCAATCTTTAAAAAAGGGAAGAAGGAGATTCGGGGAAATTACAGACCAGTTAGCCTCACCTTAGTCCCTGGAAAAATCATGGAGCAGGTCCTCAAGGAATCAATTTTGAAACACTTAGAGGAGAGGAAAGTGATCAAGAACAATCAGCATGAACTCACCAAGGGCAAGTCATGCCTGACTAACCTAATTGCCTTCTATGATGAGATAACTGGCTCTGTGGATGAGGGGCAAGCAGTGGACATGTTATTCTTTGACTTTAGCAAAGCTTTATATATGGTCTCCCACAGTATTCTTGCCAGCAAGTTAAAGAAGCATGGCCTGGATGAACGGACTATAAGGTGGATAGAAAGTTGGCTAGATCATCGGGGTCAACAGGTAGTGGTCAATGGCTCCATGTCTAGTTGGCAGAATGCCCCAAGGGTCGGTCCTGGGGTCGGTTTTGTTCAATATCTTCATTAATGATCTGGAGGATTGTGTGGATTGCACACTCAGCAAGTTTGCAGATGACACTAAACTGGAAGGAGTGGTAGATACGCTGGAGGGTAGGGATAGGATACAGAGGGACCTAGACAAATTAGGGGATTGGGCCAAAAGAAATCTGATGAGGTTCAACAAGGACAAGAGCAGAGTCCTGCACTTAGGACGGAAGAATCCCATGCATTGCTACAGACTAGGGACCGAGTGGCTAGGCAGCAGTTCTGCAGAAAAGGACCTAGGGGTTACAGTGGACGAGAAGCTGGATATGAATCAACAGTGTGCCCTTGTTGCCAAGAAGGCTAACAGCATTTTGGGCTGTATAAGTAGGAGCATTGCCAGCAGATCGACAGACGTGATCATTTCCCTCTATTTGACATTGGTGAGGCCTCATCTGCAGTACTGTGTCCAGTTTTTGGGCCCCACACTACAAGAAGGATGTGGAAAAATTGGAAAGAGTCCAGCGGAGGGTAACAAAAATGATTAGCACATGACTTATGAGTAGAGGCTAACGGAACTGTGATTATTTAGTCTGCAGAAGAGAAGAATGAGGGCGGATTTCATAGCTGCTTTCAACTACCTGAAAGGGGGTTCCAAAGAGGATGGATCTAGACTGTTCTCAGTGGTACCAAATGACAGTCTCAAGTTGCAGTGGGGGAAGTTTAGGTTGGATATTAGGAAAATCTTTTTCACTAGGAGGGTGGTGAAGCACTAGAATGGGTTACCTAGGGAGGTGGTGGAATCTCCTTCCTTAGAGGTTTTTAAAGTCAGGCTTGACAAAGCCCTGGCTGGGATGATTTAGTTGGGGATTGATCCTGCTTTGAGCAGGGGGTTGGCCTAGATGACCTCCTGAGATCACTTCCAACCCTGATATTCTATGATTCTATGGAGGGCCACAGGAGCTGGAATCTCTGCACTGGCTGCCCCCCTACACACAACATTCAGGACATGTGATTTACAGACAGCCTGAATTCTGAGACACGTTTTTCCAAGACAAGCTGGAAGAAAGTGGCCAGAGCAGGTGTAAGGATGGGCCATGAAAAGTGAAGCTAGACCTTTGTTTTTCAAATTTTCCTTCAGGTAAACTGTACCTGTAAGTATTTGTTATCTACAATGAACGCATCAATTTCTTCCACAGAGGGGTTGTCAGCGAATGAGGTAGGAGGTGACAACATGTTTGCCTCTCTTCCTCAGCTGCTTCTTTTCCAGAGCATGCTCTGTCAGCTATATGTGTTTCTGTCGCAGTCCTGGGGCTGGCTACTCTAGTGATTTCATCAGTTATCAGATAACCTTTCCAAAGCGCTCGTTTGTCCTGCTCTCCGTTTGACCACAGACACCACCAGGGATTAGAGTGCTTTCCGTGCGCTGGGCTCACTCCAGTGACAGGCAGGCCAGTCTGATGGCTTGGATCCGCTGGGGGATTTTACTGAAGGCCAAAAGAATCAAAAGCTTCAAAAGAGGGACCTTTCCTCCTCGGCGCTAGGAATGGATTCGGTTCCTGATCCGAGAGCATAGACTAGTGGGAACTGGACTCTGGCAGCACAAGGAGTCGCTGCCACTACGGATGCCTGATGGGCCAAGGGCTGAGCCAACCTGCACCCAAAGGAAGAGGAACCTTTCTACCCTCTTCAGTGGGAGGCACTTCAGGCTGCAGAGGCAACTCGAGCTATAACTGGAACGTTGCCCCGAACACACACCAGTGTGCTAGTGTTCTGAACTCGAGCTGGCTGACCCATCAGAGGGCACAGCCCACAACTCATCAGCTGCTGACGCAACACTTGGGAGTGTAGATACAGGCTAACTCCACTTGGGCGCTGCCAATCCTCTAAACACCTTCCCACAATTCCCCCTGTGTGCCCAGAAAGGTCAGGCAAGATCTCCCACAATGCACTGGGAAATAATTAATAGAGCAGGTCAGCATACTGAACTGCAAAGAACCATAGGCTGTGCCCCCACAAACCTTAATGCCACACCTATAGGAGTGCAGCTCCAGTGTGGTTAGTGCGGTTTGAGTGCCATTTCGCACGGGAGCTAGGAGCTAGGGAGTAACTGAAGAGAGGGGTCTATGCCAGACCAGATCAGGAGATATGGCCCATTCGCAACAGCTAGTTGCAAATATCTCCAATGGCTGGAGATGGGACACTAAATATGGAGGGCTCTGAGTTACTACAAATAATCCTTTCCCAGGTGTCTGGCTGATGGGTTTCCCTCGCATGCTCACGGTCTAACCGATCACCATATTTGGGGTCAAGGAGTTTTGCCGCAGGTCAGCCTGGCAGAGTCCCTGGGTTTTTTTGCTTTTCTCTGCGGTGTGGGGTGCAGGTCACTGGCTGTTTTGAACTAGAGTAAATGGTGGATTCTCTGTAACTTGAAGCCTTTAAATTAGGATTTGAGAACATCAGTAATTCAGCCAAAGGTGGTGGGCCTACTACAGGAGTGGGTGGGGTAGGTTCTGTGGTTTATGATGTAAAGGAGGTCAGACTAGATGGTCATGATGGTACTTTCTGGCCTTAAAGTCCATGAGTCTAGGAGGTGGATGACGCATTTCAAGAACAAATAACAGAAGTATCCAAAAGACATGCCCTGGGAGTAATGGGGGACTTTAACTACCCAGCCATCTGCTGGAAAAATGACACAGCAACACACAAAATGTCCAGTTAAGTTCTTGGAATGTGTTGGGGACAATTTATTTCAGAAGGTGGAGGAAGTAACAAGGGGGACAGACTTAATTCTGACTGACAAGGAGGAATTGGTTGCAAATCTGAAGGTGGAAGGCAATGTGGGGGAAAGTGATCATGACTAAGGCTATGTTTATGTCACAGAGGTCACGGAAGTCTGGGAATCTGTGACATTCTCTACTTCAGCCCCAGGGGCTGCAGGACTCTGGAGCTGTCAGCCAGCAGGGCCCTGGCAGGGTTCCAGCAATAGGTAACAGCAGCGACAGGGGGCCCCCTGCAAGGTTCCAGCGACAGGTGACAGACTCCTGAGGGGGCCTTCCTCTGGGTTCCAGCCATGGGCACAGTAGGGGGGAAGGGGAGGATATAAACTAGCCGTGGGGAAGCTTAGGCTTGAAATTAGACGAAGGTTTCTAACCATCAGAGGGGTGAAATTTTGGAACAGCCTTCCGAGGGAAACAGTGGGGGCAAAAGACCTGTCTGGCTTTAAGATTAAGCTAGATAAGTTTATGGAGGGAATGGTTTGATGGGATAACGTGATTTTAGTCAATTAATCAACAGCGTGCCATCGCTGGTAAATAGTATCAATCGTCAATGAGGGTCTGGCTGGAGAATCTTGCCTGCATGCTCGGGGTTCTACTGATCGCCATATTTGGGGTCGGGAAGGAATTTTCCTCCAGGGTAGATTGGCAGAGGCCCTGGAGGTTTTTCGCCTTCCTCCGCAGCATGGGGTGGGGGTCGCTAGCTGGAGGATTCTCTGCGACTTGAAGTCTTTAAATCACAGGATTTGGGGACTTCAACAGCTGAGTCAAGGGAAAGGGGGTGGGTCAGCTTTTGTGGCCTGCGTCATGCGGGAGGTCAGACTAGATGATCATAATGGTCCCTTCTGACCTTAAAGTCTATGAGGACACTTCAGGCGAGCATCTGGGGGTGTCCCATTTTCTATTTGGGCAGTATGGTCACCCTGCAGCTTCCAGCTGCTACGGGCAGAGGGGGAACCCCACAGCTCTCAGCCACTAGGTGGCGGGGGAAATCATGGAGCTGCAGCAGCAAAAGTCATGGACAGATCACGGCTTCTGTGAATTTTTGTTCATTGCCTGTGACCTGTCTGTGACTTTTACTACAAATAACCATGACAAAATCTTAGCCTTAATCATGAATGTTAGCTTCCATGATTCTAAGGAACTGAAGGTGGAGAAAGGCTGTGAGGGGCTAGGTCAGGCACCATCGGGGAGGTGTGCTGGGAGGGGTGAAGGGCAGAGCTCAGCACAGGGGGGTTCTGTGCTGTGGGGCAGGGCTGGGGGGGGCAGGTCATGCAAAGTGAGGCTAGCAGGGGTCCCATGGGGGGTGGAAGCATCTCCACGGCCTGCTGGGAGCTGTGTCAGTACTGCTCCCGGACCTGCCAGACCAAGGGACACCATGTGGGGGGTCACCCCACAAGGGACAGTGCCAGGTGGGGAGGGATAGCTCAGTGGTTTGAGCATTGGCCTGCTTAAACCTAGGGTTATGAGCTCAATCCTTGAGGGGGCCACTTAGGGAGCTGGGGCAAAATCAGTACTTGGTCCTGCTAGTGAAGGCAGAGGGCTGGACTCAATAACCTTTCCAGCTCTATGACATAGGTATATCTCCATTTATTTTTATTATTATTATTATCTCCCCACGAGGGGCAGCATGCAGGGGGGTCTCACCCACATGGAGACTGAGTAAAGGGGGTCTCTCTCCCTCATGTCCACCCAGTACCTGGTCCCTGAGCAGTCATTTTGTTTTCATGTGTCATCATTTTTTATTTTTATTATGGCTGGGGCCTCAAAAGCTGGAAGTGGCCCGGGCCTCCCTGGACCTCTGAGAGGGCTTGCTGCTGCCCCTGCTCCCTGTGGCAAGGTGGCCACATCTCCCTGCCTGGAGGCTTGCTCCCAGGTGCAGCCCTATGCATTTGCTGTAGTTGGTATCAGGGCCATCCCCAGCTCTGATCCCCCGGGCATTGTGTCCTCTGTCCCAGCTGGGTCTCCCTGCTCAGCCCTGGGAGAGCTCGCAGGCCCCATGCTGCTTCCCACTTCCAGGGAGCCCTGGCCAGTGAGCCAGAAACTCAAATGTCTGAGTCCTTGCTTCCAGGATAGGGCCCCCGAATCAGTGCGTGTGCTCTGCGTTCTTTGTCCCCAGCCATCATATTTCCATTTCGCTGTATTCAAACGCAGCCTGTTTGCATGCACTCAGCTTACCAAGCGATCGAGATCGCTCCGTGCCAGTGACCTATCCTTTCGTTATTCACCGTGCCCCAATTTGTGTGACAGCTGCCAACTTTAGCAGTGACATTTTTCTCTGGGTCATTGATACACACGTTAAATAGCGTAGGGCCAAGAACAGAGCCCTTTGGGATCAACTGGAAACACATCCACTCGATGACAATTCCCCATTCATGGTTCCATTTTGAGCCCTATCTGCCAGCCAGCATTTAATCCATTCATCACGTGTCCTGTTAACTTTATATCATTCTAGTTTTTTACTCAAAGTGTCGTTCTGTCCCAAGTCAAAGGTCTTGCATGCATCTAAGAACCTTACATCATCACTGTGACCTTTAGCAGCCAAACTTGTCACCTCATCACACAGACTCTTGGGAAGGTACAGGTGACAGTGCTGGCTTCCCAGGGGTTACTGTGGGAGCTGGAGGAGCCCACTGCTAGGAGAGGATCATTATGGAAGCCAACAGCAGGGTTAGCCAGAGTGAGTGGTGTCATTATGGAGGCATCCCCAGCCCACAGTGCCCACATCTTGCATTGTTCCATGTGATCTACTAGCCGGGATCTGAGCAGAGCCAAGGCCAGTGCTGCCATCAAGCCCTTTGCTCTGCCAACAGCAGGCAGAGGGGGCATGGACTGGTGCCAGTTTGCCTTTTACAGTCAAGCTGGGGGTGGTTTCTGGGGCACATTCTTCTTACATTGCTGATAATGCCCCTCACCCCCCTGCTCAGCATTATCCTGCCCTCTCCAACTCTCTGCCATGCCTACCCCACAGCCACCTGGCTCCGGACACACAGGCCCTACCTTCAGAAGGGCACAGTGGGTCCCTCGAGGGAGGCAGCCTTCCTCAGAGAGTCACCTAGCACTGGGTGTCCTGCGGCACTCAGAGTCCCTGCTGTCTGCCCTCGGATGAAAGGTCCAGTACAAGGACATGTTAGTTCATACGTCATGTGTCCAACTAGGGTTGCCAACTTTCTAATCGCACAAAACCAAACTCCCTTGTCCTGCTCTCTGCCCCACCCCTTCTCCAAGGCCCTGCTCCCGCTCACTCCATCCCCACTCGCGCTCCCCCACCCTCACTCACTTGCTCATTTTCACCGGGCTGGGGCAGGGGGTTGGGGTGTGGGAGAGGGTGAGGGCTCCAGCTGGGGAAGTGGGCTCGGGGTGGGGCCAGAAATGAGGGGTTCAGAGTGTGGGAGGGGGCTCCGGGCTGGGTCAGGGAGTTAGAGTGAGGGAGGGGGTGTGGGCTCCAGCTGGGGGTGCGGGCTCTGGGGTGGGGTCAGGTATGAGGGGTTTGGGGTGCAGGAGGGGATTCCAGGCTGGGGGTAGGGCTGAGGGGTTCAGCGTGTGAGAGGGGGCCCCAGGATGAGGCAGGAGGTTGGTGTGTAGGAAGGGATATGGGCTCCAGCTGGAGGTGCAGGCTCTAGGATGGGGCCAGGGATGAGGAGTTTGGAGTGCGCTCAGGACTGAGACGGGGGTTGGGGTGCAGGAGAGGGTTTGGGGTACAGGCTCCAGAAGGAAGTTTGGGTGTGAGAGGGGGAGAGGGGTGTGGGCTCCGGGCGGCACTGATCTCAGGCAGCTTCCGGAAGCAGCTGGCATGTTCGGCTCCTAGGCGGAGGCACAGACAGGTGGCTCCGTGCGCTACCTCTGCCTGCAGGCATCATCCCTGCAGCTCCCATTGGCCGCATTCCCGGCCAATGAGAGCTGCGCAACTGGCACTTGGGGCAGAGGCAGCACGTGGAGCCCCCGTGACCGTCCCTGCATCTAGGAGCTGAACATGCCGGCTGCCAGGTAGGGAGCCTGCCACCCCTGCGCCAACTGGACTTTTAACGCCCCGGCCAGTGGTGCCCACCGGAGTCGCCAGGGTCCTTTTTCGACTAGGTGTTTTGGTCGAAAACCAGACACCTGGCAACGCTATGTCCAATGCCAGCAGCACGGGGAGGGCCCAGGCCAATGTGGCAGCCAGCCATAGCTTAGGAGAGCCTCACAACATTCCTGACACAAGGGAATGTGTTTTAGGGATGGGAGCTTCAGGGTCTCGAGGATCTCCCATGTACCAGAACTGTCCTGAGACCTCTGTCCTGGAGGCCCCCAATGCCCAGCCCACCTCTTCAATTCCATAGCATTCTCTAGCCAATCCTTTGGGCCAGGATCGTGTCAAGTCAGGCAGCTGTGTCTCTTCCATTCCATGGCTTCCAGACAGGGCTGGCTCGGGCTCGGGGCCATGCAGCTTGTCTGAGCGAGTTCTTAGACACTGATTTGTGTTTTTAAAAAGGCAGGAGGCGGGGATATTAAACAGCCTAGTGTTTGCCCATCTCAGAGGCCACCGTCACCCACCAGCCTAGACATGCACACAGAGAACCACCTGTAACAAGGGCCCATGTGGGGCCTTGGCTCTTACTCAGCTTCCAAGCACACAAAAAATCTTCTTGCCTGAAGGTGTGGGTCATGGGAAACGGGTATCATAGGCCCCTAGCTCATTTCCTTGCAACCCCACCTAGCCAGGTGTCATCTGCAAATGTTATAAGCACACTCTCCACTCCATTCTCTAAGTCATTCACTCAGTTGTTTTCGCCGTCTCTTGCTTGCACCACTTTCAAATCTCCTCTTAATAGTGATCTATCTGGTCAATATATAGCCTATCCACACTTGAAATATTCTGCTGTAAATAAGTAGCTTATCTACACTTGAAATCTTCTACTGTAAATGTGTACACAAATGCTGAATGGTACACAAATGCTGAAAAGACTTAAAATGAAGGAATCATAGAATATCAGGGTTGGAAGGGACCTCATGAGGTCATCTAGTCCAACCCCCTAATAGATTTTTACCCCAGTTCCCTAAATGGTCCCCTTAAAGATTGAACTCACAACCCTGGGTTTAGCAGGCCAATGCTCAAACCACTGAGCTATCCCCCCCCCAATAGAATACTAATTAAGAACACAAAATGACACAATCAGACAGGTTATTATCCTTATCACCAAATCAAAACTCAAGCATGCAAGGTATAATATAACAAGCTGAGCTGAAGACAAAGGGATGACATATATATATATATATATATATATATAGAGAGAGAGAGAGAGAGAGAGAGAGAGAGAGAGAGAGAGAGAGAGAGAGAGAGAGAGAGAGAGAGAGAGAGAATAAACACAGACATGGATACAGACAGAGGGATAATGTCCAAAAATTTCAAACGTGTGTCCTCACAAAACTCACTGTACAAGATTGTCCTCACAAATTTTCACCTTGAATCTGGGCCTATAGACTACGAAAGCCTATGATGATGGCCAAACTACCGAGCTAGGGCTCAACCAACCAACCAGTCACCTCTTTTAGCTACCATATGAAGATAATAATGAGGAATTCTCACACATAAATAATTCCTTAGTCAACTAGACGTAAAACTATAAAGACACTAAAATGTAACAATTCTCTACCTTTCAACACACACTTGATCCAGCACCTGCCACTAGTAGTGGTTTGTTTATATAATCAGCTGATCTGAGAGGACACATTCATCATGGTCTAATCTTGTGCCATCAGAACCGCTATATTTTTAATTAATACTTATGAACATCTTTAACTCTTTAATATGACAAAATCTAGAGAACAGACCCCTGCATCATCCTCTCAGCAAACACCCAGGTGCTCTGCCCAGCTGATCCTTCTCCTCATGGATCACGTGGGACCAGCCTCCATGGGAGAAGGGTTAGGTACACCCATTATTCTCTCTGTTCCTAGCAGGCTGCCCATCCTTCCCAGGTGATTTACACTATCCACAGAGAAGTCATCAGCTCCCCCAAAATGCAGCCAGCTCTGGAGCGGGACATGGCAGCTCTGTATAATAAGATTACAGCCAGGGTGCAGGACGGCTAAGCAAAGGAGACAATGTCCCCACCACAGCACAGGGAGCACGGCTGATGGACAGCGTAAAGTGATCCACGTTGGAGCCTTAATGAGCTCTAGTGTTTGGGGCCAGACTTTTCCATCTGAGCAGGCCAAGGCCTGCCCGCACCACAGCCTTGCCCTGCCGATGCCTGGCGAGCACCACAGCCCTGGCTGTACCACAGCCCTGCCCGTGCCAAGGCCATGCCCATCCTGAGGCCAGGCCCGTGCCAAGGCCTGCTTATGCCAAGGCCCTGCCCGTGCCACAGCCCTGCCCGTACCAAAGCCCTGCCGGTGCCAAAGCCCCGCCCACGCTAAGACCAGCCCACACCATAGTCCTGCTTGTGCCAAGGCCCAACCCACGCCAATGCCCCACCCGCACCAAAGTCTGTCCACGCCAAGGCCTGCCTGTGCTAAGACCTGCTCTGCATGCTAGGAACTGCATTTTGACCACCAGGCACTGCTCACTGGGTCAGCTGAATTCCTTGTGCTCTCTGCCTTCCGCAGCCTTCCTGGCAGGCCAGCGCCCCCCAGTGGCCGGTCTGAGGGGCACAAGAGGGAAGGCAAGCTGGGGAGCGAGGGCCAGCCCAGCTCTGCACATTTCAGCGATCTGGGTCTGGTGAAGGAGCGAGGGTTGGGGCTGCTCAGGCATTGGCCAGCAACTAACCAATCTTGGCATGAGGCTGGGGGCAGGTGGGCTGAGGCACACCCTGGGCTCTCCGGGGGGTGCAGGCAGTGGGGCAGGCCTGAGTCTGATCTCAAACTAGTTTCCCCTGAGGTAATGCTACTGCTCTCAGTGGAGTCGCTGCTGACTGACGCCAGCATCATGGTGAGCGGATCGAGCCGGCGCCAGCCTGCTCCGTGTTGGCATTAAGCAGCTGGAGTGAGGTGAGGCAATCGCTGGCCCAGCTCCAAGGGGAGGAGGAGAGCACATGCAGAGCGGGGCTCCAGCAATGAGCAACCACCCACCCCAGGGTGCGGGAGAGGCAGCCCGGACCCAACCAGGGCTCAGGACGGCAGACGCACAGTGTCCATCTGTGCCCAGTGAGGGGAAGGGGAGCTCTGGGCTAAAGCGAAGGAAGGGAAAGTTCAAGAAAGACTTGGACAAACTCTCTGGAGCCAGCGCGAGGGGCGCTTTCTGTGTGTATGTGTGTGTGTGTGTGTGTGTGTGTGTATGAGGGGCACTGTGTGTGTGTGTGTGTGTGAGAGAGAGAGAGAGAGGGGTGCTGGGTGCGTGTCTGTGGGGCAGTGCTGTGTGTATGTGCACACACGTGTGAGGGGCGCTCTGTGTGTGTGTGCGCGCGTGGGGGGGGGGGCATTGTGTGCGCATGTGTGAGGGGTTCTGTGTGTGTACCAAATAAGGCCAGGCGCAGCTGGAGGGGACTGGGTCTGGGGTGTGAGTCACCCCGCTGGCCGGTCCCGGCTCTGCCTGGACATGCTATCTGTGACCCGAGTTTATCAGCACTACTTGTCCTCGCCTCAAGGGAGCGGGGGATCCAGAGTTGGAGGCATTCTGGGGCCTGTCCCTGGCTGCTCAGGGGCCATGTACTGGGTGGACATGAGGGAGAGGAGACACCCCCACCCACTCAGTCTCTATGTGGGTGAGACTCCCCCTGCATGCTGCCTGTCGTGGGGAGATCCTGCCCCACACTGTCCCTTGTGGGGTGACCCCCCTGCATGCTACCCCTTGGTCTGGCAGGGTGGGAAGCAGTACTGCCATAGCTCCCAGCAGGCCATGGAGATGATCTGCCTCCCCTGTCCCACAGCACAGAACCCCCCTGTGTAGAGCTCTGCCCTTCACCCCTCCCAGCACACCTGACATGGGGAAAGTCTCTTACCCTTGTCCCCCGTCCCCGGGGACTTGAGGCCACTGCTTGGTGGCTGCTGCCCCAGCCCTTCCCAGGAAGCAGCTGCAGACAAGGCATCACTCTGCCCTGCTCTGGACTTGGTACTGTGCCGGGCTGGAAGGTTGAGTGGGGGGCTCCTGTGGGGCGAGGAAGCAGCTGCCCCCACCCTGGCTGTCCTGCCAGAGCGGTGAACAGGCAGTGGGCTGGGTGTACTGAACACAGAGCCTCCTAAGGCTGGGTGCTGTTCAGCGCCCCAAAGCCTGGTACCCTGGCTCCCCAACCCTCCCAGGGCAGACGTCTGCTGGGACCTTTGGGGCCTTTTGCTGCTATGGGGCTGAGGAACGTCTCATGGGCGGAGACACGGGTGCATCTGGGAAGCATGCAGCAGTCTCTGACTTGCCAACTCCTGCCCGTCACCCAGGGTGGTTATATTTCTGAGCTGGCCCATTCCACTGTCTGGCCAGTTGAAGTGGTGCTAACGGCCTTGGCAGGACCTGAGCTGCGCTGACTAAAACACTGGTGTGGGGCCCATAGCCAGAGCTTCTGGCTTTCCAGTCAGATGTGCTTCTCCCTGCTCTCAGCCTCCTTGGGGCTTACAGCACCCTGCCCTCAGGGGATCCCTGCCCTCAGGGGATCCCTGCTCCCACCAGTCCTATCTTCCCCCAAGGCCTATGAGAGCAGGGTGGGGGCAACAGTGGCTCCGCCACAGAGAGTGGCAGTCTCCAGGAAGCAGGAGTGTGAACACAAGCCACGCAGAGACACTGCACGGAGGCAACCTGGTTTGGCACCAGGGACTGAGCTCAGCACCAGTCCCATGGCAAAGCCAGGCGATGGGGAACCACAGGACCATGGTCTCTACCTGTGCTGCTGAGATTCTCTAGCGAGAACGTCCCTGGCCAGTGCACAGGTCCCTTCCGGAGCCCTGCTCTGGGGCAGATTGGACCCGGATATGGAATGATCCAGACCCAGAGCTGGGCTCCTGAGGCAGCAGATCCACTGGTCCACGTGCAGCAAAGCTGGGTGCTTTCTGTCATGCCCCACGGCAGTCCTTGTGCCACCCTGCAATGCCCGTCCTGGCGGGATGCACGCACATGCTAGGCAGAGGGATCACTGGTGAATGGACGCTGCCAGTCTCTGGGCTGAGAACTCGGGGAGACAGGTCCAGCAGGCACTGAAGTGACAACTGGAATCCAGCATGTGTCCACTGGATCTTAGTTATGCAGTGAGAGGCAATGTGCCTGAATGGGAGCAGTGTGGGCTGGGAATGCCAGGAAAGGCAGCTCGGTAGGGCATGGGACCATGTGGAATTTATCCTGTAACACACGCAGCTGGATCCATGTTTCTCAGCAGTAATAACATAGCAAAGCAAATCCAGCTGCTCCTAACCCTGTTAGCCAGCCAGCCCAGAGGGCAGAACAAATCGGTGCATGAGAGAGGAATGTGGCTAGACGGAAAGGGGCCAGAGAGAAAGAGCAGCAGGTGCTGAGCCCCAACAGATGGACAGACACCCAGACAGAACGTGTCTCTGCGAGGTGTGGGAGGAGCTGATGGGCGGGCGATGGAGGCTGGGGATGTTGGTGGGGTGGAGGCAGGTTGACGCTTCCATACACTGCTGGGGAGGTGATGAGCCATGTCAGAGGCAGAGGTAGCCAGAGTTGGCCAGGAGGAGGCAGCAGCACCAAGGAATGAGAGACTGAGCATGGCAGAGGGTGGAGAGGAAACAGCAGGGTTTGGACGTGGCCTGAATACTGGGTCCAGTGGGCAGGTGGAGTCAGAGTCTGAATGATGGGGGGGCGGGGTAGTAGCCAGGAGGGTAGAGAATGAGGAGGTGCTGATCTCTGACCCACACCATGCACAGGTTCCACTGCTCCCAAACTGTGGGCAGCTGCTAGCACTCAGTGACGCTGGCAGGCACTGCTGGGGCTGTTCTCTCCTGTGGTCCGCGATCCCTCTGAACTCACCTGCGCCATCCTGTGCCCCGGGTGCTCTGCACTGCAGGTCACTCACTGCTCATCCCAGAGCTCGCACTAAACATGGTCCTGGCTGGATCTCAGGACTGGGGACCAAGGGGGATTCAGGGCTTGAATCTATGCCCCTCAGCAGCCCTGCATACTGCCCACCTGCTCCTGCCAGCTCCTCCCTGCCCACAGTCAGGGCTGCAGACCAGCCGCTGTGGCTCCTCCCAGCCTGCTCCTCCCCAAGCTCTCTGGCTCTCTCCCTGCTCAGGAAAGTGGCCCCAGGGTCCCTTTGCCCTTCTTTTCCCCAGGTGCCTCCATGGTCACCTAGGGGTGACCCTCTGCCTGTGATCTGCTGCCCATGATCCATGTGGTAGTGGCACAGACCCACTCCCATTGCAGCTGCCACCTGTCTGGGCACAGCATCTGCCCTCTGCTCAGGTTCTGCATGGCCCCTTGCTGCAGCATCAGGGCACCCACCGCTGCCAGGGGGGCTGGGGAGGCTGACCTCAGGGCCTCGCTCTCCTCCCGGAACCCAGCCCCAGCACAGCACAGGTGGGAACGCCACTCAGTGGCCTCCTGCATCCCAGTGCCCATGCAGTGCCAGTCACACCCCACGGGATGAGCGAAATATGCCACGTCCCCATCCCCATAGACCTCATCCACAGAGCCAACCATGCCCCTACCACTGAGACCCCACCCACAGAGACCGTCACATCCCCTAACACTCGGACCCCACCCACAGAGACGGTCACGCCCCCCTAATACATCCGAACCTGCCCACCCCCCAGCACTGCCTGAGACCCCATCCACATGGATCCCAGCCAATAGCCATACCCCTGCACCCTGACATTGTCTCCAGTGTCCTGCTGCCACGCACTGCCCTTGGGAAGTGTCCCCTGGGCTTATGACTCATTACACCTTCTGCACTCCCCCCTACAGCCTCTCCTGCCTGCCCACCCCAGGCAGCTTCCCAGGCAGAGCTGCTGCCAAACCCCACTGACGTGGGGAAGGGTGAGGGTGGGGTGTCAACCCCACTGTGCTCTCACTGGGCCCAGGTGACAGCACAACTGGCTGGGGCCCACCTGCCCAGCCCCAGCGCCTGCCCTCAGCTGGGGACGAGAACCAGGCTCTGTGCTAACAGTGTTAGTGCCTGGTCCCCTCGGGGCTGCAGCCCTGGATGGCAGCTGAATGGAGCCCTGTGCTCACGAGGGTCTGAGGCTGGCGCCAGGGCGTTCCCAGCCCTGTGACTGTAACACCCACACCAATGTGACCCCCACCATGCAGGGCGCTGAGCAGGGCAGACAGCCCAGCCACGGTGCCCCTTGGCTACCTGTCCTCCCCTCCTGGAGTTCTGTGGGCCTCTGCCCATGCCTGGGGGACACCAGCCTGTGCCACAGGCTCAGCTTTCCACACCAGGGCAGTGACAGCTGGGTGATGCCTGGCTGTCCAGACCCACCAGCAGCACCATCCTCTCCCACTCCTGCACTGCCCCCTGGCAGATTGTGAGCAGCAACTGCTGTCTCTCTCAGATGCACAGTTAGTAATAAGCAGGAATCCTAGTTTTCTGTGATAAAAAACAAAATTCTCTGATAAACAACCATAAAAATCCACATTTTTTCCATGATTAAAATGAAACACTGACCTTTAGTTTCCCTAGTCGCAACATATACAAGTCTCAGGTGAACACAATATTTTATTGATATACAGCAGAGCCCCGTTTATCCGAGCCTCCATTGCACAGCTCTCCGTATTAACTGAACCACCAGCCACCTGGTGCTGACAATGGTGGGGTCTGGGGAGCTCAGCCTCCCACCACCTGAGCCCCAGCCCCCTGAGCCCTAGCCACTGTCAGCCCCAGGCTGCTGGTGGTTTGGTTAACATGGGGCTCTGGTTAACGGAGGCTCCGATAAATGGTTCTATTGTATGCCAATTTAAAGCACATTCAAAAATCAACCCCAAGAGGGGGAGGTTGTGCGCACTGAATAAGTGACACTGGTGCTGTCAGTGAAGTTTAGTTCATAGTTAATGGATGTTTTCATTTTTTCACAAAATGTAAAAACTAAAGATTCGCTGTAAAAATGCACATTCTGCATTTCTCTGTGGCAAACAGATTTCTAGGCTCCTGGGTAATAAGTTCCACTGGGCCCTGGCATGGCTGCCTGCAGACTCAAGGGGTGAAGTCCAGTAGCTCTCCACTGGAGATCTGCAGCCCCTCTCATGTGAGCTAGCAGACCTCCCTCCCCAGGCACCTTCCCCTCACCAGCCCCCCCTCGCCCGGGAATCCCCCCTACATCCTGCCTGGCCAAAGGCCCTCCCTAGCTGCACAGGGAATTGGGCCTTTCCCTATTTCCTGCCCCCTCGCTGCACTGACTGGCACATGGAAGATCCCAGACATCACAGGGGGATGTTTCAAGTACAGAGGCAGGAGAATTTGTATTACTCCTGTAAGAGGTGAGTCAGGATTTGACCTGCTGCCGATTCCCATGTCAAAGAGGAGCCCTTCCCTGCGCCTCTGGGGCTGCCCAGCTGGCCCTGGGAGGAAGTGCCTAATGGTCACAATGAGATTTGAGATGCACAGCTCAGTGAGCTTTTCCCACTTCTGCCAGAATTTAGCTAGGAAAAGAACCTGTGATCATTTGTAGACAAAGGCAGTACCTTGCCGCTGACCCACATAGGCCACCACATGGTTAACCAATTGGCCATATGGCATGAGTGTGTAAATAATTAGTGGGTCATGTAAAATTATAGGTGATAGAACTTTCACCGTGCCTGCAAGAGCTTCAAAGCTAAGATCACACGAGCAGCTAGTAAGGCCTTCATGACACTGCAGAGTTTTGTCAGCAAAAGTTTTGTCAACGATCAAAAAGCGCTGAAAGAAAATTGTTGTTTCATGTTCACACCGTCTTTCTCTGTTGGCAGAGTGCATCCACACTTGGGCAGTAGCACTGACAGTGAGAACAGTGTACAGTGGGTAGCTATCCCACACTTCTGCCCCAGGTCTTCTAGGAAGGTGGAGTGGATTGCAGCGCATCATGGGTCTGGGCTCAATGTCCCATGATGCTTTCCACCCCAGCATTCCATGAGCTTCCATCTTCGGTTTGTGGCATTTTTCAACAGCCCTTGTTTGCTGTTCACCTCGCCATCTCTGTGTGAAAGGATGGGTCCCCCACTGCTCTCCACTGCTCTGCTAGCTGTCAGTAGCACATCGCGAATGGCAGTGCAGTTAATCATGAACTTCTGAACTCAGCAGGATTCACACTTGCCTGACATCGATAGGGGCAGTGTTTCCCCCAGGAATTTAAATGAGGGCGGGGGGGGGGGTTTCAAAAATACAAGGTGGGGGGTGAGGACCGATGAGGGGTGAGACGGTTAGAGTGAAGGTGGGCTGTATGGCACCATAGTAAAAACTGAAAAATGTTTCACAACCATTTTATTAGCTTTAACTCATGTTTTTAAATCACACAAAGTAAAGTTGACTACACAAGCCTACTATGAAGCACTATATCTACATCTTTCTTGGTTTCTTGTAATTTTGCACAACTCTGTTAATGAACTTCTTGAATGCAGTGTGTTCATTTTTGGTGGCTTTTCATTTCCAGTACTTCCAGTCCTTCATGATATGCTCATGATCATGCAGAAGGTGACTTCTTTCAGAACACAAAATTCTATTCAATGAGGAAAAAGAATGCTCAACTGTAGCTGTTGTGACTGGGAGTAGAAAGAGATGAATTCCTATTTTTTTTCATCCCATGAAACATAGCACAAAGATTGGGTCAAACCACTAGTGATGATAAAGAAGTTGAAGTCAAATCTTTATTCGTTCATCATATGATATTTATTGTGTTCAAATTCTCTATTCTGTCCTGATCACATGGCAGCCCCATTGCAGGTAGTGCCTCACTCCACTCAACTGTCAGTGTTTTATAAGACAGGCATCTGTAAAAGCTACGTAGAGTTTGATCTAAAGCCCTGCTCGGAGCTGGGCTTGGGGAGACAACTACCTGCAAAGCTAGAACAGCCCAATGCTGGCTTGTCCCTGGCCTTGGCATGGCTGATCAGAGCGTGTGCTGGGCCTGTGTTTCTACACTGCTCAGGCTGCAAGTGAGAGGCAACCCCAGAGCCAGCCGCTACCTGTTCTTTCGGTGCTGCTCTCTTCTTTCCCCTCGGGGATGTTTTTGGTTTGATTTGTCTCCTATAAAAAAATGGGTTAGACTTTATCCCCATCTCATCCCAGGTCACTGCTCCCTGTTCTCCAAAGCCCAGATATGACCATCTGCGAGCTGGCCAGACAGTGGCTCTCCTAGAAAACATTCTCCAGTTAAAGGGCCCGGGAACAAGGGACTGTGTCATAGCAAAAGCCTGACTCAGCACTTTGCATGTCATAGAATCATAGAATATCAGAGTTGGAAGGGACCTCAGGAGGTCATCTAGTCCAACCCCCTGCTCAAAGCAGGACCAATCCCCAACTAAATCCCCAAATCTCTCCCTCAAGGATTGAACTCACAACCCTGGGTTTCAAAGGCTTTAGCTGTTTTTCTGACTCTTCAGTGCAAGTTCTACAGGTTGTGAATGGTGCATGTTGCCGTGGACCTGAGCAGGCTGAGATTATGGTACGTCAGGCTCCAGACAGTGTGCATCAGTTCTTCAGTGTAAGTATGCTGCAGGGAGAGGTGCATGGAACTCTAGGCCCATTGACCCCAGCAACACTAGCCCAGTGGTTAGCCCAGGCCACGCATACATGGCCCCCAGGAGAGTCGGCGCCTGAATGACAATGATGCAGGGACAAAGCCCCTTGGAGATAGTTTAGGGACTTCACAGCCATACGGACATTTACCCGCTGGGGTTTAATGACAAAAACAGCCCTATATAGACACTGCCCCCCTGTGGAGTATTATCACAGTGCTGCAGCGACATTTCCCCCGGGAAGTATTATTGCAGTGCTGCAGAGACACTGCCTCCCTTTGGTAGGATGAAGGTCTAACCGATGTGCAGATACACAACCCACCGTGGGTATTACCGCAGTGTGGCAGAGACACTGCCCCCCTGTGGGGGTATCGCAGTGCTGCAGCAACACTGCCCCCTTGTGGTGGATTCTTGTCTCTACATTCCTGGGCTGTCTCTGACTTTGCTCCAGCGCAGGCTGGCTGCTGACCTGGCCTGGTGCATGTTCACATTCACCCTGTGGGGCCGTGTGCGTCTCTTCCCTCTGGGCTCTGCTACAGCCTTGGCTTACTCAGGGTGGCCAGGGGCTCTGCTAGCACTGCCCTGCTGCCCCCACCCCGCTCGCGGTGCCCGGCTCCTGGAGCTGTGAAAGGGCCCAGGGTCGGCTGCATGGGGTGTGGCTCCACCATGACAGGGCAGCTCTAGGAGTCATGTCAGTTATTGCAAAGAGAGGAGGGAATTATTGGCCGAGTCCTGCCGGAGATGGGCATAGAGCAGTTTCACAATCTGCCTCCTCTGGGTCGATATGGCCATGCAGGGGGTGACTGTTTATTGAAGCCCAGGAACTTTTGGTGGCAGGGAGCTGAAACCCCCATGAGCTGGGTGTGTGTTGGGGGTGAAGGCTGCTCCCCTGTGCCCTGCCTGGGATCCCTTGAATGGTGACGTTCACCCTCCCCAGAGCTGCATTATTGGCTTGTGGCCCAGAGGCAAATATTTGCCCAGTGGAGGGGATGGGGGATGGGGACTCAGGGCACAGCCCTGCTTGGCCAGTCCAACCTCTGCCAGAGCGTTTCTGTACAGGCTCCGCGACAGTCCCTGAGGCTGACAGCACAGCAGGATGATGCAGGCCAGAGCAGTGCTGCTGCTTGCCCTGGCCTGTGCCCTCAGCACAGGTAGGAGTGCCCGCCTGAGGCAGCCAGGGCCTGCTGTGAGCCTGCCCTCTCAGTGGAGCAGGGACTAGGGCAGAGGGGCCCCTCTCAGGCTGACACAGGGCCCAACACTCGCCTCTCCCTCCTGCAGCTCAGTGCTGCTGGCAGCTGCCCTGCTGAGGAGGTCTGGGGGCAGGCAGCCGAGAGTAGGGTCCAGGGGAGACCCTGGGGAAAAGCCCCATCAGGCAGGGCAGGAACAGCCTCTCTCCCCTTAGTGCTCAAGCCCCACAGAGCAAAGGACTCTGACCAGCATAGCTGGGTCATGGCCCCAGCCGAGAGAGAGGTGGACAGCAGCGAGCAGCGGTGCCCCTGAGTGGGCCCAGGCCATGGGCTCTGTGGGGCAGGGATGCTGGCAGAGCCAGTAGGGCAGTGGCCCAGTCACTGGCTGCAGTCTCAGATGTGCTCTGTCCTGGCTCGGTTGGCTGGGGCTCTGGCTCGGTTTTCCCTGTCTTTGGGCAAAGACGTGCTGAGACATCTGAGACAGTTTCTGGGGCAGGGTGTGGAGTGCGGGGGTCTGGAATCAGGGCCCCCAGGTGCTGAGGAGCTCCCATTGGCACCCCACGCTTGGACCTGGCCTGGCACTTAACAGGCCAGTCAGACTATGGCTGGGAATTTTAGTTGATACAAAACACAGCTTGAAACAGCCCCTTGCTGCAGCCATAGATGTGCCCCAGTCACACTGCCAGCCCCACTGCTGGCCACTCTGCCGGCCCGCCAGACCCTCTGCCTGCCCATCAGCCCCACTGTTGGCCCCTCTGCTGACACTACTGCCGGCCCACCAGCCCGACTGCTGGCCCTTCTGCCAGCCCACCAGCCCCACTGATGGCCCTGCTGTCTGTCCATAGCTTTGCTGCCTGCCCAGGCACCTCTGCCTCCCTGGCCCCACTGCTTCGCTGGACCCCTCTTGGTTCCATGCTCAGGACAGGGAGAGAGGCCAAAGCTGGGCACCCCCAGCCATGTGGTTGCAGGGAGTGTGTCTCTCGCTGTGTCCCCCAGGGCAGCGGCGCTCCCCTCTGAATGACTTCCAGAGGCTCAAAGCTACCCAGCTGCTCTCCATGAGCCAGCAAGGCCCTGGCCCAGAGCAGGAGGAGCCTGCAGACACCGAGGAGTGTGCCAGGCGCTGCACTGTGCTGCTGGACTGCAGGTGAGTGGGGGAGGGGCCCAGCTAGGGGTGCACACGAGTGTGTGTGGCTATATGTGTGTGAGCTCCCCGTGTGATGCATGAGCGGGGCAACACTGCCTGCCTCAAGAGAGCCGCAGTCAGGAGTCAGATCCCAAAGTGCTAGCTCAGGAACGCAGGCTGCCCCACGTTTTGCACAGGCTGGCGATTATTGCCCCCCCTCCCGTGTGTGGGTGACAATCAGCATCACCCACTCTCCCAGATCTACTGGGGGAGGGAATTCTGTCCCCCGACTTCTGCCTGTCCCCAACCTCTAAATCAGTCCTTCCCCCCAACTCCCATCTGCTCCTCCTAGGGTTTCTCACCCCCCCTCTCGCAGGCCAAGGGCTCCAGAAGGACCCTTCTCCCCCTTCCCATGTGGTGGTGGGGAGTCCAGGGGCTGCTCACCCCCCCATCACTGCCCAGGTGGGAGCAGGGTGGCAGAGTCACTGTCAATGTTCCCTCTAATTTTTCCCATACATGTGCGGGATGAATTTTGTTATGTGCATCATCGGAGGGCACATAGGTCACTGTCCCATCCCCATTTCTCCTGGGGGGCCGTGAGCTGTTGGGCACGCGCACACACACACACACTCACCCCTTTGTGTTGCTGGGGTGAGGGAGAAGAACTCTGCCTGTAGCAGGTCTGATTGGCTGTTTGGGGCCAGGAGGCTAGTTTTTGTCTGTGTTTTGTTGTACTATGCCTAGCTGTGCTGCCACTTGCTTGTGTAAAGCAGCTATGGTCTCTATTAGGGTTTGTACCCATTCATCTGTTACCACCTTCCCAACCACCAACTTTCAGGCATGCTCATTTGCCTTCCAGTCATAAGTTCAAAGGGAGTGTACCCATGGAGCCGCTTAGAGTCATTAAGATGATTGGTAGCTTTTCATCCCAATCCCTCCCTGAGCTCTTTACTTGTTTTCTTAAAGCTTCCTTTAGCACGCGATTGGTTCGTTCAACTTGTCCAGAGGACTCAGGGTGTCCAGCTATGTGGAAATATTGCTTAATACCTAAAGCCTTACATAGCTCTTGCATAACATCTCCCACAAAATGGGATTCCAAATCTGAATCAATTACTCTGAGAATTCCCATTCTTGAGAAAACCATGTAAAAGAGCCTCTTAGCAGTGACCAAGGCAGTGTTGGTTTTAGTAGGGATGGCTTCCACCCATTTAGAGAAGGGATCTACTATTACCAGGCAGTATTTATTCCCTCTACTGGTGGTGAGTAAAGGGCCTATGTAATCTATGTGAATCCAGGACCAGGAACCCTATATTTTTTGGTGCTCCAATGCATTTTTTTGAACCTGGTGATCAGCATTAACCATGGTGCACTGCAGACAATTATCACAACACTGATTTATATCCGCTTTCATGCCTGGCCACCACCCTGTATCTTTAACCCTATTTAAAGTATCCTGTTTTCCTCTATGCCCTTGCTCATGTACAAGCAGAATCAGGTCCCCCTGTACCTGGCTCGGGACTATCCAGTGACTTTGACCATCTGCATCCACTGCCCACCAGACATCTCCAACCTGCTCAGTCCTGTCTTGGCTAAGGACTGGATCTCTGTATTCCCCATCTTGAAGGGTACTTAAGCCCAAGGTATCTATTCCTTTCTCTGTTCCATTCTATATGCATCCGAAGAAGTGGGCTGTAGCCCACGAAAGCTTATGGTCTAATAAATTTGTTAGTCTCTAAGGTACCACAAGTACTCCTGTTCCTTTCTCTGTTCAACCAAAGGGGGAGCCACACAGTGATTGCTCTGGCTGTCCAGTCAGAGTCAGTGTAAATAGTAACAGAAGTGTCCCAGGATTCATAAGCTAGGACAGCTCTAACTGCCTACACCTCGGCTGCTTGCGCAGAATGGAGGCGAGCTTGTCCTTGGCGCATCTCTCCCTCATTTACCCAGCTGGCTCCATACCCTGTTTGGGGATGACCCAAAGGTAGAAACTTGAGCCATCTGTAAACCACATTTCAAACCCCTTCTGTTTAGCGTCTGCAAACCTAATGCCTCCTTTGGCTGGCCACTCAAAAGTGTTTTACAAGGGGGCGGGAGCAGGTATGATCCTCTCCTTCTATAATTAGCCCATACAGGGCTGGTGAAACTGCATGTTCTTTTTAAACTTGATTCGGTTTACTAGGGTGAGGGTCCATTGAGAAATGCGAGGGTTAGAGACCTGGCTGTCCTGTAGTTTCCCTGATATCATAGAATCATAGAATATCAGAGTTGGAAGGGACCTCAAGAGGTCATCTAGTCCAACCCCCTGCTCAAAGCAGGACCAATTCCCAGCTAAATCATCCCAGCCAGGGCTTTGTCAAGCCGGGCCTTAAAAACCTCCAAGGAAGGAGATTCCACCACCTCCCTAGGTAACGCATTCCAGTGTTTCACCACCCTCCTAGTGAAATAGTTTTTCCTGATATCCAACCTGGACCTCCCCCACTGCAACTTGAGACCATTGCTCCTTGTTCTGTCATCTGCCACCACTGAGAACAGCCGAGCTCCATCCTCTTTGGAACCCCCCTTCAGGTAGTTGAAGGCTGCTATCAAATCCCCCCTCATTCTTCTCTTCTGGAGACTAAACAATCCCAGTTCCCTCAGCCTCTCCTCATAAGTCATGTGCTCCAGACCCCTAATCATTTTTGTTGCCCTCTGCTGGACTCTTTCCAATTTTTCCACATCCTTCTTGTAGTGTGGGGCCCAAAACTGGACACAGTATTCCAGATGAGGCCTCACCAATGTCGAATAAAGGGGAACGATCACGTTCCTCGATCTGCTGGCAATGCCCCTACTTATACAGCCCAAAATGCCGTTAGCCTTCTTGGCAACAAGAGCACACTGTTGACTCATATCCAGCTTCTCGTCCACTGTGACCCCTAGGACCTTTTCTGCAGAACTGCTACCTAGCCATTCGGTCCCTAGTCTGTAGCAGTGCATGGGATTTTTCCATCCTAAGTGCAGGACTCTGCACTTGTCCTTGTTGAACCTCATCAGGTTTTTTTCGGCCCAATCCTCTAATTTGTCTAGGTCCCTCTGTATCCGATCCCTACCCTCTAGTGTATCTACCACGCCTCCTAGTTTAGTGTCATCTGCAAACTTGCTGAGAGTGCAGTCCACACCATCCTCCAGATCATTAATAAAGATATTAAACAAAACCGGCCCCAGGACCGACCCTTGGGGCACTCCACTTGAAACCGGCTGCCAACTAGACATGGAGCCATTGATCACTACCCGTTGAGCCCGACGATCTAGCCAGCTTTCTATCCACCTTACAGTCCATTCATCCAGCCCATACTTCTTTAACTTGGCGGCAAGAATACTGTGGGCGACCGTATCAAAAGCTTTGCTAAAGTCAAGGAATAACACATCCACTGCTTTCCCCTCATCCACAGAGCCAGTTATCTCATCATAGAAGGCAATTAGGTTAGTCAGGCACGACTTCCCCTTCGTGAATCCATGCTGACTGTTCCTGATCACTTTCCTCTCCTCTAAATGTTTCATAATTGATTCCTTGAGGACCTGCTCCATGATTTTTCCAGGGACTGAGGTGAGGCTGACTGGCCTGTAGTTCCCCGGATCCTCCTTCTTCCCTTTTTTAAAGATGGGCACTACATTAGCCTTTTTCCAGTCATCTGGGACCTCCCCCGATCGCCATGAGTTTTCAAAAATAATGGCTAATGGCTCTGCAATCTCACCCGCCAACTCCTTTAGCACCCTCGGATGCAGCGCATCCGGCCCCATGGACTTGTGCACGTCCAGTTTTTCTAAATAGTCCCAAACCACTTCTTTCTCCACAGAGGGCTGGTCACCTTCTCCCCATGCTGTACTGCCCAGTGCAGCAATCTGGGAGCTGACCTTGTGCGTGAAGACAGAGGCAAAAAAATCATTGAGTACATTAGCTTTTTCCACATCCTCGGTCACTAGGTTGCCTCCCTCATTCAGTAAGGGGCCCACACTTTCCTTGATTTTCTTCTTCTTGCTAACATACCTGTAGAAACCCTTCTTGTTACTCTTAACATCTCTTGCTAGCTGCAACTCCAAGTGTGATTTGGCCTTCCTGATTTCACTCCTGCATGCCTGAGCAATATTTTTATACTCCTCCCTGGTCATTTGTCCAATCTTCCACTTCTTGTAAGCTTCTTTTTTGCGTTTAAGATCAGCAAGGATTTCACTGTTTAGCCAAGCTGGTCGCCTGCCATATTTACTATTCTTTCTACACATCGGGATGGTTTGTTCCTGCAACTTCAATAAGGATTCTTTAAAATACAGCCAGCTCTCCTGGACCCCTTTGCCCTTCATGTTATTCTCCCAGGGGATCCTGCCCATCTGTTCCCTGAGGGAGTCAAAGTCTGCTTTTCTGAAGTCCAGGGTCCGTATTCTGCTGCTCTCCTTTCTTCCTTGTGTCAGGATCCTGAACTCGACCATCTCATGGTCACTGCCTCCCAGGTTCCCATCCACTTTTGCTTCCCCTACTAATTCTTCCCTGTTTGTGAGTAGCAGGTCAAGAAAAGCTCTGCCCCTAGTTGGTTCCTCCAGCACTTGCACCAGGAAATTGTCCCCTACACTTTCCAAAAATTTCCTGGATTGTCTGTGCACCGCTGTATTGCTCTCCTAGCAGATATCAGGGTGATTAAAGTCTCCCATGAGAACCAGGGCCTGCGATATAGCAACTTCTGCTAGTTGCCAGAAGAAAGCCTCGTCCACCTCATCCCCCTGGTCTGGTGGTCTATAGCAGACTCCAACCACGACATCACCCTTGTTGCTCACACTTCTCAACTTTATCCAGAGACTCTCAGGTTTTTCTGCAGTTTCATACCGGAGCTCTGAGCAGTCATACTCCTCTCTTACATACAACGCAACTCCCCCACCTTTTCTGCCCTGCCTGTCCTTCCTGAACAGTTTATATCCATCCATGACAGAACTCCAGTCATGTGAGTTATCCCACCAAGTCTCTGTTATTCCAATCACATCATAGTTCCCTGACTGTGCCAGGACTTCCAGTTCTCCCTGCTTGTTTCCCAGGCTTCTTGCATTTGTGTATAGGCACTTAAAATAACTCATTGATCGTCCCTCTTTCTCAGCATGAGACAGGAGTCCTCCCCTCTTGTGCTCTCCTGCTTGTGCTTCCTCCCAGGATCCCATTTCCCCACTTACCTCAGGGTAATGTACTTGAGTGGGGAATGTACACAGTCTGAACAATGACCTTTGACCTGCCAATAATAAATTCCCAATGCATGAGGCTCCAGACCAATGCAAGACACTCTTTTTCACAGGGGGTAAAGCCTGGCTCTATTTGATCCAGGAGCCTGGAGGCATATGCAATGACTCTGAGCTTGTCACATTGCCTTTCGTTGAGAGTAGCTCTGAGACTTGTCTCTGAGGAGGCCAATTGAATCACAAAGGGCAGGGCAAGGGCAGGTTAAGCCAGGGCAGAAGCACTAGCTAAACCTTGTTTCAAGGTGACCAGGGCAGTCTGTTGGTCTGGTCCCCCAATCCAAATCCTGTTTTTCTTTAATAATTGGTACAGAGGCTTGGCTTTGTCAAAGAACATTTCAATGAACTCTCTGCAGAAATTAAAAGTTCCCAAGAGAGCTCATAGGGAGTGCGTGTCGGTAGGATCAGGTTCCTTTCCTATCATTTTTCCCCTTTGTTGATCAGAAGTCAAGCCATCCTCCCCAAGACACATACCCAGGTACAGTATTTCACTTGTTGCTGTACTAACTGAGCCTAGGGTGCTAAAGGAGTTGGCGGATGTGATTACAGAGCCATTGGCCATTATCTTTGAAAACTCACGTGATTTGGGGGAGGTCCTGGATGACTGGAAAAAGGCTAATATAGTCCCCATCTTTAAAAAAGGGAAGAAGGAGGATCCGGGAACTACAGGCCAGTCAGCCTCACCTCAGTTCTTGGAAAAACCATGGAGCAGGAACTCAAGGAATCGATTCTAAAGCACTTGGAGGAGAGGAAAGTGATCAGGAACAGTCAGCCTGACTAACCTAATTGCCTTCTATGACGAGATAACTGGCTCTGTGGATGAGGGGAAAGCAGTGGATGTATTATTCCTTGACTTTAGCAAAGCTTTTGATAGTGCCTCCCACAATATTCTTGCTGGCAAGTTAAAGAAGTATGGGCTGGATAAATGGACTATAAGGTGGATAGAAAGCTGGCTAGATCGTCGGGCTCAATGGGTAGTGATCAATGGCTGCAGGGAAGCCTGCACTGCAAACCCCTCATCCCCGGCCCCACCCCAGAGCCCACACCCCCAGCCAGAGCCCTCAACCCCCCCCGCACCCCAACCCTTTGCCCTAGCCCTGAACCCCCTCCCACACTCCAAAACCCTCGAACTTACCCCCACCACATGAATTTTGTTATGTGCACCAATATGGAGGTCACACATCACCTCCATATTGATGCACAGAGACTCATAGAATATCAGGGTTGGAAGGGACTTCAGGAGGTCATCTAGTCCACCCCCCCCCCCCCCCGCTCAACTAAATCAGCCCAGCCAGGGCTTTGTCAAGCCTGACCTTAAAAACCTCTAAGGAAGGTGATTCCACCACCTCCCTAGATAACTCATTCCTGTGCTTTACCACGCTCCTAGTGAAAAAGTTTTTCCTAATATCCAAACTAAACCTCCCCCACTGCAACATGAGACCATTACTCCTTGTTCTGCCATCTGGTACCACTGAGAACAGTCTAGATCCATCCTCTTTGGAACTCCTTTTCAGGTAGTTCCCGCAGCCTCTCCTCATAAATCTTGTGCTCCAGCCTCCTAATCATTTTTGTTGCCCTCCACTGGACTCTTTCAAATTTTTCTACATCTTTCTTGTAGTGTGGGGCCCAAAACTGGACATGGTACTCCAGATGATCTGGACATCCCTCTATCTGCAGGCAATGCTCCTACTTATACAGCCCAAAATGCTGCTAGCCTTTTTGGCAACAAGGGCACACTGTTGACTCATATCCAGCTTCTCGTCCACTATAACCCCTAGGTCCTTTTCTGCAGAACTGCTGCCTAGCCACTCAGTCCCTAGTCCACAGCAATGCATGGGATTCTTCCATCCTAAGTGCAGGACTCTGCACTTCTCCTTGTTGAACCTCATCATATTTCTTTGGCCCAATCCTCTAATTTGTCTAGGTCCCTCTGTATCCTGTCCCTACCCTCCAGCGTATTTACAACTCCTTCCAGTTTAGTGTCATCTGCAAACTTGCTGAGGGTGCAATCCATGCCATCCTCCAGATCATTAATGAAGATATTGAACAAAACCGACCCCAGGACCGACTCTTGGGGCACTCTGCTTGATACCGGCTGCCAACTAGACATGGAGCCATTTATCACTACCCATTGAGCCCGATGATCTAGCCAGCTTTCTATCCACCTTATAGTCCATTCATCCAGCCCATACTTCGTTAATTTGCTGGCAAGAATACTGTGGGAGACCGTATCAAAAGCTTTGCTAAAGTCAAGGAATAACATGCCCACTGCTTTCCCCTCACCCACAGACCCAGTAATCTCCTCATAGAAGGCAATTAGGTTAGTCAGGCATGACTTGCCCTTAGTGAATCCATGCTGACTGTTCCTGATCACTTTCCGCTCCTCTAAGTGCTTCAAAATTGATTCCTTGAGGACCTGCTCCATGATTTTTCCAGGGACTGAGGTGAGGCTGACTGGCCATAGTTTCCCCAATCCTCCTTCCCCTTTTAAAGACGGGCACCTACATTAGCTTTTTTCCAGTCATCTGGGACCTCCCCCGATCGCCACGAGTTTTCAAAGATAATGGCCAATGCCTCTGCAATCACATCTGCCAACTCCTTTAGCACCCTCAGATGCAGTGCATCCGGCCCCATGGATTTGTGCTCATCCAGCTTTTCTAAATAATCCCGAACCACTTCTCTCTCCACAGAGGGATGGTCGCCTCCTCCCCATACTGTGCTGTCCAGTGCAGTAGTCTGGGAACTGACGTTGTTTGTGAAGACAGAGGCAAAGAAAGCATTGAGTACATTAGCTTTTTCCGTATCCTCTGTCACTAGGTTGCCTCCCCCATTCAGTAAGGGGCCCACACTTTCCCTGACCTTGTTGCTAACATACCTGTAGAAACCCTTCTTTTTATGCTTAAAATCTTTTGCTATCTGTAACTCCAGGTGTGATTTGTCCTTCTTGATTTCCTTCTTGCATGCCTGAGCAATATTTTTATACTCCTCCCTGGTCATCTGTCCAATCTTCCACTTCTTATTAGCTTCTTTTTTGTTTTTAAGATCAGCAAGGATTTCACTGTTAAGCCAAGCTGGTCACCTGCCATATTTACTATTCTTTCTGCACATCGGGATGGTTTGTTCTTGCAACCTCAGTAACGATTCTTTAAAATACAGATTCTTTTAAAATCTTTAAAAAATAAAAATTCTTTAAAATCTCCTTGACTCCTTTCCCCCTCATGTTATTGTCCCAGGGGATCATGAGGGAGTCAAAGTGTCTGCTTTTCTGACGTTCAGGCTCTGTATTCTGCTGCTCTCTTTTCTGCCTTTTGTCAGGATCCTGAACTCGACCATCTCATGGTCACTGACTCCCATGTTCCCATCGACTTTTGCTTCCACATAACAAAATTCATCCCGTACATGCGTGGGAAATAGAGGGAACACTGGGCCCATCACCACCCTTTCCGCCTGTAGTCCCGCCCCCATTCTGCCCCTTCCCCCCATGGCCACACCCTATTCCACACACAGTCTGCCCCATTCCAGCCCCGCCCCACTGCAGCCCCAGGAGCTGGGGAATGGAGCCGGGGTGCTGGAGGAGCTGGGATCCGGTGCCGGGGAGGGGGAGGAGCCAGAAGCCAGAGTCGGGGCGGGGGCGGAGCTGGGGTGGGGGAGAGCTGAGGGCTGGAGCCGGGGTGCGGGAGGACTCTGTCACCTTGCTCTGAACTCCCCCAGGTTCGCTAGCTGTGGCCAGGCATGGGTGATGACTCCTACTCTGGGGATGGAAGGTGCTGGAGAGGGCACATGAGCTGAGGAACTGGCTCTGTCCCAGCCCCTGAGGATGAGGTGGGGGGGGTCTGTCAGGGATTGGGAACTTGTGGTCCACTCTGAGCTTGGATGAGACTCTTGGGTTTGATCTTCAGGGCCTTTCACTACAACCACCAGCGCCTTAGCTGCCAGCTGCTGCCATGGACCCAGCATTCAGCACAAACCCACATTCAGAGGAACGTCCACTATGACCTCTACCAGAAGAAAGGCAGGTGGGGGCAGGGGTGAGGGGTGGGGCAGGGATGAAGGCCAGGGAGTGGGAACGAGGGCAGGGATGAAGAGCAGGGGTGAGGGGCTGGGGTGGAGTGAAGGGCAGGGAGGTGGAGGAGGGCAGAGATGAGCGCAGGGGGTGAGAAGCGGGAGAGATGGGGCAGAGGTGTAGGGCAGGGGGTGGGGATGAGGGCAGGGGTATAGGGCAGGGGACGAGGGGTGGGGGACAGCAACAGATGTGGAGATCAGGGCAGGAGGTGGAGACGTGGTCAGGGGGGCCAGGGGCAGGGGTATATAGCGGGTGTTGGGGATGAGGGCAAGGAGGCTTGGGGCAGGGGTGTAGGGCAGACGATGGGGACTATGGCAGGGTGTGGGGACAAGGGCAGGGGACAAGGTTAGTGGGGCCCAGGAGCAGGGGTGTAGGGCAAGGGTGGGGATGAGGGCAAGGGGTCCAGAGACATAGGTGTAGGGTGGAGATAAGGGCAGGGGGTGAGAGCCAGAGGGACAAGGTTGTAGGGCGGGGAGTGGGATGGGGGTGGTAGGGGCAGAGGTGGGGGGGTGGGGATGAGGGCAGGGAATGAGGCAGGACGGGAAAGTGTGTAGGGTGGGGGGTGAGGATGAGGGCAGGGGGTGAGGGCAGGCGGGAAAAGTGTGTAAGGCAGGGGGTGGGGACAAGTGATGGGGGAGTGCAGGGTGGCCGAGGCCAAGGGACAGGGCTGTAGGGGGGGTGGGGACAAGGGCAAGGGGTGAAGGGCAGGGGCAGCAGTGTTTTTGCCTAGTTTGACCTCGGGCTGATCAAATCGAACTCCAGGATCCCGCTGCTGGCTTTTGCCAACCAGGTGCTTCCTACCATGAGCCAACCCTGGGCTGGCTTTGCCCTGGAGGCTGACACAACAGTGCCCGTCTATTGCCTGTGTGTCCGGCTGCAGAGTAAGCCCAGCTGAGGGCAGCTCCCAGCCCAGCAGAGGGTTTGCAGTGAGCGAAGGGGAGCCTCAGGTAAGAGGGCAGAGTGAAGGCAGCAGTATTTCCAGAGCAGGCACTCGACGGCTCACACGGCCTGGGAGAGGGCATGGCCGTCTGTGCTGTATGACAACACGCCCGGCCATGCTCACAGCTGCCAGGCTGCTGGGTTTCAGCCTTACAGTCATTGACTCCTGCCACCCTGCCTACCCCGTGCCAGCCTCTCCTAGGGCAGTGACCTCCTGGACCCCCAAACTGGCCATCTCTGCACTCCACAGGAGCCAGCTCTCTCAAGCCACCAGTGCTCTGGTGTCTGGCTCTGTGCTCAGAGTGCCCCGGCCCGGGCTCCCGACTGCAGGGAAGCTGCCCAGTTCTGCCCTAGCTCTCTAGCTCCCCAGCACGCTTGCTACGGGGTGATGGCTGCCTGCTCCGCACTGCTGGCTGGAGCTGCTGTAGAGCTGCAGGAGCCACTCATGCTGAGCGCTGGCTGCTCTCCCCACAAACATTCTCCCTGGGCTCATGGGGGCACCCTTTTCACCCACAGATTACATGCAGAATTGCATTAGGGCAGATGGGAGGAGCTACCGGGGCATACAGTCCACGACGGAGAAGGGAAAGAACTGCCAGCAGTGGAGGCTGAAGTTTCCCCATGATCACAGGTGCTGTGAGGGTTATGCCCACCCCATGCTGGTGGGGCTCTCCCATGATGGATGGGGCTGTGCCACCTGGGGGCCCACTGGCATGGGCAATGAGTATGGAAGGCCAGGGGAGGCTAAGTCTCCCCTAACCAAGGCTGTGGCCTCGCCCATGCTTCCCCCTCTTCCCTGAAGCTGACGGAGACTCAGCTTCAGTCAGCAGCTTGGAGCTTGGGGCTCGGGCTGGTGACCAGGGGCTGGAGTATCCAAGGGCAGCTCGGGCCGGCCAGCAGCTGAGGGTGGCTGGGGTCAGCCCAGGGTCGGGCCAGTCAGCCAGGCTGGGAAGCAGGGCCTCTGGTAGCAGGGGCTAACTTTCCCGCAGCTCTGCCCCCAGCATGCTCCTCTTCTCATTGGGCTGGTATTGCAGGAGCTAACAGCTCTGGGAGTCTAGAGTAAATGGTGCCTCTGTCTACGTGCCTCAGTGGGTCACAGCTGAGTATGTCAAATTCAGGACAGACTGTGGAGAAATAGGGCAGACTCACTCCAGATTGGTGGTTGTTTTCTCATTAGATATATCAAGCCAGTAATCAAAGTAACTTCTGTCTCACCACACTGATAAACAGGAAGTGAAAGATGCAGTCTTCTTAGGCATCACTGCACTTGGCTCACCACCCAGGCACTGGACTCTATGATGAGTGGTTACTGAAAACCAATTTCATCGAACAAAGGGTCCTTTTAATCCCAAGCGATCAACCACACAGCCAGGTCAACATATAACCCAGATTTTACCCAGCAATCATGCTAGTGCCAATCCTGTAGTAACTCAAATCTAAAGATTTAATTATAAAAAAAAAAGAAGAGAATTAATAATGTTTAACAGATCATATACATAGAAGTGATTGCAAAGTCCTTTTATCAGGTTTCTAGCAGTGATGGAACAGACTGATGGCTTGTAAAGTCTCTCTGGTAACTTCCAAAAGATTGGAAGGTCCTCAGTCCATAATTCAAAATGCTCCTTTGAATTGTAAATCCACAGTCCAGAGAATCAGGGCAGGAAATGGAGGGTCAAATGGAGATATCGCAGGGATCTTTTATCTCCTCTGCCATTTGCCTGGAAATCTACTGTCTCAAACAAAGCTCACAGCACAGGTGCATGGAAAGTTACTGGCCCAAGATGGAGTCCAGGGTCACATGAGCATATCCCATGTCCTTAGATACTGGATGACCCACAGGGACAGCCATTGCCCATGTTCTGGCTGAAGCCTCCCTCTGTAGGAAGCGCTATCAGGGCAGAAGAAGTTTCTTCTATGGCCCATTGTGAGAGCTGTGTGTCCTTGATGGGACATCAGCACAAAGAGGCCTGATCTCAGTTTAAATTTTATCTGGTGGCTGTTACCCGGACAACACACATGCATGAATAGTTAATATTCATAACTTCAGATACACAAATTGTGCATGCATACCCACAGGATAATCATACTTAGCAAATCATAACTTTTCCACTGACACCTTACGTGACATACGTTGTACAATATTTGTTGTAATTGTCTAACAGTGGCAATATCAATTATATAAATGGTCATAGTCAATCGCACAGCATCACAGCCTCTCACAGAGATGGGAATGCCTGCCATTAGTGCTACACAAAGGGCACTGGGGCCTCTCAAATGTGCTGGGGCCCTCCCAAAATGGGTGGAAGGTTCAGAGATTCCCAGGTCAGAAGGGACCATTGTGATAATCTAGTCTGACCCCCCCTGTAGGACAGAGGCCAGAGAATGTCCCCAAAACACTTTCTGGAGCAGAGCTTTTAGAAAAGCAGCCTATCTTGAGTTAAAATGGTCACTGATGGAGAATCCACCATATGAAATTTAATGTTGATAAATGCAAAGTAATGCATATTGGAAAGCATAATCCCAACTATAAATATAAAATGATGGAGGTCTAAATTAGCTATTATCACTCAAGAAAGAGATCTTGGAATCATTGTGGATAGTTGGCTGAAAACATCCACTCAATGTGCAGCGGCAGTCAAAAAAGCAAACAGAATGATGAAATAATTAAGAAAGGGATAGCTAAATCCATGATATGCCCACATCTTGAATACTGTGTGCAGATGTGGTTGCCACATCTCAAAAAAAAGATGTATTGGAATTGGAAAAGGTTCAGAAAAGGGCAACAAAAATGATTAGCAGTATGGAACGGTTTCCGTATGAGGAGAGATTAATAAGACTGGGACTTTTCAGCTTGGAAAAGAGACGACTAATGGGAGATATGATAGATGTCTATAAAATCATGACTGGTATAGAGAAAGTAGATAAGGAAGTGTTGTTTACTACTACTCATAGAAGAAACAGGGGTCACCAAATTAAATTAATAGGCAGCAGGTTTAAATCAACTAAAAGAAAGTATTTCTTCACACAACGCACAGTCAATCTGTGGAACTCCTTGCCAGTGGATGTTGTGAAGGCCAAGACCATAACAGTGTTGCAAAAAGAGCTAGATAAATTCATGGAGGCTAGGTCCATCAATGGCCATTAGCCAGAATGGACAGGAATGCTGTCCCTAGCCTCTGTTTGCCAGCTGCTGGGAATGAGTGACAGGGCATGGCTCACGTCATGATTACACTGCTCTACAGCCAAAATGCTTCTGAAATAAATGTAGTCAAACTTTACTAATTCTGGATCACTGAGAACGAAAACGATGCTTAAAATTGTTGATTGGCTCTAGTTTTCAAGATATGCTATTGGGTCAGTATATACGACCCTTGACTTGGGAATGGCGGAGGATAAGTGAGTTATAAAGGGAGGGATCTCAATTTAAACCAGAAATGACTAAAATACATCTTTGACTGGATCTATGAATAAATCTATGACTGGGTTTGGACAGTACTTGCTTTTTAGGCAAAATAATGAATGATGGAATCTGAAGCTGGTATTGCGTCATACATGATATGAATTGCATCATGTTATTCCTAGAAGTCATGGATGATGCAATCATAACGAAGCTTACATCACTCTGCTGAACAAATTGCCCTATATCAGCTCTAGAAATCATACAGTGTCGTGCTCTCTTATTTGTCAGTGTTTGATTTTGCAAAGGGACAATTTCTGTTTAGCCAAAGTGAGCAGAGATGCCTCGTACTTGTGTGAACAGTGCAGATAACTTCTGCTATGTTTGTGGTGAAGTGACTTTTGCATCACAAAAGCGCAGTATAACCACTATGGTTAAGAAAGCCTTTCACCTTTATTTTGGCTGCAAAATTGGAGATCAGGACAAGAGGTGGGCCCCACACATATGCTGCAACACTTGTGCAACAAATCTTCGCCAGTGGTTGAACAGGAAAAGGAAATCTATGCCTTTTGCAGTGCCAATGATTTGGAGAGAGCCAACAGATCATATCAGCAATTGTTACTTCTGCATGGTGCCTCCAGTTGGGAAAGGTGTGTCAAAGAAGAAAAAGTGGACTGTGCATTATCCAAACATTCCATCAGCTATACGCCCAGTACCCCACGGAGAAGGACTGCCGGTTCCTGATGCACCAGAATCATTCTCACTTGAGTCAGACGAGGAAGAGGATGAAACTTCTGGTCTTGAACCATCAATGTCACAGGACCCACATTTTCTCCCATCCTCCTCCTCTGAACCACACCTCATAACACAAGGTGAACTGAATGACCTTGTCAGGGATTTGGAACTACCCAAGAGTAAGGCAGAGCTGTTGGGCTCCAGACTACAGCAGTGGAATCTCCTGGCAGGTGATGTTAGGGTTTCCATGTTCCGTGACCGTCAAAAGGATCTTGTCCCATTCTTCTTCATGGAAGGTGATCTTGTAGCCTGCAACAACATCGATGGTGTGATGGCAGCCCTCAACATCGTTCACGATCCAGATGAGTGGAGACTGTTCATTGATTCATCGAAGATGAGTCTTAAAGCTGTTTTACTGCATAATGGCAATGTTTTGCCATCAAGTCCAGTTGGTCATGCGGTCCATATGAAGGAAACCTATGACAACATGAAACAACTTTTGAGGTGCATAAACTATGACCAACATCAGTGGCAGCTTTGTGACGATTTGAAGGTTTTTGTTCTCCTGATTGGTCTGCAGACTGGATACACAAAGTACTGCTGTTTTCTCTGCGAATGGGATAGTCGTGCAAGAGATTCCCACTACATCAAGAAAGACTGGCCACTCCAACAGTCATTGGAGCCTGGGAGGAAAAGTGTTCAGTATCCACCACTTGTTGAATCAAGGAAGATTTTGTTACCACCCTTACACATCAAGCTGGGTCTGATGAAGAACTTTGTCAAGGCCATTGACAAAACACAAGCAGCTTTCAAGTACCTCCGTGGAAAATTTCCAAGGTTAAGTGAAGCTAAGATAAAGGAAGGTGTCTTTGTTGGTCCTCAGATTCGTGAACTTCTTCAAGATGATGCATTTGACCATGCACTGTGTGTCAAGGAAAAGACGGCATGGAAAGCCTTCCAGTTAGTGGCAATAAATTTTCTCGGAAACAACAAGGCAGACAACTACAGCTTGTTGGTGGAAAACCTCCTCAAGGCATACAAAAGCCTTGGTTGCAACATGTCACTAAAGATACATTTTTTGCACTCTCATCCAGATTTTTTTCCATCAAACTGCAGAGCAGTGAGCGACGAGCACGGCGAGCGATTTCACCAGGACATTGCAACAATGGAGAAACGCTATCAGGGCAAATGGAGCCCATCAATGCTTGCAGACTATTGCTGGACAGCGACAAGAGATGCTCCATTTAATGAATACAAGAGACAAGCCAAGAAGCGCCGAGTAGACACTGAATAGGACTAAACTATGTACATAACAGTTTTTTGCCTTTTGTTTCATAATAAATTTTATTTATATAACCCTTTTGCTGATTTTTAAAGTGTTACATAAACAGGACAGATGAAATATTATCATGTAAAGCAACCATAAACACATGAAAAGACCTAGGTTTACAATTTATGATTAAAACTCTACTATCTACACAATATACACAGACATAAAATGTAAAAACTTAAATATCTTAGAAACAGTAGCCAATCAGTTGTTTTAATTGTCATATTTGAATTCAGCACATCAAAATACATAATAAATAGCACATTTTATCTCTGAAGCAGATGACTTCTCAAAAATTGTAGACCAGTGTTACCTGTTCTGGTCATTCCCTCTGGGGCACCTGGCACTGGCCACTGTCGGAAGACAGGATACTGGGCTAGATGGACCTTTGGTCTGATCCAATAGGGCCATTCCTATGTTGTTACATGGTTCCAATGGCTAATTAGTCTCACCATTATAAATGTACACCTGATTTCCAGTCTGAATTAATCTAGCTTCCACTCTAGGCATTGGCCGTGTTGGATCTTTCTCTGCTAGACTGAAGAGCCCTATGTTACCAAATGTTTGTTCCCCCACTGGTGCTTATAGATTGTTAAACTAAAGAGATTGAGCTCTGTGACTCAGTTACTAATCTTTGAATCACTCTCATGGCAGGGGGCTGCATAAGCTCTGCGGGTGCAGCTTTCTGAGGCTTGGTTCCCAGTTGGGTTACTGTGCTGCACAGAGCCCCCGCAGCTGTGCCAGAGCACCTGGGGAGGCAGCAGGGGCTCTCAGAAGTCCCTTGTTGTGACCGTAATTCCAGGGAAGTCAGCGGAAGTCCCTCAATTAGGGTGAACTGCAAAGAATGGGGCAGGCAATCCCCAAAGCTGGTGGATATTCCAATACTTAGATTTACCAAGCCATCACAAAACAGCTTCTGTTATACCTCACAGGTTACTCAGAAGTCAACAACACAATTCCCTTAAAGTAACCCAGCCTCAGGCCACCCCCTAGTCATCCAAGTCAAATATGATGAGAATTAATGAAAATCTTATTCATCATTATGAAGAAGATGGCTGCCAGGCATAGCAGGGGTTAAAGAAAACCTGTGGGTTCAGCGAGCCCCTCCTCGTTATACCTGCAGCCAATGCCAGGTCTGGAGGAGGGAGAAAAGAAGGGAGCCTGGCTCAGCCAGTGGCTGACTGGCGAAGAGGCAGGAGCTCTCTGTGTGTCTGCCTGAAAGCACAGACACAACCTGCCTGCCAGCGCAGCCACTGGAAGCAAGTAAGTCTTCCCCTGCCAAGGGGAACTAACCGCCAAGTCCCAATTGTGGTGAAACTGGACTAGCAAGGCCACGCCCCAAACTAAAGGACTTACATAGGGAGCAGCTCAGACAACAGGTTCTGAGCCCTCTCCCCAGCCAGCCCATCTGAAGAACCCCCTCCAGCAGTCACTCCCCCTCCCCCCGACTCCTCCTCTAGCCTTTGTCCAGTTTCCCGGACAAAGGTGTCACCTGGCCCAACCCCCCTCCCGGCTTGGGTTACAGGCTCAGGTATCTCCCCTCAAGAAAAGTCATCCCCTGCTATCCCATCCCCAATGCAGACAGTCTAGTAAAACTAGATTTCATTACCAGGTCAGTCTGCCCCGCTCCTTACTGCGCCACAGAGAGGAAGGGAGAAAAAGCCCTTGAATGGAGATGGACCAGCTGCTGAAATGGATGGCTGAGAAAAGCACCCATCATCAAGAGCAACTCCGGCAGCAGATGGCCATGCAGCAGCGGCAGCTAATTCGTGAGTTGGCAGCCCAGCAGCAGCAGCAGCAAGAACAGGTGGCCTCCATTTTGCCATCATTGCCCACCAGAGCTGCCTAACCCCGCCTCTAGCCGGCTTGCCAAAATGGGACCTGACAATGATCCTGAGACTTTCTTAGAGACTTTTGAGTGGGCGGCCATGGTAGCCCGGTGACCCCAAGACCAATGGGCTGCAGTGCTGGCCCTGTACTTAACCAGAGTAGCATAGACCTCATATCGTGCTTTAGACTTCACCGCTGCCCAGGACTATGCCTAGATCAAGTCAGTGATCCTCGATGGCCTAGATATCTCAGAGAAAATGTTCTGGCAATGCTTCCAAGAGGAGTGGTACCCGCCGGGAGCCCAACCCCACCTGGTCACCCAGAAGCGGCGTGACTCATGCTGGAGATGGCTCAAACCAGAAGCAAAGATGGGGGTGCAGGTCGCTGAACGGGTTCTACTAGAACAGTTTGTCCAGATCCTGCCCTCTGGGGGAAGAGAGTGGGTGTTGCAGCATCACCCTAACGCCATGATGGAGGCCATTCAGCTCATGGAGAACTACCTAGGTGCCAAGTCCCTTCAGGGTTGGCTGGAACCAAGAGTCCCGTGCCCCTGAAGGATTAAACCATCCAGGGACCCCTGGATCATGAGGAACATCTGGATATAGGTCCCACAATGTCCACAGATACTCTGGCAAAGTATATAATGGGTAAAGGCTGCAGTGGTACCTTGCTAGACCCCTTAAGTCACAGCTCCTGCAGTAATTTTTCTGAGTCATACTTAAACAGCCAAAAGAAGTTCCGCCTCTACCTGTCACATGTTCTTTCGAGCCCTAAATGATCTCCAAATGGCCCATCATGAGCTAATTGAAGCAGCTCTCCCCTATACTTCTCTGGAACAACTATTTGCTGATACAGGTCTTTGGATAACCTCTTCCCTGTGGGTGCTTCCCTAAACAATATTCCATCTCTTACCAAAAAACTTCCCCTTCCTTCTTCAGTTGGGCCATTACTCTGAGCACTGGCCCTGGCCTGTTCTAATGAAACATCGCTCTGCTGGGCCGCAATAAATTCCTGCTGAGTTTCACTTAAATTCAGAACCATCTCTGGCACATCAGGAAGATTTTCACCTGATCCCCCTGCATGGGGGCTGCTAGAGGCTATAGTCAGAGGGCTGGAGGCATTTTCCTCCCTTTCACAGCTCTTTTCATTGACATCAGGCAAGCTAGAGGCGTCACCATCATACGTCCCTTGAGACCTTGTTGTGACATTAACCATATTAAACTTAGTCATAACGTCATTCCCTGTCACAATGTCCGCCGGAAGTTTATTTTGAATGCCTACCATCAGTTCACCATTAAATTCCCCCACTTCAGGTGGATCTTAGCTAAAGGAACAGTTACAGGAAACTCAGCTAGAGCCAGAGCAGTTATGTTCTTGCCTGTCAGTTTGTCCTCCTCTCAGACATAACACTCCTTAACAATCCACACTATTCACCTTTGCGCTCTTAGTAAATTTATCACTACTGCTCCAAGACTCATTTCTGACATAATTCACAAGACACTGTTGTTGCCGGCACAGAGTGCCCGAGGACAGCAACAGCGGGGTTCATTGCCCGGTGTGCTTTGTGCCAATAAACACACCAGGGTGGAGAAGCAATCAAAGTTTATTTGAGATCTCAAAGCAGTGCAAGGAGACTGGCACGTCTCAAATCAAGCACACCCATCATAAGCAGTTTCTCTCTTCTTATACATTTTTGCAGCTAAGCGTCACCCCCTCCACCCCTCCCTTCCCTGGTAACAGTTACTAAGCAAATAGCAATTACATTTAAGCAGTTAAGTCATTCTTGGCAGCTATACGTCTAGCTTGTTAGTAACTTCTTTAAACCATTATCTTGTCCTATTTCCCTTTGAACTGTTATTTTCCCTTCAGCCAGAAACATGCAGGCCTCATTATTACCGCTTGGTGCCGGTATGAGCAGGGGGTTGCACACAGATAACTGGTTGCTTACACATTCCAATTGCATCTGGCTTGTGAGGTCGATTAGAGTTTAAACATGGGAGAAGTTTGGTTCTTTTGGGCCTAGTGCAGGAAGGCTTCATTGACACTAGTGGCCTTCCACCCTCCCGAGTTACGTAGGGTTATGCCTAGTGACACCAACACCAACACTGTCCTTCCCCTACATTCTTCTTGGGGCTAGGGAGACAATGTTAACATTTACAGGGTTAGCATCTGCACTCACAGTTAAGGCATTGGCACTCACGGGAATATCAGGTCATGGGGTGATTTGGAATTTTGGACAATTTGGCTTTATGTACCCAGGCATTTCACATTGGTGTCAGATAACTGGCATTCCTTCAGGGTAAGAGGTTTTGAACTCTTGGTTCCCATGAGCTCTTTTATCCATTTGGGGTTAGGTTTACTCTGAAACCCTCTCTTTATTTTAAACTGGGGTGAATAGTGATTATTATTTCCCAGGGGCTTATTTATTTCATGACTTCGATTCTGCAGAAATTCATCTGCAATTTCAGCAGCATGCAAACAGACCTGGGCTTTTTATCACATATAGCAGCCCAGACCTCATCTGGCACCAAATTTAACATTTGTTCAAGTGTAATTCATTGCATTAATAGTTCAAAATTACTGTAACAGGGTGCCCATAGAGCCCCTCTGGATTCAGCCCCTTGGCTCCTCTCCTCCGTGAATCAGGGACACTTCAGTCTGCAGCAACACCCATGGTCTTTATTCGTGATCAGTTTCCCACCACCAGTTTCCAACTATATACAGGCTTTACAACTGCTTGGCCTACTGCAGGCCTGGTCAGCAACAGAATAGGAGGAACCTACTTCCTCTGAGTCTGACCTCCTGCTCGTAGTCTCCACCCCCATTTCCCTCACTTCCTTCCAGCCTTATAGCGCCTGCTAATGAGGTGTGGTCAGTTACCAGGCAAACATAGTGCGGTTCACCCAGCCTCAATCCATTCTTCCTGACTGGGGAGGGAGTAGCAAGAGCTGCTTAAGGGCTTCTCCAGCAGTGCCCTAACACAATTACTTCATGCTTTCTCACTAGTAAGCCACTTCCTGACTAAATTTAACAGTTTATGAGCACATTCCACATAAGAAATACCATTAGACATTTTAAAATTTCTAAATTTCAACCTGCAAGTTTCAGAGGTAACCTTAAAACGTTTAACACACTGTCTTTATAGTTTACATAATTCAATGCTTCATCCGTATCCATTTCATTGAACAGTTCCCTGGCTTTCCCAGTCAATCTGGTCAGCAGGACAGTCATGCACAATACTTCTGGGCTATTGTGAATTTCACACAAATGCTCAAAGGTAGATAGAAATTTCTCTGTGTCCTCAGTATCTTTGTAAATGGGACAAATTCTTTCCCAGTTTTTATTGTCATAAGGGGATGGATCTCCAGGTTGTGGTAGCCTTTTCTGCTCTTCCAAGACTTGGAGCTGAAGTCTGGCACATTCCTGTTGCATCTGGTGAGGCTTCTCCTCAGCAGCCAGCAATTCCATAAGCTTTAAATGGGCTTCTTTTTCCATATCGGCTATCTTTTGCAATTGAAGATCTATTAGCTTTTGTTCATGTTCCAGCTGCTGCTGGTGTCTTATTGCAGGCATTTTTGCTGGGTCTGCTTCCTTATCACTGGCCATTAACAGATTTTTCAGATCCTGCTCTGGAGCCTTTGTTTTAAACAACCCGCTCTGTAAGCACAATTTTTCAAGGGTTTTTCTGTCAAGATCTTCATATGAGTGTGGGTCACTCATTGTAACTGATTTTTAATCCTTAAACTCCCCAATATCAAAATTACTTTTTGACAAGCATGTGGTTCTGATAAAAAAAAACCAATTAACCTGTGGTAATGTGTATATGAGCATAAGTATACCACTGTGACCAGGATCCCAGGGGAGCCACCTGAGGTAACTCAATTAGGATGAACTACAAAGAATGGGGCTGGCACTCCCCAAAGCTGGTGAATAGTCCAATTTACCAAGCCACCACAAAACAGCTTCTATTATACCTCTCTGGTTACTCAGACGTCAACTACACAGATCCCTTAAAGTATTCCAGCCTCAGGCCTCCACCTAGTCACCCAAGTCAAATATGATGACGATTACTGAAAATCTTATTCATCATATAAAATAAAAGATTCTACCAGTCCCAAATGATCGGACACATTACCGCCCAGGTTAATGAATATTCCAGCTCTTACCCAAATACACGCTTACAGCCAATTCTTATTAATTAGACTAAAATTTATTAAAGAAAAGGGAGAGTGAATTGGTTAAAAGATCCGTGTACATTCAGACATTAGTCAATCTTGAGATTCAAATTCATAGCGGAGATGGTGAGCTTTGTAGATGCAAATAGTTCTTTTAGAAATAGGTTATAGTTATAGTCCAATGTTATAGGTTATAGTCGAATGTTTGTATTCAGAGCAGTCCAGTCAGAGCTGGGATCTCAGTTCTTGAGGCTTAGGCTTCTCCTGCATGAAGCCGCAAGCAGATCTGAGATGACAGGATCAGGACCCAATCCATTTTTTTATACAGTATCAGGCCTTCTTTGACAGCTCGGAGTACCTCAGTGAACAATAGACCCTCATTTCCTAAAGTGTCAGGGGTAATTATCCACACGGATCAACATCAGGCAATTGCCTGCTTTTCCACCATTCACAGATGATTTGCTATACATTTCAAAGAAAGATGAATACAGCGATATCCTAGATTTACAGTTCATTTATGTCCCTTTGATCTCTGAATTAATAGAATATGGCATAGACAGCAACTGTTTGATCACATTGTTGATCACCATCAATATATATGTAAATACACAAAAACACAAACATTATCTTCCCATATGTCTTTAAGGGTTGAATTTGTGTGAATGACATCCTACAGGATGCTTAATCATTTCCCATTATGCGTCACACTTGGCATGTGAGTTTACTGGCTCTATGGTTGCACTACAATGTGGTTGACACAAGTTACATCAGCGTACAGCTGCCAATGGTTGTATATCACGCAGGCACATTCATGCTCGGCAGTGTGCATCAGCACTGCACATGCTCACCAGGAGGGCTGTGCCAGTGCCGCACAGGTAGGCATCCCAGCACAATGCCTTCTGGGAAATTTTTGCAATGTGTTTTGGGATATAAATCACCAGGAATCTCTGGAATCTAGGGGTCACATTCCCAGCATGCAACTTTCTCCCGCTCATAATGTCATCCATATCCCATAATTTTCCTACTATTTTAAAAAATCCCACAAACCCATATGGCACTTCCCAGTCTTTGCCATATCTGACAGAAGCATGGAGCCCACAGAAATATGCACTGATCTCATGAATGTGGCAAATACAGGATGCACCATGCTCCAGGATTTGCAGGGCTACAGGAAGAACTGCAACAACGGGGGACATGACCATTTCTCTGAAGACAGTTTGCTAAGGGACATAGCAAAAAGCAACTTAGGGTTATTGGTGGCATCCATGGAGCAGCAACAGATGGTAGAGCACTGATTCGGTGCCTGAGAATGAGCACTGATTGCTGGGATTGCACCGTCATGCAGGTTTGGAAAGATGAGCAGTAGCTGCAAAACGTTTGGATACCCAAGGCCACATTCCTGGTTCTGTCTGCTGAGCTCACCCCAGCTCTTCTGTGCAGGAACACCAGAAAGCTTCACTGACCATGTAGCAATGAGTGGCAATTGCACTCTGGAAGTTTGCAACACTGGATTGCTACCAATCATTGAAAAATCATTTTGAATCTGAAAATGCACAGTGGGGCATGCAAGTGTGTAGGGCCATTAATCACCTCCTGCTCTGTAGGACTGTGACTGGATGGATTTGCAGGTGTCTGTTCCTTATCTGCAGTGAGGCAACAGAAAGGGCTGCTTTTCTATGGTTATGCAAATATTGGTGGCTCACCACAACACCTCACCGATATCAGTGTGTGCTGGTCGAGGAAGGTGCCTGACACTTGTATCCTTAAGAACTCAGGACTGTTCAGAAAGCTGCAAGCAGGGACATTTTTTTCCTGACCGGGATATTACCATTATTGTCACTATTAAAATGCCAATAGTGATTCGGGGGAACCAGCCTACTGCCCTGGTTCATGAAGCCGTACACCGGCCACCAAGACAGCACCAAGGAAAGTCAACCACCAGCTCTACAGGTGCAGAACAACAGTGGAATGGTACTCTTGGTAGACTGAAATGGTGTTTACTCACCAGATTGGCTTTCAGTAAGAAAATGATCCCGATGGTTATAGCTGAGTAGTATCTTGAGGCAAAGGGGAAAAAGCTGACACTCAGGTGGAGGGCAGAGGTGGAGTCTGCTGACTTTGAACAGTCAGACATAAGAGCCATGGAACTGTGCAGTTGACTGTTCTCTGGGCCTCGTGCTGCTGAGAACTGTGCAGTGCTTGCTGCACATTTATAAATATGACTGGGTATGTTGATGCTATTGTGATAGTGCTGCCCGTGGGAGCCAGCTGAGGTCACTCAATTAGAGTGAACTGCAGACAAACCCCAGACGCTGCTGGATATTCCAATACTTAGATTTACCAAGCCAGCACAGAACAGCTTCTATAGTACCTCACTGGTTAGTTAGAAATTCAAACAACGCAGTTCCCTTAAAGTACCCAGCCTCCGTCCAGACACACACATCAGATCTGATGATTATGGAAAATCTTATCTCATCATATAACAGAAAAGGTTCTTCCAACCCCAAAGGATCAGCCACATACCCAGGTCTAATTATAACTTAATTCTTACCCAAAATCCACGCTTATAATCAATTCTTATTAACTAAAATAAAATTTATTTAAAAAGAAAAGAGAGTGTTGGTTAAAAGATCAATATACATACAGATTTGAATTCAGTTCTTGAGGTTCAGATACATAGCAGAGATGAGCTCGTATTTGCCAAAAGTCCTTTTAGAAATAATCCATAGATTATAGTCCAATATCCATATTCAGGGTGACGCCAGTCAGTGACTGGGGATCTCAATCCCTTGTAGTTTAAGGTTTCCTCCTCTTGAAACCCAAAGCAGATCTGAGCTGCAGAAGGATCGTGTCCCAGGGTTCTTATACATTTCCAGCAGCCTTTTGGCCTGAGAAAACAATAGGCTTAACGCTCCTTCTTCCAAACATCCTGGCAATTAGCACAGGGTAATTTATCCATTAAAAAGTTCAGATACAGATTACCGCAATCTTCAAAGAGACATATAGACACTAATACTATTTCACTCAAGTATCTTCCTAAATGTTAATATTCCCTTTTTGATCTTTGAATCAAAGCTATAGCAATAGACAAGACTTCTTTGCTTACGTCCCAAGACCTGAGCAAACACCTACCCGTCTACCTCTAACAATGCAGACTTGCATTTCAAAGCTCTATTCATTTACATATCTTCCTAACCAGTTTCTAAAATTCGGATATGGGTCAGGTCAATCTGTGAGTTAATTAACTCTTTCTGGTCCTGTCACCTTCCCGTGAAATATTATATTACACTCATAACGTCACAGCTATGAATTCTATGCTGTTTGCTGTACATTTCCAAGCACTGTGTGCTTTGAGTGCTGCTCTGCACGCTGCACTATGTGCTGTGAAGTATTCTCCAAAAATAAACTTTATGAGAGGGGAAAACAATGGATTAGGGTTAGTCCAGAGCCTTCCCCGTACATCCCTCTGTCCCACAGGCTACAAACTGGCTTCCTCTCTGCAGACAGCCTCTCCTTAACTCTCCCGTGCCTCTTCTTCATGTGTGTGATGGCAAAGCAGACTCACTGGATGAGCCAGTGACTACCATGCACTGGACACCAGAATTACTTTAATTCCAGAATTAAAGTATTTCACCTTTCCAAATATTCTTCAAGAAGTGCAATATTGCTTTTTTCATAGGGCCCCATTCTCTAGACACTCTCACTAGGTACTGCAGCAAAAAATGTGATACTTTAAGGCCTCTATGTTTTTCATATAAATATCTTCTTTCATGTCCCACTCTGCACTTCCAAAGCTTTATACAGAGTAAAACGGATTAATTTGGGGTTTGGATCCCGTTGAAAGCTGGGTGTCTGGGAGCTGGTTCAGGTAACCAGCAGAGCTGTTTTCACTTAAACCATGCAGCTTTGGGGGCATAGTCAGGACCCTGGGTCTGTGTTGCAGCAGGCTAGCATGTCTGGTTCAACAAGGCAGGGTTCTGGAAGTCAAAAGCTGGCAGGAAAAACAGGCTCCAAGGTAATTTCAGCATATCAGATGACAGTCCCAAGGGGATCTCTGTGACTGAACCCGTCACAACCAGTTTCTGGCAAAAAGAGGCTCGGGATTTTGAAGCACTTCAAGAAGATGAAGATGATCAGGAACAGTCAACATGGATTCACCAAGGGCAAGTTATGCCTGACCAATCTGGTTGCCTTCTATGATGAGCTAACTGATTAGGTGGACAAGGGGAAAGCAGTAGACCTGATATAGCTTGACTTTAACATCGCTTTTGATACGGTCTCCCACAGCAGGTTAAAAAAGTATGGATTGGATGAATGGACTATAAGGTGCTAGAAAGCTGGCTAGATTGTCGAAGTCAATGGGTAGTGATCAACAGTTCGATGTCTAGTTGGCAGCCGGTATCAAGTGGCGTACCACAGGGTTTGGTCCTGGGGCCAGTTTTCTTCAACAGCTTTATTAATGATCCGGATGATGGTATGGATTGCACCCTCAGCAAGTTTGGAGATGACACTAAGCTGCGGGAAGCGGTAGATATGCTGGAGGGTATGGACAGGATCCAGAGTGATCTAGACAAATTGGAGGATTGGGCCAAAAGAAATCTGATGGGGTTCAGGTTGGAAGAATCCACACCACTCTGGTGTAAGTTAGTCAACGTAGTTAGGAGTTGACGTAACTTAGGTGAATTTACTGTGGTGTCTACATCGCACTGGGTTGATGGGAGACACTCTCCCGTTGACTTATCTTACTCTTTTCGTTCGGGCTTGAATATGGGGGTTGACCAGAGAGCGATCTGCGGTCGATTTGGTGGGTCTTCACTAGACCTGCTAAATTGACCCCAGTGCATTGATCGCCAGAGCGTCAATCTGGCTGTAGTGTAGACATATCCTAAGTCTCTGCCAGGCCACTTGCATTGACCTACTTTGTCATGTAGCCTGGCCTGAGGGCTGAGAGCTCCTCCCTTTGAGCTGTGCCCCCAGAGCCCCAGTCACTGAAACCATCCCAGCCCCCTGCGCGCTCTGTGTCCCAGCAGGTTTTCTCCCTCTCTGCGGAACGGCCTTGAGGAGAACTACTGCCGGAACCCAGACAGAGATGAGCGGGGTCCCTGGTGCTACACCATGGACCCAGCCGTCCGGCACCAGAGCTGTGGTATCAAGAAGTGTGAAGATGGTGAGTGAACCGCCTTCCCCCAAGCACAGGTGCCGACTTTTCCTTTTCCCAGGAGGTGCTCAACCCCCACTTCACCTGAGGCCCCAACCCCGCTCAGCCACTTCCCCCAAGTCTTTGCTCCGTCTCTTCCCACCTCCACTCTGCCCCCCTCCCCGAGGCTCCCACACACCCACCACTCTCCACCCTCCCCAAGTCCCCGCAACCGCCAAACAGCTGTTTGACAGTGGCACCACCCCCATCAGCTGTTGGGCAGTGGTGTTCCCCCATCACCTGATGAGCAGGGGCGGGGAACAGCTGTGGCTGGTCGGTGCTGAGCACCCACTATTTTTTTTCCATTCATGCTCCAACTCCAGAGCACCCATGGACTCGGCATCTATGGAGTAGCTATCTCCCACGTGCAACAGCCGGACATCTCACCTGCTGGATGCCCCCTCCCTCCCCACATGACAGCTGTTGCCTGTGCACCAGCATTCAGGCAACACATGCCCTATCACCCCTGCGCACCGCCATGCACAAATGTGGTGGATCCAGGGTTCTACCCACAAATCCTGGCACTAGTCTGCTGGGTGATGGTCTGTGATGTGGGGGGCTCTCCTGGGGGCAGAGCTGGGAGGATTGGGGATGCAATGGATTCTCTGGGTTCAGAGCCAGTGACATTCATCTGCATAGCTGGCAAAGGCCTTCAGAGCTGCCAGCCTGCACATGTCCTGCCTTGCTCCATGCCTGAAGCATGATTCTTTCTTGCAGCCGTGTGCGTGTTGTGCAACGGGGAAGATTACCGGGGCCTGGTGGACCACACGGAGTCCGGGCGGGAGTGCCAGCGCTGGGACCTGCAGCACCCCCACAAGCACCCATATCATCCCCACAAGTATCAGCCCTCCCCGCTTGGGGCAGGGATTGCTCATCCCCCACGGGATGGTCTCAGTGTGGGATGGGAACAGTCTGGCCTTCACGGGGGGGCTCAGGAGGGAGCAGGTCTGGGTGATAGTGGGGCATCTCAGCACTCTGTCCAGAGCAGAGAGTTCCCCGAGGTCCCAGGTTACTGCCCATGGATTCCTAGGGGCTGGGAAGCCTGAGCCCCCAGCACTACGGAGGCCCTGCAGTGAATGCAGACCAGCCAGGGGACATGGCACTCTGGGATAGGCATTAGCAGAGACCCTCTCAGCTGCCAGTGCTGAGCCCCCAGGCTGGCAGTGCAACCTGCAGAGGAGCATTCTTGGCACTGCCCAGACCCACCACCATGTACAGGCAAGGCTCAGCCCCGAGATTCTGTGGGTAACATGGATCCTGGCCATGTTCCCCCAAACAGGGCTGGTCACTGCCGAGGGTCAGGCTGGGGCTGCGCTGCAAACCCACTTCCTGGGGGTCCGAGCAGGGGAAGAGCACATCCCAGAGGCTCTTGGACCAGGAAAGGATCAGAATGTGGCTTTGTAAATATCAAGGTTTCCCTCACCTCTTTCCCCCCGCCTTCTCCCTATCCCATCCAGATATCCTGAGAAGGATCTGGATGACAATTACTGCCGCAACCCTGACAGCTCCGTGGGCCCCTGGTGCTACACCACAGATCCTGCCCGGGAGCGGGAGTACTGCCACCTCCGCAAATGCAGTAAGTGCTGTGTTGTGGGTGCCAATGGGCATGACTGGGATGTGTTGCCCACACTGCTATGTCCGTATCATTGTTAACCTCACTGACGTGCCCAATCCGGCTCTGGCCCCTGATGGTGTGAGGTCTAGCCACCTAGCAGGGCCACCCCATGCTGCAGTGCCCGGTTTGCTGCTCCCATGCCTCAGCGGAGTCGAGACATGTAGCCATGACAGACCTTTCCCTGCCAACGCCCCCCTACTGCCACTGCCCAGCACTGCTCTGCTCTGCTCCAGTGCAGGGGATGAGTAGTACCCTAACCCCTCGCACAGCGCCCACCCACTGGCACTCAGGAATATGCTCCATGCCCTTAGGGGTATTTCATAGAGCTCATGAGGTCCAACCTCTGGCTCACAGTCCTGAGTGCATGGCAAGGCCCTGCCAGCGAAGAGTCTGCAGCGTGACCAGTCCCCTGGTCAGCGGGCTGGTGCTAGGGTGCAAGGTGTCCCACCTCCCACAACATACACCACTCCTCCCTGCTCCCTGGTGCTCCCAAGCCAGCCCCCAGTGACGCTTGGCCTTTCCTGCTGCCCACATCCATGGAAGCAGAGAAACGCCCACGCCTCGCAGACACCACCACCAGCTGTTTCAAGCACAAAGGCGAAGGTTACCGGGGCAAGGTGAACGTCACCACGTCAGGAATCCCCTGCCAGCGCTGGGACGCCCAGACTCCCCACCGGCACCATTTCCGGCCCGAGGCATACGAGTGCAAGTAGGCGATGGAACACTTGGGTGGGGGAGGGAGGAGCTCCTAGAGGTCTATATGCTGGAAAAATTCAGTGCGCATCTGTGTAGAGATTGCTGGATGGTCCCTGGAGGCTAGCTGGGGGATGGGTAGCTGGGGGACAGGTAGCTGGGGTCCTGGGGGAACTATCTGGAGGAGGGGGTTGCTGGGGGTCCCTGGGGGAAGCTAGTTGGGCGGGGTCGCTGGGGTAACTGGAGGGGGGAACTAGCTGGGGGAGGGGTCCCTGGGATCCCTATGAGGGAGGAGCTAGCTGGAGAAGGGGTCTCTGGGGGGCCTAGCTGGGGGGGGGGAAGGGTTGCCAGGGGGTTCCTGGAGAGGTACCTGGGGGAGGGTTACCTGTTCCCCCCAAGATGAGGCCAGGCACCAGTGCACACTGCGCTAGCTGCCTGAATAAACATTCAGGGTCCTGGACCGCATGAATATCTGTGCTGCTCGCTTGAGATGGCTGGGTCCAGACTTCCTGGCTCAGGTCCTGGGTGCTGCAGGCTCCCTCCGTGGCTATGTAGCCATTGGTCTGACGGCTGCAGCATTGCCCCAGCCAGAGCTGGGCAGGAGGAGCTGGCTCTGCAGCTGGGCGTCACAGAGTGGGAGCCAGCCTAAGGACCCAGCCAGTGCTGGGAGTGTGGTGTGAGGCCTGGGCGGGATCGCTGGTTCTCGGGCTGCAGGGCCTGAGACTCCAGCACAGGTGTGGCCCTGGCCCAGATGGGGTGGCACCAAACTTGCAGGGGGCCTGCCTGCAAATGCCCATAGCCTGATGCCACAGCTCGGGTGGAGGTGCTCCTGGCGTGTCTGTGGGGGGTGATCTGGGCATCCAGATCCTTGGAAATTCCAGCCCGCTACCCACAGGAACACCTCCACGGCTGGGCGTGGCTCCCATGTTGGGGGCTGGCAGCTGCTGGACGCTGTATCATTGGCTGGGATGTTCCCAAGCTGAGCTGATGTGTCTACCAGGGACCTGCGGGAGAATTACTGCCGGAACCCTGATGGCTCAGAGGCCCCCTGGTGCTTCACCAGTCTGCCCAGCATGCGCGTCGCCTTCTGCTTCCAGATCAAACGCTGCACTGACGAGGTGGAGGTGGAGGGTGAGGACTGCCCTGGCGGGGAGGAGACACTGGGCTGCCCTGCGACTCTTCAACAACAAACCAATTCTCAGCGCAGTGCCCCAGAGCAACCCTACAATAACTAGTGCCCACAGCCCAGTGCCCAGGAGCGACCCTACAACAAGAAATCATCTAGTTATCTTAGGTGCCTGAATACAAAAAGCCTGGGGAACAAGCAGGAAGAATTGGAAGTCCTGGCACAGTCAGGGAACTATCATAGAAACATAGATTAGGCTTGGAAGAGACCTCAGGAGGTCATCTAGTCCAACCCCTGCTCAAAGCAGGACCAACACCAACTAAATCATCCCAGGCAGGGCTTTGTCAAGCCAAGCCTTAAAAACCTCTAAGGATAGACATTCCACCACCTTCCTAGGTAATCCAATCCAGTGCTTCACCACCTTCCTAGTGAAACAGTCTTCCCTAATATCCAACTTAGACCTTCCCCACTGCAACTTGAGACCATTGCTCCTTGTTCTGTCATCTTCCACCACTGAGGACAACCGAGCTCCATCCTCTTTGGAACCCCTCTTCAGTTGAAGGCTCCGATCAAATCCCCCCTCACTCTTCTCTTCTACAGACTAAATAAGCCCAGTTCCCTCAGCCTCTCCTCATAAGTCATGTGCCGCAGCCCCCTAATCATTTTTGTTGCTCTCTGCTGGACTCTCTCCAATTTATCCACAGCTTTTCTGTAGTGAGGGGCCCGAAACTGGATGCAATACTCTAGATGTGGCCTCACCAGTGCCAAATAGAGGAGAATAATCACTTTCCTCCATCTGCTGGCAATGCACCTACTAATGCTATGATGTGATTCAAGCACTGTCATGGATGGGTATAAACTGTTCAGCAAGGACACACAGGGAGAGAAAAGATAGAGGAGTTGCACTATATGTAAGAGAGTAGTATGATTACTCGGAGCTCCAGTATGAACTGGAGAAAAGCCTGTTGAGATTCTTTCGGTTAAGTTTAGAGGTGATAGCAACAAGGGTGATGTCATGGTGGGCATCTGCTATAGATCACCAGACCAGGAGGATGAGGTAGACGAGGCTTTCTTCAGACAACTTACAGAATCTTCTATGATTCTATGATCAGTGCGCACAGCCCAGTGCCCAGTAGCGACCCTACAATAAGAAACCAGTGCACACAGCCCAGTGCCACGGAAGGACTCTACAATAACAAAGTAGTGTGGACAGCCCGTTGCCCAGGAGCAACCCTACAATAACAGAACACAGTGTGTGTGTTACCTTCTGGGCAGTCTCTGGGGGTCTGGGTGCAGAGCAGGGGAGGGAGCACTAGGCTGGTGGTATCAGGATGATCCCTGAGTGGTGTCATGGTGGGGACTGGGGCCAGGGAGTTTGGGGTGGGGGGGGGAGCCATGCACATCCGGTAATAGGTGTCATTTCCATTTCCTTACCCCAGGCTGTTACCATGGAAATGGTGAGCTGTACAGGGGCAAGATCAGCAAGACCCGGAAAGGCATCACTTGCCAGAAATGGTCAGCAGTATCGCCCCACACACCCCAGTGAGTGCGAGGGTCTCCCTTCCTCCATCAATGTCCCCCACAGCCACTGGGAGAGGTCCCCGGTGGGGAGGTCCCTGCACTGGGCCCAGGAACCTAGGCGTGTGACCCTGCCATGGAGCCCGGGTCAAGGCGAGCAGCAGGGCCAGGGGCAGTGGGAATGGCACCGCCTCGGGGGGAGGGTTGTGGGGAGTGTTGGGATGAGGGATGAGAGTTGTGCGAAGGTTGAAGGGTTGGGGGGCTTGAGGAAAACCAGGGTAGCAGGGGGGGTTGAGGAGGCGGCAGGGGAGAGGGCTGAGGGGTGAGGAGCTGTGGGGCAGAGGCAGGAGGGTAGCTGAGGTGTGGGAGTTTGAGGGGCGGGGCAGGAGTGTGGCTCGGGGGCAAGGGGCTGGGGAGAAGGGGCAGGAGGGGGGCTGAGGGGTCTGGGTATCTGAGGGCTGAGGAGCAAGAGAGTGGCTGGAGAGGTCTGAGGGTGGAGGGGGCTGAGGCGCAGCAGAGGGGGGAGGGGTCGTGGTTGAGGGACACAGGGCTGATTTCCCCACCTTCCCCCAGGATCTCTCCCGCCATGTTCCCTGCCATGCACCTCGAGGAGAATTATTGCCGCAACCCCGACAACGACAGCCACGGGCCCTGGTGCTACACCATGGACCCCAGCACCCAGTTTGATTACTGCACCATCAAGTCCTGCGGTGGGTGCCTGGCATGCAGAGGAGACAGCTCAGTCTCATGGCTGCTGCCCCACGCCATGTTCTCTGGGCAGGGTCGGCTCCAGGCACCAGCTGAGCAAGCAGGTGCTTGGGGCGGCCAAGGGGAAGGGGTGGCATGTCGGGCTCTTTGGCGGCAATTCGGCAGAGGATCCCTCTCGGAGGGAAGGACCTGCTGCCAAATTGCCACTGAAGAAGAAAGCGGCACGGTGGAGCTGCCGCTGATCGCGATCGCGGCTTTTTTTTTTTTTCGCCGCTTGGGGCGGCAAAAGCCCTGGAGCCGGTCCTGTCTCTGGGGACTGGCGTCATGCTGCTAAGCTGAGAAAATGCAGTGAGCTCGTGGCCTGGCTCCCCTCTGCCGAGCTGGCCCATGGCCCAGCCTCCTGTTGACCCAGTGCACCACACTGGTGAGTGGCAGGGCCACTGCCACGGCCACCTCTCCAAGCCCATAGGCTGGGCTGCCCCCTCCAGGGGCCGTCTCCACAGCACAGCCAGCCCTGGCCACCTGGTGTTCGGCATGTGGATCTGAGCCTACTCAGGGCAGACCTCGGCTCTGGCCTAGGTAGAGAGATGGGCGAATTAGTCGCCACAATCTTGCTCCCTTAAACTGCCTTGTGAGTTCCAGGTACCCAGCCGTACCTGTGTCAGGCAGGTGGTGCTCTGGGGCCGCGGACAGGCCAGGGACAGAAGATGCTCGGGGGTGCACTGGAGGAGGGGATGAAGAGGTGCGAGTAAGGACTCAATCACCCTACTCCAGTGATGCAATTATGGGCTGGTTCAGTACCAGTGTGGTGCTGCTGGGCACACCCCAGAATGGCGGCTCCTTGGCGTCCGCTGCTCTGGAAACCTGGAGGCATTTTCAAAAGATTTAATCAGCAGTAAAAGGCGCTTGGTCTCTGTAAAGTGGGGGTGGGGAGCTGGGTTGAGGGCTGAGGGAATGAAGCCCCAGGACTGTGCCGTTGTCCAGCACAACCCCAGGCTGTGCTTTGGCCATTCCCCAGGCCTGGACCATCCATGCTCGGCTCACCTACTCTGACCCACGTCTTGGGGCAACTGACCTTCACCACCTTTGGTTTGTTTCCCCAGCAGGTGACAAGACACCATCCATCCTGGAGACTGCAGGTAAAGCCCGCCAGCTGTGGCCAGAGTCTGGGTGCTGGGGCCAGTTGGGGGCAGCTTAGCTTGGGGGGAGTGCTCAGGAGCAGAGGCCACAGAGCCCCTAGTTGACCCCACCTCCATCTCAGGACTGGGGCACGATCCAGATCACCAGGTGCACAATGGGCATCTGGCTCTGGCTGGGGAGTCTTTGGGGAGCTCCTACTGAGCCTGCTGCTGGCCCCGGCTCCCGAGCGCTGCCCTCATCCTCCCCATGCCTCAGATAACGTGGTCTTTGCCGAGTGCGGCAAGAGGGACGAGCGCCTCCAGCTGAAGGGCCGTATCATCGGGGGACGCCCTGGGAACTCACCCTGGACTGTCAGCATCCGCAACCGGTGAGCAGTGTCCCCCGAGATTGGGGGCCCAGCTAGGGTGGGGCTGGGGCAGGAGATCTGGAGTGTGGAACCCTGCTGGGTCATGGGGAAGCAGCTGCAGCAGCCATGTGCCATTGGTGCCTGACCAATGCTCTGGTGACTCGAAGTGGAGACTCAGCAGGGAGCTATTTGAACTCCATTCAGTGGGGCAAGAGTTTAATATGTGCGAAGCAGCAATGTGTGCATCTCCCAGAGCAGCTAGAGCCTGGCTAGCTGGCATTGCCTTTAATAGCCCCAGCCTACTCTGAGCAGCCTCCCACATGGCTCGCCAGGCATAGGCTGGGGGTCAGCAAGCCACCAACATTGGTGCCTGCTTCCGGGCCTAACAATGCACATTGCAGTTCCCCAGCATCCAGACCCCCCAGGCACTTGATAGCTGCAATAGCAGGGGCCTGGGGACTGGCACTTGCAGAACAACCAGTGGTGGTCACACCTCCTGCCATGGGTTCCCCACAGAGGAGAGAGGGGACAGGGTGAGCTGCACGGAGCTGAGCCCCACGGTACGATCTCACAATGGGCTGAAGTGCCATGCAGACCAGTTACCTCTCTCTCACTGTGGCCAATGTCACAGAGGCAGAGACTCCCCATGGGCCTCACTGTCCCATATCTGATCTGCTGGAGGTCTAGCGCGCCCAGTGCTCAGCGAGGCATGGAGATCTGGAGATTCAGACATTCCCAGGCCTGAACGGACCATCGTAATTATCCAGTCTGACTTCCTTTAGGATACAGGCCAGAGAATGTCCTCAAAACATTTCCTAGAGCCAGAAAACAGCCGATCTTGAGTTAAAAATTGTCAGTAGTGGAGAATCCACAAGGACGCTGGGTAAATTGTTCCAATGGTTAATTATTATCACCAGTCAAAATGTAAACCTGATTTCCAGGATGAATGTGTCTAGCTTCAACATCCCGCCTATGGACAGTGCCATAGTCCCTTCCTCTGCCAGCCTGAAGAGACCAGGATGAAAGCTTCAGTTCCTGTGCCGATAGTCTGCACATTGATCGAGTCACCCTTTCACCTTCTCTTTGTTACTGCTGTCAGCTGGTGCTAACTAGATTGCCAGGCCCTGTGAGGCAGGCAGGGGCGCCGCCTGGACCCTGCCTCTCCCATGTGATAAGTGCTTTCTGCCCCGCAGGAAAGGAGTGCATTTCTGCGGAGGATCCCTGGTGAAGGAGCAATGGGTCATCAGCACGCGCCAGTGCTTCTCCTCCTGGTAAGGTGTCAGCTGTGCCCTGGAGCCCCTTAGAGCAGTGGGTCTCAAACTTTTTTACTGGCGACCCCTTTCATATCACAAGCCTCTGAATGCGACCCCCCCTTATAAATTATAAACACTTTTTTATATCTTTAACACCATTATAAATGCTGGAGGGAAGCGGGGTTTGGGGTGGAGGTTGACAGCTCGCGACCCCCCCATGTAATGACCTCGCGCCCCCTAAGGGGTCCCGACCCCCAGTTTGAGAACCCCTGCCTTAGGGGGAGGAAGTGCAGTGTCCTGTGCACAAGCCATTCTGGCTGAGCGCATGGCATTGTGAGGGAGGGGCTGGAGCAGGGGACAGTCTACAGACCGTTCTGGACCCATTGGACTCTGACTGGTCCAGAGATCAGCTAGCTGGTGCCTTTGCGGTGCTCGGCACCAGTCCAAGGGTTGTTACCATCCAGTCCTCCACGGTGCCGCAGCCAGCGGGGCCGGGCTCAGTGAGGGGCCGGGGAGCAGAAAAGGGAGGTCAGATGGGCCCTATTCATTGGCACCATTGCAGCAGCTGCAGACATCATATAGTGGGTGCAGCAGTGCCTAGGTGGGCAGCGGGCAATAGGGAGCCTGTGGTTTGTCCCTTCAACCCCTACCCTCCCTACGTGCAGGCTACACAGGTGTCTGGGCAGCACTGTATTCAGCCGCTGTCGGCCTGGCCTTCCGCCCCTGTGCCGCATGGCATATATCAGCCCCAGAGCTAGCCCTTCGGCATGGGCACGAGGGGGCTGCCGTAGTGATGGTCATACACAAACTGTCTGGGAGCACCTTCCTGGGCTGTGCAGCCCTTGTCCTGCAGGGAAGGGCCAGTCCTTGCTCGACCACTCCTAATGGTACGAAAGGCAGGGCCCCAGATATGGGGGACTGTGAGAGAGCCCCTGCACAGCCATAGGGTTGCCAACAGTCAAATCAAGCAAATCCAAGCGCCCTTGCCCCGCCCCTGCCCCGCCCCATCTCCGAGGCCCCACCCTGCTCACTCCATTCCCCCCTCCCACCATCACTCACTCTCCCACTCACTTTCACTGGGCTGAGGCAGGGGGTTGGGGTGCGGGCTCTGGGATGGAGTTCGGGTACTGGAGAGGGCTCCGGGCTGGGGGAGGAGGTTGAGATGCAGGAGGACATGTAAGGTTCGGGCTCCAGGAGGGCGCTCAGGGCTAGGGCAGGTGATTGGGGTGTAGGAGGGGGTGAGGTGTGCAGGCTCTGGGAAGGAGTTTGGGTGCAGGAGGGGGCTCCATGCTGTGGCAGGGGGTTGGGGTGAGGAGGGGGTGCGGAATCTGGGAGGCAGTTTGGGTCAGGGCTAGGGCGGGGGAGCAGAGTGAGGGCTGGGGGCACTGTGCTGGAGTGATGTGCTGCAGCTTGGATCGTGCCTCCTCTGGCAGTGACACTGACCTGTCTAGCTACGAGGTCCAACTTGGGACCCTCTTCAAGGACCCCAGCCCCAGCGACCCCGACAAACAGGCCCTCCCCATCCTGAAACTTGTCTGCGGGCCCTCCGCGTCTGACCTGGTGCTGCTGAAACTGGCCAGGTGAGCAGGCTAAGGGTGGCGGCTTGGTGGGCCCCCACCCCCACCATGCAGCTCTTGCTGTGACAGCCTTTCCCTCCAACTGGGGTGCCCCCTTTCTTTGTAAGGTCCAGCTGGTTCCAGAGATTTCCTGTGCTCCCACAGAGAACCCCCAGGAGCCAGCCGGGGGTGCTGGGGACAGCCAGGGCATGCCCTGCCCAGGCATGCCAGGTGCCACGATGGGAAGGGTGGTCCAAGGCGGTGGTGGTGCAGGGGGCTGGCCCATGGGGCAGGTGTCTGCCTGTGACAGGGAGGCAGGTAGGGTAGTATATGGCCCTGGCTTTGGCTCTGCTTCCCTGACTCCCATGGCCTGGTGCAATGGCTCCGTGCAGGGGCATGCGCTAGAGCCCAGCTGGCACACCCTGGGGAGCAAGAGTCAGCTGCAGGCAGGACAGGAAACCTGGGGCAGCGTGGGGGAATCCCCCAGCAACCATCAAATTCGGGGGATGAGGATTCAGCACCCCCAGGGCTGGACAGACCTGAATGGGGCAGTTCAAACCTCTGTGAGTCATTGGCCTGGGCTCCCTGCAGCCATCCTGTTGTGCTCGGGTCACATATGGAGGCTGCTCCAGTTCCATCTGCGCTGAAGGCCTGTTCCTGCAATGGCTGTAGTGAGGGCAGAGCCTTGCGGTGCCATGCTGGGAGTTGGTTGGTAATGGACACTGGGGGTTGGCACGCAGGGAGTGGGTGGGCATCTGTATGGCACTGCTCTGTCTTGGCAGGCCAGCGACTCTGAACGATCGGGTGGCTCTGATCTGCCTCCCACCAGAGCGGTACGTCGTGCCTGAGAACACAGAGTGCGAGATCGCTGGATGGGGTGAAACCGGAGGTACAGACCCAGGGCCAGGAAGGGGGCAGCCAGGAGAAGAGGACTAGAGAATGCCATGTGGCACAGACACCCCCAAAGCCGTCCAGACTCCTCTACAGGCTGGGGCTGTCTGCAATGACACACCACCTTTCCCAGCTTCCTCCCGCCCTGCCTCTCTATACTACAGGAACCCCAGCCGGATCCGTGCCCCATGGGGCCTCCCCTCTGCTCCACACTTCGGCCCCATCCCCTCTACCACTGCCACATGAGAGCCCAGCCAATGACCCCCTCATGGCTATCCAGCCTCCCCTCCAGCCAGCCCTGTCCAGGCCGGGGGGAAGGGAGATGGGGCCACCAGTCCCTGTGCTCTAACCCCCAGGCCCCTCATCTGCTCGCCCTCTTCCTCCAGGTACCGGCAACAAGACACTGCTCAACGTAGCCAAGCTGCCCGTGTTGAGCAACAAGGAGTGCAACATGGCGCTCCGAGGCCAGGTGAAGGAGAGTGAGCTGTGTACTGCGCCTCTGCGAGCCGGGGTGGGGGCCTGTGAGGTGAGCTGGGGGGCACACTGGGAGGTGCCTGCTGGGGGGGGAGGGGAGTGCTGTGGGAGAGGGGAGGGGGGTGTCTAGGGGGGCAGGCTGGGAGGGCGTGTTGTAGGGGAGAGGAGGGGAGGGGAGTGCCATGAGAGAGGGGAGTACTGTGAGAGAGGGGTGGGGAAAGGTGTGAGAGTGCCTTGGAGGAGGGGAGGAAGTGTCGTAGGGGACAGGTTGGGAGGCAGTGTTATGGGGAGTTGAGTGCTGTGGGGGGGCGGGAGGGGAAGAGTGCCGTGGGGGGGGGGCTGGGAAGAAGTGCTATTGGGGAAGGGACGGGAGTGCTGTGAGAGCTGGAAGTGGATCCTGGGGAAGGAGGCCATGCAAGGTGAGCACAGGGAGGAGCTGTGAGGGGGCAGGGCAGGACGGGAGCACAGGAGTGGGGCCAGGGGCCCTGGGTCCTGGACCCTGCACAGTGGCACAGTGGCCTGGCACGCCTAGTCCCTGCCCATGCTGAGGGGCCAGCGCAGGGCGCAGGAGTTGATATGTTCTCTCGGCCCCTGCAGGGTGACTATGGGGGGCCGCTGGCCTGCCTGACCCATGACTGCTGGGTGCTGGAGGGCGTCATCACCCCTATCCGTGTGTGTGCCCGCAAGGACCAGCCAGCTGTCTTCACTCGTGTCTCTCTCTACGTCGATTGGATCAACAAAGTGATGAGGATGCTCTGAGCTGGTGGGGGCCCAGCTCAGGGCCCAGATGGGCAGGGACGGCCCCCAGGGAGCTAAGCGCTGCTTTCCCCTCTGCCTGGTGATGGCCGTGGGCTCTGAGATGTACATTCACCCATGCCAAACTGTGCCAAGCCCTCGCAGCGTCCCCGGGCAGGGCTCTGAGTCCAGACTGTCTGTCCCATGTGCTGAGACCAAGCCAGCCAGCCCGTCCCTGGGCTGTGGGCACTGGCATTGGGTGATTGCAATAAACATGCTCAAGGTGTCGGTGGCTGTCTCTGTCAGGTGGGCCAGGGAGGGGGGATCCCCAAGGGTTCTGGGGTACAGGACCAGCCCCAAGGACTGGTAGGAGCCTGGGCAGGACCTGGCAGGCCCCAAGTCCGCCTGGGGGAGATGGCAGCTCTGGCCCTGTCCATTTCAAGGAGCCTCTCCCCCAGGATCGGGAGGGGGGGTCTGACTCCTGAGTTGTGACCCACAGGAGCTCAGCGCCCGGCCTGGTCATGTCTCGCTGCACAGGCTGGGAGCCCCCTGTACGCTGCAGCCATGCGCACCACCAGGAGAGGGCAGCAATGGGCTGGAGTTAATGGTGGGGGGCAAAAGGAGGAGGGGAAAGGTCCTTGAGTGCTTGGGGGTGGGGCAGGAGGCAGTCCCCCGGGGGGAGGGCGGGGAAGCATGTGGCCCCTGGGGACCCTGGCGAGGCCAATCAACACATGGCTCCTGGGGGACATGGTGGGAGTAGAGGTGCTGGTTCATGTTTCAAGGTTTGTCAATAGAACATGAGCTGTGACACCTTCACCCAGAAGCAGGGCAGGGGGCTCTGGGCTGTATCCAACTGCAGGGAGGCCACAGCTGGGTCACAGCATGCATGTAGGAGGAGGGCAGGGGCTGGCTCTGGGGCTGTGACTGCCCCACTCTAGGCACAGCCCTGGTTCATCTGGCCAAGCCATAGCCGGCACAAGGAGACAGGTGTAGTGTGCTTCAGGGATGCCAGACGCCAGCCATTTACTGGCACTCCCAGTGCCCCGGTCCTCCCACCTGTCCAGCCACCTTCTCGCCGAGCCCCCCGCTTACTCCACCCATCGTGCTCTGGGGCTGCAGCCTGGGACACTTTTTGGGGTACCCGAGATATCTGGGACAAATCCCTGCCCATAGCAGGAGGGAGTGGATCTGTGTCCACCAAGGGAGACTCCCAACCCCGCCGGCTGCTGGCAGACAGGTGTACCCCCTGAGCTCCTCAAGCCCCGCTCTTTCCCCAGGCAGGCTGGCAATGTATACCCCGCCACCATGGGACACACCAGTGCCCTTCCCTTTTCTGGACTCCACCGAGTTACGGCCTGCAGGGAGTCGGGCCACCCGGCCATGGGTCTCTCCTCAGTTCACCCCTCTCCTTAGCACCCGCCTCTCAGCTGCATCTACGAAAACCAGACAGAGGTTTGTTTAGCAGAGCTGGAGCAAGACCCATGGGGCTTGGAAACCCACAGGCACAAATCAAAGAAAAGCTGTACAAATCTGGAATCTGACTCCTGACCATGAGACTTGGCTCTCCCCCAGTAGCCTGATCTTCCAGCCTGTGGCCAGTTCTGACCATCTCTGTGATGGGTGACTTTGGCCGGTTCCTCTGCTATTCTACAGATCCAGGCTGTTTCCTAGCCCAGGGTGCTATCCGTGGGCTCGTTTGTGTGTGTCAGTGCTCACGTCTCCACCTGGTCCAGACACGGATCCAAGCCTGATCTCCTTGGTGCAGCTGCAGCCACCCCACAATTCACCTCGCCGCCATGGACGAGTCTCTGGGCAGCAGTTTTGAACCCCACTATCTGCCATGTCACGCAGCTCCACAGCCACTGCCTCTGCGCACTGCTCCCACCAGCCACGCCAGTCGATTCCTGCTTAGCTTTCAGCAGAGCTCCCCATGGCCCATTTGGTGCCATACCTGCCTAGGCATATCTGTGGAACAGAGCCCTATTAGCGCCACCGTCCCTGGCCACATGGGCTGCCCCAGTCCCCTCCTCTTGCCCACTCCTTTGCACCACTGGACCCTCGGCAGTGCCTCCTGCTGGCCTGGACTTACCCGCAACACTACTGGCCCCCTTCACCATGATAGTAAAGTTCCCGCAGTCTGTTACCCCTGCTCTTGGCCCCACAGCTAGGTTTGGCCCAGGCCCATTGCCATGGCATACCGTTAAAGTGACTGTGCCAACCTTGGATCCCAGCAGCAACTGCACTGGACAATCCATTGGGCAGTTCATCCTTATGCCCGCGTTGGTCTCCATGCCAGCTGGAATGTGAATCACCTCCTGGGACGGGGGCTCACCCGTTATCGGGGAGTCACAGGCCTGGTGCTCTGGAACTGCTCTGTATGAAGCCAGCCAGGACTCTGGGGTGGCGTGACTCCCGTCAGGGCACACTGTCCAGGGCAAGGAGCCTCTTTGTCTATGGCCTTCTAAGTGTCTGACCTTGGGGCATTCAGCATCCTTGTTCACACCGTAAATTTCCCCTGGGCATATCCACCTCGGCAGGATCCCTGGCGAAGCCAGCGGGCCCTGCACCCCAGCTCCACAGTCAACAGTGACTCAGCCAGTGTATAAAACAGAAAGTTTATTAGTCTAAGGAACCTGGAGTAGAACAGAACTTGTTAACCCAGAAATCAGTGATTTTCAGCAAAGTCCATCTTGGGAGGACCCCGGGCCGGACGCCCTGGACTCCCTCATTTTCAAGTCCCCAACAGCAGACTGCCCAGCCAACCTCCGACATGCCCGGTGCCCCTCCTCCTGGTCTTTGTCTAACTTCTTGCACAAAGTGTCATCTGGTCGCATTCCCCTCCTGGGTCTCAGGTTACGAATGGCACCATCCATCGCTTATGTGCAGGTAGCTGGAGCTGCCTCACCTGGCCCAGAGGGTCTCAGCAAAAGTCACACACCCTGAGTCCCACGACCTAGGCATTGGAGCAATACACAGGGAAACTGAAGCACACAGTAGCTTAGTCTGGAAAGTAGGCCAACCGTTGATTGCCTCCACCTTGCTGGTTCTGACTTTAGGCAGCCGCTCCCCACCTTGTGGCTCAGGTACGACATCCCTGCCATCCCCACCTTACGCTTCCCAGGCATTATTGTCCATCCTGCATCCTGGAGGTGACCCAGCACCCTCTGCACCTGAGACACATCGTCCTCTCAGATCTGGCTAAAGAAACAGATATCATCAATGTACGTTAGGGCAAAGTCCTCCACCCCTCTCAGTAACTGATCCACCAGGCCCTGGGGTGTTGCAAGGGCCCTCTTCAGGCTGAGAGGTAGGACCAGGAACCCAGGTGATGGGAGCAGATTCCAACCCAGCATCTGGGTCCAAAGGGTCCCCAGTAGTCCTTGGGGAGATCCCTGGTAATGTTTCCCCCCCAACACTTGTTTAGGATCTTGTCAGGCCTAGGCATTGGGCAATCTATGCAGCGTCTGATCGATCCATCCTTCCTGGGGACCAGCACGACTGGCTATGCGCAGGGGCTGGAGGCTGGTTGGATCACCCCTAAAGTCAGCATGTCTCTGATCTCTCTCGCCAGGTCCTGGGCTAGTTTCCCAGTGACTGTGAACCAGGAACACCACCCCTTCCCCGGTGGACATTTAGCTTAGGGCACCCAGGCCTGCTGGGGAGCAGCTCCTGCTAGGGACACAGCCCCTCTGCTCTCTGCCGGCCGACAGGAGTTAGCTGGTCAGAAAGGGTAATTGATTCCAGCAGGAGGCCCTCTCCTGTCTCAGGGAAGACATCCACCAGTGCATTTCCCCCATCTTCTCTCCCTGCACATACACGTCTCCTTGTCAAAGGGTACGTCTTCACTACCCGCCGTATCGGCGGGTAGCAATCGATTTATCCGGGATCGATATATCGTGTCTCGTTAAGACGCGATATATCGATCCCCGAATGTGCTCACTGTCGACTCTGGAACTCCACCAGAGCGAGCGGTGGTAGCGCAGTCGATGGGGGAGCCGTGGCCGTCGATCCCGCGCTGTCTGGACCCCAGGTAATTCGATCCAAGATACTTCGACTTCAGCTACAACTTGAAAGGGTGGACCCCAATGAATTTCTGGGGCAGTGACCGTGCTGCAGCCCCCTCGCCTGGTGCGCTGGCTCCCCTGATGTTTGGAGAGCTGGACTTCTGAGGAACCACCAGCTGCCCCTGATTCCACAAGGTTCGGTTTTCCCAGTACTGGGTCTCTTTTCTTACAGTGATCTTTCTCTGCAGTGCTTCTCCGGCATCTTGCAAATACTGGGGCTTCCAAGAGCCCTCAGCTTCTGCAAGGAGGGATCCTTCCGCTGCTCAGTCTGGTGTTTAGCCACAAAGTCTCTTTGGATATGGCCTTCCTGGTCTCACCTCGAAGCCTTCAGCATCCCTGTTCTCACCATGCACTTCCCGCAGCGGGTCCACCTGGATGGGACCCCTGAGGAAGCCAGAGGACTCTGCACCCCAATTCCACAATCAGCAGTGAATCTCAGCCAGCGTGTAAAACAGAAGGGTTTATTAGTTGACAGGAACACAGAGTAAAGCAGAGTTTGTTAGCACAGAAATCAGGAATGTTCAGCAAAGTCCATCTTGGGGGGACCCAGGGCATGAAGCCCCTTGACTCCCTCTTCCGGGTCCCAAATAGTCGACTGCCCCTTCCAGCTGCCTGACTTCCGACACACCCATTGCCCTCCTCCCGGTTTTTGTCTTGCTTCCCAGGCAAAGTATCACCTAGTTGCCTTCCCCTCCTGGTTCTCAGGTTATGAAGGGCACTGTCCATCGCTTACATGCAGGCAGCTGGGTAACCTCACCTCCCCACCCCCCCCAAGGGTCTCAGCAAAAGTCACACGACTTTTTTCCCACCACTTAGACATTGCTGCAATAGACATGGAAACATACAAAATAATAAGACTCACTGTGATGAAGTTGGGAATTTTTATAGTGCCCACCCCAGGTTGGCAATCAGCTGTTCCTGGACAGTGGTAAGGCAAAGGGCTGTGGAGAGATGACCCTGGTGACGTGATCAACCAGTTCCAGCCAGAGGGGAACAAAGGATGGAAGAGAGCTGTCCCCAGCGACCTGTTTTACCTGGGATAGAAGACAAAGGACGGGGGAGAAGCTGTTGGGGCCGGTGATATCGAATGCCCAGCTGGAAAGCGCAGGGTCTCGGGACTGAAGAGTGAAAGAGAGAGCAGGCAGAGCCCACCTGGATGCAGGGGAGACTTAGATGTACTGTGCTGAGGGAGGCCAGGCCCAAGGGCCCTGAGAGTTTCCTATGCTGTATTCAGATGCTCAATAAACCCTCCTGTTTTATGCTGGCTGAGAGTCGCTCCAGTCTAGAGAACAGGGTTGCATCATTCCCTCTGGGAGTGGAGGCCTCCAGACCCCCTGAAGGGCACCATGGTGAGAGACAGGTGTTCTAAGGCTCAGAGAGGTGCGGTTCAAGGAGGTGGAGGGACTTAACCCCCGAGAGAGAGAGTGGTCACCCGAGAAGGGCTGTCACACTGCATAGGGAGTTCCACCCAGACACAGTATGGGACCAAGAGGTAGGCACAACCTGTGAGTCCGTGACTACATGGTAGCAGAGGATGATTGGTGGATACAACCTGTAGATAGTTGGCTGCGAACGCAGATGCTTTGGAGTAAGTAGCTGCCAACGATAAAACGAGGGAATTGAAGGAACCAGTGTGGAAATAGCCTATCACATAATCATAGAATATTAGGGTTGAAAGAGACCTCAGGAGGTCATCTAGTCCAATCCCCTGTTCAAAGCAGGACCAACACCAACTAAATCATCCCAGCCAGGGCTTTGTCAAGCCGGACTTTAAAAACCTCTAAAGGATGGAAATTCCACCACTCCCTAGTGAAATAGTGTTTCTCTAATATCAAACCTAGACCTCCCCCACTGCAACTTGAGACCATTGCTTCTTGTTCTGTCATCTGCCACCACTAAGAGCAGCCTAGCTCCATCCTCCTTGGAAACCCCCTTCAGATAGTTGAAGCCGCCTATCGAATCCCCCCTCACTCTTCTCTTCTGCAGACTAAATATGCCCAGGTCCCTCAGCCTCTCCTCATAAGTCGTGCCCCAGCCCCCTAACCATTTTTTTTGGCCTCCGCTGGACTCTCTCCAATTTGTCCACATCCCTTCTGTAGTGGGGCGGGGGACCAAAACTGGATGCAATACTCCAGGTATGGCCTCACCAGTGCCGCACAGAAGGGAATAATCACTTCCCTCCATCTGCTGGCAATGCTCTTACTAATACAGCCAAATATGTTGTTGGCCTTCTTGGCAAGAAAGGCATGCTGCTGTCATATGTCCACTGTAATCCCCAGGTCCTATTCTGCAGAACTGCTGCTTAGCCAGTTGGTCCCCAGCCTGTAGCGGTGCATGGGATTCTTCTTTCCTAAGTGCAAGACTCTGCTCTTGTCCTTGTTGAACCTCATCAGATTTTTTTGGCCCAATCATCCAATTTGTCTAGGTCAGTCTGAACCCTATCCTTACCCTCCAGTGTATCTACCTCTTCCCCCAGGTTAGTGTCATCTGCTAACTTTCTGAGGGTGCAATTCATCCCATCCTCCAGATCATTAAGTAAGATGTTGAAAAAAACCAGGCCCAGGACTGACCCCTGGGGCACTCTGCTTTATACTAGCCACCAACTAGACATTGGGCCGTTGATCACTACCCATTGAGCCCAACGATCTAGCCAGCTTTCTATCCACCTTATAGTCCATTCATCCAGCCTATACTTCTTTAACTTGCTGGCAAGAATACTGTGGGAGACCATATCAAAAGCTTTGCTAAAGTCAAGATATATCACATCCACCGGTTTTCCCCTCATCCATAGAGCCAGTGATCTCATCATAGAAGGGAACCAAATTGATCAGGCATGACGCCCTTGGTGAATCCATGCTGACTGTTCCTGATCACCTTCCTCTCCTCCAAGTGCTTCAAAATGGATTCCTTGAGGACCTGCTCCATGATTTTTCCAGGGACTGAAGTGAGGCTGACCGATCTGTAGTTCTCCGGGTTCTCTTTCTTCCCCTATATTTGCCTTTTTCCAATCATCCGAGACCAGCTCCATAAGATGCACTAGGAATGTCAGAGAGAGGGCTGAGCGTGGGGAGGCTCACCCAGGAGCAGCTGATTGCCCGGGTAGCAGAGAGTGACTAGTCTGAGCACCAAATTCCAGATCCCAGTGGGATTTCCAGGATGCCCAGCGAGCCTGGGAGTAGCAGGGGCACAGTTGGGGGTAGTGGCGGGGTGTGTGTGTGTGTGTGTGTGTCCATCGGACCCAGTTCCCCAGGCAGAAGGGTGTGAACAGTCCTTCTGTTCCTGGAGAGTTTTTCCTGGGCTTTGTTCTAAGCCATGAGGACACATCTTCAGCCTTATAATTATATACAGGAAATTACAACCTATAACATTACTATAACAAAAATGTTCAACATCATGAGCCTTCTGAAGACACCCGCCATGACAAACTTTGCATTGGATACCACACAATCATATTATAAGGATGAACATGGGGATGCAGGATGTTCCCTTGAGATACAGAGTGTCACAGATTCTTCCAGGTTGCAGGACGGATGATAGAGGCCGGAAACACACTGCTTCAGGTAGAATAATCTTCAGGGTTAGATGAGGATGTCAGAGGTGTTGTGCCTGGGCCACAAGGTGGGAAGCGGCTGCCCAAAGCCAGAGTCAGGCAAGGTGAAGGTAACCAGAGATTGGCCCATTCCTCAAACCAAGACACAGGCCCGGGCCTCTAAAACCTGAGGCAGGGTATTACTGAAGGTTTGTATTCCACTTTATCTCCCATTATGAAGATTGGTAAGTTGGACAAGCCAGACAAGGTGGTATAGACTGAGCAGGGCCAGGGGGCGCTCTGAGTGCTGAAGCAGGCTCTAACCCAGGGGCTGGGGCTGGTAAACCCAGACTTGGACAAACCCTTTAGGGTGTTCACCGTCACACCTCTGACGCAGGGGAAGAGACAATCCATTGTGTACCTGAGCAAGAAGCTGCTCCTCTCGGAGCAGAACTACTCGGCGTTAGAAAAAGGAATGCCTGGCCTCAGATGGGCTCTTAAAAAGCTGCAGCCGTATCTATTTGCGTGGCGCTTTATAGTGTACACTGACCACTCACCCTGACGTGGCTGCACTGGATGAAAAGGGCCAATTCCAAACTCCTAGGGTGGAGTCTGATCTGCCAAGATTATCATATGGGGGTGGTCCATGTTAAGAGGAGCGCGAATGTTATAGGTGATGCTGTGTCCCAGAGAGGTGGGCCTGAACTTAAGAACATAAGAATGGCCATACTGGGTCAGACCAAAGGTCCATCAAGCCCAGCATCCTGTCCTCTGACAGTGGCCAATGGCAGGTATCCCAGAGGTTGACAGTGTGTTGCGTGAAAAAATACTTTCTTGTTGTTTTAAACCTGCTAATAATTATATTGAGTGGGAACAGCTAATTTAGACCCCATCATTTTATATGTATAGTTAGTATTATGTTTTCCAATGTGCTTTACTTTGCATTTATCAACATTGAATTTCATCTGACATTTTGTACCAGGTGGTTTTGATTTGCTATCAAGTGGCAAGGCTCCTGGAAAAGATGGCATCCCAGCAGAAATCCTCAAGTGCGGGAAAGACAGCCTATTGCCATATCTTCATGAGCTGCTACTTAAATGCTAGAAAGAGAGTGAAGATACAAGAGATGCGGACTTAGCTGGGCTGGATAATTAAAAATGGCCAGAGCTGACCCATATCAATGGAGGCTCTGAGAAGACACTGGCAAACCCAGTCCCCAGGACATGGACACCTAACGACCAATGCCCCAGGGGTAGCCGGATTTTCCCCCCCCAGACCCTAGCTTGAGAATAGTGGCCAGGTGTGAGGTGGGGAGATAGTGGAGGGATAGGAGCTGGCTGCTGGAAGGAGTCGGGGCATTTGCCTGGGAACTGATCAGAGACACAGAGCCTGAACCATGGGGTTCATGACAGCTTGGCTGGGCCCTGGCTAACTAGCATGGCCGATGTTTTACCCTGCTCTCTCTGTGCTAACTGAAGGCCGTGTCCAGTGACTAATAAACCTGGCTGGTTGGACAGCACACTGGGAGCATCACTGCACATACTGGGTGAGATGCACTGATCTCTGCAGAGTGTGAACATCTCTCTGAAGTGTCGGGCTCAGCTGGCCAGCACTCAAGGGGGGAGGTTGGGGGGGAGGGGGCTGCAGCCCCAGACATTCAGCCTCAGGAGACAGCCCTGAAGGGTGAGTGAGGCCCTAGAGAGTCTGGCCCACAGAAGGGGTTCATCCCAAAGCTGAGTGGGGGAATAGCACTGATACTGTGGGTCCGCAACAGGGAGCTCCCAGCTATTGCAGCCCCAGCCTGGCCCAGCAGCTGTAAGAGCTAGCCACCCAACTGTACCTGCTGTGATGGCGCTCACTATTCCTGACCCCCATGGCCATGAGAAGACATCCAGGCTGTCAGGGCACAGCCAGAGCCAGACACCCGGGCGAGGCAGCTCCCCCCACACTCACGGCTCCATGGGCAGCAGGACCCCACCCTGGTTGGGAGAGAGTTCTGGGAAGGGCCCACTACCTGCTCCACCCAGCACTTCCCTGGGTAGTGCCAGGGTCCCCATGTTCCAGAGAGGGGCAGGATCACAACAGATCAGGGCAGAGCTGGAGTCCCACACCTTGCTCCGCCCCCATTTCCCTGCCCCCATCCCCATGGGTTGCCATTCCTAGCCAGGCCATGTTCCTGGCACCTTGGGTCAGATGCTGCCCCAAGTCCCAGCCTGACATACCATCCTGCTCCTCTGGGTGGGGTGTGCTGATGAGCCCCCTGCAGCCATCAGCCACCCAGCACCCCACAGACAGCAGAGCCTGGTGCCCCCACTGGGCCCCCTCAACCTGGAAGACTGGTTTTGATTCCTTGAAACTATTTCAGATGTTAGGTATATATAAATGTTTGGCTTGTGCGCAAAAGACCTTATAAAAATGTAGTTGTAGGTAAAAGCACTCTTGTTTGTGCCAATCATTTATCAGACAGAGGAGCTGTGGCCCCTGATTTATTCCTGACCGACCACCTGGAGAGAAACAGTTAAGTTACAACTGCTTATTTTTCTGAAAACCCTGGGTACCAGGCCTGCCCCAGGATGGTAGAGTCACAAGACAGCCAGGGGCTACAGAGGGTGCCGGGGAGGCAGCAGGAGGGAAACGAGATCAAGAGCTTTGGAGACTTGTGGGAAGGGTCTCCCCATTCTTGGCAAGGACTCCCCCCCACCAAGTTACAGACACCATGGAAAGGCCCCTGCCAGCACTCAGCAATGAGGGGCCAGGCCAGAAGCTAGCGCTGCCCTCCCCCCCCCCCCAGATGGTGCAAGGTGGGCTCACAGCACCCTGCTCAGGGCAGTGCAGTGTGGAGCTGTGGGGAGTACTGGGGCAGCACAGCTGGGAGAAGGTGCCAAGTTCGTGGGCAGTGCTCTGCAGAGGAGTGACACGCTGTCTGTACATGGCTCAGGGATGCTCCTTGTGGGGCTAAGAAATGGGGGAGCCACCACCCAGCAGGACACCTGGCAGGTGGGACGTGGGTGCCCTGCTGGAGACCACCAGGGACAGGTGGCTGGACTCCGAGCTGCCCTGTGGGGGACTCAGCCCTGAGATAAGGACAAGGACCTGGAGCCAGGAGGGGCGTCGACACCAGCTGTCATGGCCCTGGTGTGGCCATGTTGGCCTATGGCTTTGCCTCTCAGTGCTGAGTCTGGGGACCTTCCGAGGCTGCAACCAGGAGACAGGCCGCTAATGTTGCAGCTGCACCCTGGAGGGGGCAGTCCAGCCTTGCACAGGGGTCTGGCTAGGCTGCACTTGCTGCGAGGAGCCCCACAGAGACAGGGATTGAAGGCCCAGTAGTGGAGTCCAGAGGCCTGCCCCACTGGAGCTGGGGTAAGGAGCTGGGGGCATTGCCAAGGGACTGGTGACAGACTGGGAACAACCCCCGTGCCAGGGCCCATGGTGAACTGTCACTCACACTCCCCTTCCCACCGCTGAGGCACCGCCAGAGCCCCTCGTAGACAGGGACTGAGACCTTGAGCGTGGCACTCCAGCCTGTGGGGAGGTAAGCAGTGAGCAGGGAACCCTGGTCGCCAGGGCCCTGGTTCCTGCTGCGCCCTGGCCCAGCTGGAGCTCAGAGCTTCCCTGGCTGGAAGGGCCCATTGCAATCAGCTAGGCTGAGCCCTGCAAGGCTAGGCCAGAGACAGCAATTCCTGGCAGAGTGGTTAGACATAGCCCTTCTGGAGCTAGAAACTGTCAGTGATGGAGACTCCACCACAGTCAGTGATGGAGACTCCACCACAGCAATGGCTCCAGTGACTAATTCCCCTCAACGTGAAACAGTTACACCTGATCTGTCTGGCTGCAGCTTCCAGCCCTCGGCTCATGTCAGACCTTCCTGTACCAGAGCAATGACCGTAGGTACCGTCAGACTGGGATCCCCATGCCCTCTTTCCTGCCCGTGGTCCAGCCCACTGGCTCCTCCACCACAGCGTCTGACACTGGCTGGTGCCCAGGCCTCTTGGCTCCATCCGCTCCTGGTTCTCCATCTCCCATCACTCATCCAGGGTGGGGGACCCCCCAGACTTTGCCCTTAACCCTTCTCTTTGCTCTGGTGGTGATTCTGGCTCCACTTGCCACTCCTGCTGCCTGTTCATAGTGCCACCTCTCTGCTATGCCAACCTCTGGGTAGGCCTGCTGCTCTTTCTGTAGGGCCAGGTGGTGGCTGAAGGTCAGGCCGGCCAGGAGCAAGCTGCTCTCTTCTCCCCATAGACCATCCCCCATGATACACAGAGGCCCTGTAGTGCTACTGCCTGTCCCCACTCTCCTCCCTGCCCAAGCAGCTCCAGCTGACTCGGCCCTGGGACATGTGCCCAGCTGTGGTCCAAGTACCAAGTGTCCTGCCCCCAGGGCAGCAGTAGCCACTGGCAGCAGGGATAGGGAAATCTTGCTTCCTGCTGCCACAAAGTGGAAGTTTTCTGCCATTTTTATGATGCCTGTGCATGCCTCAGTTTCCCTCTGTACTTTGCATTGCGGCCCTGTGAATGCTGTGACGAACTGGGACTGTTCTTGGTGTGGTCTTTGAATGCTGACTGGGGAGTGTTGGCTGGGAAGGCAGGGGAGTGTGACTAAGATGGTCTGCATTGGGGGATGGGAGACTGGCCGTGAGGGAGAATACCTGAGCATGTAACATGAGAACCCAGGAAGGGGTTAGAGGCCAGGTGACACCTTTGCCCGGGAAACTGAACAAAGGCTGTGGGAGGGGACACTGGAGGGAGTTTCAGAGCTGGCTGGTGGAATGGCTGGGAGGCAGATGGGGCTCTGACCCCCAAGGGGGCTGTGGTGCCCTGGGACCCCAAGATGCACCTAATTGGGGGGGATCCTGTTGTCTGTGCCTGCAAGACCTGTCTTGGACTGTGTTCCTGTCATCTAAATAAACCTTCTGCTTTACTGGCTAGCTGAGAGTCATGGTAAATCGCAGGAAGCCAGGGGTGCAGGGCCTTGTGTCCCCCCACACTGCGTGACAATGCGAAAGGGATGAAATGCCGCTCTTGGGACAGAGAAGGAGCCATGAGGGGCAGGGGCAGTGAACCACCTGGAGGACCTGGAAAGATAATGGGCGCCCCAGGGATGTCACAATTAACTCCCAGCCGTGGAAGTGGGGCATCTGAAGTCAGCCTGACCCTGAGTTCGCTGGCCCAAGATGTCAGCAGTAAGAGCCAACTGCGCAGCACTCACCTGGGGCAGAGCAACACCTGCCTGCAGGACACCGTGGCTGGGTGAAGCTGTCTCAGCCTTGGCTGTTCCTGATGACTCAGAAATCCTGCTCTGACTGGACAAGGCTGCTGTGTGTCACTGCCAACCCTGGCTGGGTACTGGGAGCGTGAGGATGAAAGTCTCCCCCAGGCTTCTGGCTCAACAGGCCAGGGTAGGCAGGAGGCGGTGAGAATGTCTGGCCTGCCCTGACAGAGGGGGGCCCCTTTGGGGCTGGCCCTGAAGGGGTTCCTCCAGGGCCTGATCCTGGAGCTTTGAGACACCTGCCCATGCCCTGGCTGGGCTGGGCTGTGAGACACCCCACGGAGGGGGCAGGCTCACAGGATGGTCTGTTCTCAAGGTGCAGGTGCAGTGTAAAGCCACAGCCCAGGGAGGGGAGAGTTTGCATTAGGACACCTCCTACCTTCCTTCCCCAGGGCCTTTCCCAGTTCTGCAGGAGGGGCCCTGGTGGCTCCTCCTCTCCCCACCCAGCCCCACAGCCTGCTAGCGAAGGGGGCCCCTGCTGCAACGGAGACCCAGCCCCTCCTCCCCGGGGCAGGCTGCACCCTTAGGGATAAGGTGACTCAGACACAAGATGAGCTGTGGGTTTATTGGAAACGGGTTACAGGGCTCGGGCAGAGGCGGAGCACAGCCCGTCAGCACTGCAGGTGCTGGAGCAGCCAGAGCACCATGTTCATAAAGCCATCAGCCTCAGCCTCAATGCCGGAGAGCGCATGGCTGTTCCTAGGGTACAGCAGCAGCCTGTGGAGAAGGAGAAGGCTTGGCAAGGTACCCCGGAACCAGCTCTCCAGGACCCACCCACCCACCCACACCTGGGCACAGACCTGCACCCCCTGCCACCTCCTCATGGACCTCCCCCGCCTACCCACCCACGGATGCACCAGGACACCCCCACCCCCCATCACCTCCCCAGGGACCCCTACCTGTCAGGGCACTCATCAGGACCCCCCATGCACCAGGGCACACACCAGGACCCCCTGCTTGCCGGAGCATGCAACCTAGACCCCCCCCCCAGCTCCCCCAGGACTCCTGCACCAGGACCAACCCCACCCATGTGGGATATACCAACTCCCCGCAGCCACCTGAGCCTCCAGCCAGCTTCCCTCATATAACTCCAGCTTCCTCCCACCCCAGTGATCTGGTTCCTCCCTTGGTGTTCCATTGGTGATACCAGCCCCACTGGCCTCATTGCCCCTGAGCACCCAGCTTGTCTCCCCCCACTCCAGCCACGGCACCTGCACCAATCAGTTCTCTCCCCCCAGCCAATCCCCATGTCCTGTCCCCCGTGGACTCACCGGGTAGGAACGCCCCTGGCCTTGAGAGCACGGTAGTACTCCAGACCCTGCTTGGGGGGGACACGCCTGTCCTCTTCTCCCAGCATCAGGAGCACAGGTGCCCGGACCTGTGGGGAGAGCGGTGCAGAGAGCTGGATCCCACAACCAGCACTGGGGCCCCACACCAAGATAAGGAGGGGTGTGTGTCTCTCTGACCAGGGAGAGAGGGGCAGGGTCAGGGTCTCTGAACAGGGTTTCAGAGCAGGGGGGTGGGACGGGTTCCCTGGGGTGCAACTGGGTGGTGGCTAAGAACAGTCAAAGTTTGTTATTTTCTGTTTGCTTATTTCAGGAAAGGGAAATGGGGACAGAAAAGCAGAAAGATGAGTGAGAGTGAAGCAGTTGCGAAACTGATGCTGTACAAACTGCAAGCAGCAGAAAAAGAACATCAGACTTTTGGAATTAAAACAGGGTGCAACTGGGGTACCACTGAGCCCTCTGTCTTACCAACCTGGGCTCCCTCTCACACTGCTGCTGTGACAAACTGCAAACCTCTCCAGGTACTGCACTCACACAGCCATCCATGGGCAGGGACGCACCCAGCTCAGTTACATCAATGCTTTTGCCAGTCACTCATGAACTAACAATAGAGAGACTTCAGCCAATTCCTCCCAGCTCCCCAGCCTAGGACCCCAGGGCTGTATGTCTTGCCCTGGTCAGAAGCCTGGCTAATGTAAATTCATTGCCCAGTCTGCTACTTCTACAATTTAAAGTGAATGGGCACCAGCCCTGAGCAGATTTTCCAAGCACTTCAACCAAAATGCACTGTTTTAGGAAAAAAATTTAAAACTTATTTCTTAGGTAACCAACTTTCATCTGTATGCTTACTGCTTATAAACACTTAAAATCTATCTTTCTGTAGTTAAGTAAATAAAATTGCAATCTGAGTTCTATAAACTAAACAGGATTTGAATCAAGCAGCATCTCACCTCGACATACAATACAAGCAGGTGACAGATCTTCCATACACAGACTGGAACTTTCCTTCAGCCTGGGACCATCTCCCCAGTTCTGTCTTTTTCCTCCAGATGTACTTCCAGGTGTTGAATTGTGGGGAGAGAGGGGCCAGGTTGGTAAGCCAGACTGGGCTCAGCAGTACTCCAGTTCCAGGTTGCATCCTGGGGAACCGGTCACAGTGAGCAGGATGAAATGCACAGTTTGTTGTTCTGAGTGAGATTTGCATTTCATACACTGGTGTAGAGATTTTAAGTGTGGTGGCTAAGAACAGTCAAAGGGAAGGTTACCGGTTTGGGGACAGAAGGGAAATGGGGACAGAAAAGCAGAAAGATGGGTGAGAGTGAAACAGTTGCAAAATTGATGCTGTACAAACTGCAAGCAGCAGAGAAAGAACATCAGAGACTTTTGGAACTAAAACAGCTGGAAGTTGAGGCTCACTTGAGGCCTTTAAAGGATAGATATAAACTGGTCATTAACACGTTTAGGCTTGAAATTACGGGAAGGTTTCTAACCATCAGAGGAGTGAAGTTCTGGAGCAGCCTCCCAAGGGGAGCAGTGGGGGCAAAAAACCTAATTGGCTTCAAGACTGAGATTGATACATTTATGGAGGGGATGGTATGACAGGACTGCCTACAATGGTGTGTGACCCATCAGCGACTGCCTGTAGCAAAAATCCCCAACGGCTAGAGATGGGACACTAGATGGGGAGGGCTCTGAGTTTCTACAGAGAATTATCTCCCAGGTATCTGCCTGGTGGGTGTTGCTCAGAGTCTAACTGATCATTATATTAATGGTTGTGAAGGAATTTTCCCCCGGGACAGATTGGCAGAGACCTTGGGGTTTTTTCACCTTCCTTTGCAGCATGGGGCACGGGTCACTTGCAGGTTTAAACTAGTGTAAATGGTGGATTCTCTGCAACTTGAAGTCTTAAATCATGATTTGAGTTCAGTATCTCAGCCAGAGGTTAGGGATGTATTAGAGGGGTGGGTGGGTGAGGTTCTGTGGCCTGCAACGTGCAGGAGGTCAGACTAGATGACCACGATGGTCCCTTCTGATGTTAGCAAGAGTATCTGAGTAAGATTATACATTACAATATATATATATACACAGTTATATTACAATATAAACCTAACCAGTGTCCCTTAAGTGACTTGCCACAAGATGTCAGAACATGTTAGTATTAGAGCTGAGTGGGTCTAATATTTATTTAATTTTCTTTCTTGACATAGGAATTAGTTACAGTGCTCCTGTCAGATGATTTCTAAATTATTATCTGCAAAAAAACCCAAACTACTACAGTTTTCAGTTACTTAAGTAGCCCCTGGAATCACAGTTAAAGTTGCTCCCCCTGTCCCCAAAAAATCTGAAATGGCGCCCCTGTTTTGTCCCCCTCTGCCCCCCATGCGTGGCCCTGTTGGCTTGAGTGGAGCCACCCCCCCAAATATAGAAGTCAAACTACCCCATGATTGTATGTGGAGTTATGAAGTTTTAAAATGTGTGTGTCACTGAAATATGTTGTGAGCTTGGGAACACTCACAACCAGCCTTTCAAGTGCCACAATGGAACAGCGAGATGCTGCTGATGGCCCATTAAAGGAATCCACACTCCCAAGGACAATTCCAGTATACGATGGATACCTCTCTTAGGCCTTGGCGACACTGGTGCTGTACAGCGCTGCAACTTGCTGCGCTCAGGGGTGTGAAAACGCCCCCTCCCCCCGAGCGCAGCGAGTGCAGCTCTGTAAAGCGCCAGTGTAATCAGCGCCTGCAGCACAGGCTGGGAAGTCCCGAGTGTAGCCAAGGCCAGAGATAGCATGTAGATAATGGAGACTGCTTGGTACACAGGATCTTTCCAGCAAGCTTGAAGAAGCAATAAAAGGGGGAAGTAACATCATCGCTTGGCCTCTCTCCCCCCACAACTGAACACCTGGGAACACATCTGGAGAACAAAGACTGAACTGGGGAAGTGGTCCCAGGCTGAAGATCTGTAACCTGCTTGTATTATCTATCTGGGTGAGACACTGCTTGATTCAATTCCTGTCTAGTTTATAGAACTCAGATTGTGATTTTACTTTTATTTCCTAGGTAACCAACTTTGATCTCTATGCCTGCTACTTAGAATCACTTAAAAATCTGTCTGTTTTATATTTTACCTAAAACAGTGCATTTTGGTTGAAGTGCTTGGGAAATCTGCTCAGGTTGCAAGGGCTGGTGCATGTCCACTTTCCTTTGTAGAAGTGGCAGACTGAGTAATGAATTTACACTGGCCAGGCTTCTGACCAGGGCAAGATAGTACAGCCCTGGGGTCCTAGGCTGGGGAGCTGGGAGGAATTGGTTGGAGACTCTCTATTGTTGGATCATTAGTGTCAAAAGCATTCATGTAACTCAGCTGGGTGTATCCCTGCCTGTGGATGGCTATGTGTGTGCAGGACCTGGAGAGGTTTGCAGTTTGTCACAGCAACACAGTGAGAGAGAGAACCCAGCTTGGTAAGACAGAGGGGTCAGTAGTACCCCCGTTCTAGATTGCATCCCGGGGAACCCATCACAGGGGGGTGCAGAGTCTCTGAGCGGTGGTGGGGCTCCATACCTGGGCGACATACTGCATGGGTGACTTGTGGAGCATCTCTGCCCAGTGGGAGGCATCCGGGAGGGTGGTGGGTGCATAGGGGAAGCCGGCCTCAGTCAGACACCTGCAGAGGCAACAAAGCCCGGCTCAGGGTGGGACCCAGGCTGTGCCTGGTGCAGGGGGTGGGGAGGGTCTGAGCCCCAGGCACTCACCAGTCCGGGATGTCAGTGCCGCTGATCATGGAGGCCATGTTGACGACCGGGTTCCTTGCCACACAGGCCTGGTAGGTGCCTGGGTACTGGCCGATGAGGTGGCAAGCAAGGAAGCCCCCATGTGAGCCACCCACTAGTGCCACCCGCGCTGAGTCTAGGGGCTCCTCCTGCAGCACCTGCTCCACGCAGTACTGCAATGGGATGAGATGGGCAGTGCCATGGGGCGGCCAGGGAGGTCTCGGGGAAGGGGGGGGGGGGCGGCCAGGGCGGTCTCAGGGAGGGGGCAGGCAGGCCTGGAAGGGGGCACCCAGAGTGGGCAGGGGGGAAGCACTGGGATGGGGCCAGGACCTGACAGGCTGGCTGAGCCCATCTCCCCCTACTAAGTTCCTGGGCGGGAGGTGCCCAGAGGGAGCAGCCTGGTCCCATGGCTGTGGGTCACACTGTCCCAGCTCACCACTACCTGCACGTCTTTGACATCCTGGCAGCCCACGTGGCCGGGCAGGGAGGCGACGCTGTCCTGGCCAAAGCCCAGCGAACCGCGGTAATTCACTGGGGGAGAGAGTTCAGTGTGACGGGAGAGCCCCTGCCAGCCCCCCTGCAGCAGGGGTTCATGACTGTACAGAACTGGGGCTTGCCACAGCCAGTCCCCAGCCATGCTCGGGGAGCAGGGTGCCCACCAGGAGACCCCACCCCTTGCCAAGGGGCACCTAGCTGCAGGCCTGCGACCCGGGGGGGGGGGGGGGGCAGCAGCCGAGTGCTGTGGGGCTGGCCTGGCCTGGGCACTGCGCCCTCCTGCCGGCTGCCCCAGGGATGCTGACGGTGCCCGGGGTGCTGTCCCAAATGGCCATCCCCATGTTGGTGCTGCATTCTAGGAGCTCAGGCTCCCTGTGCCTCGGCCCAGCTGTGCCCTCAGCCCTCTCCAGGGGGATCCAGGGCACACTCTGAGTAAGCCCTGGCCCAGAAGTTCCTCCCCAGGGTGCTGTGCCCAGGGAGCTGGCAGGGGCCGAACACGGCCAGGCCTAGGGAGCCCACAGCCACCACTTCGCCAGGCCTTGGCTGCATCATGCCTACCCACTGTGGCTCCGGCAGGACTCACCCAGGAGCACAGCGAAGCCGATTCTGCAGAGCGCCGCGGGGTACAGCATCCAGCTGGCTGTGCAGACGGAGTGTGGGCCTCCTGCAAGGCGAGGGCAGAGGAGTGAGGTGCTGGAGCATGGGGCAGAGCCCAGAGCGAAGGGGCTCGTAGGGAGTGTGTAATGTAGTTGTTCGGACATGGTGTCTGGCAGGGAGGGGGGAAGAGCTGGGTGAGCAAAGCGATTCTGCTGCTAGACTCCCCCAACACATGACTGCCTTGAACAGGTGGTTTTCAGGGGAGCTTGGACCGGGGGGCATCTGCTGGCCCCGCTTACTTCCTGAATGGCGAATGAATGACTGTTGGCACGAGGGGCTGTCTGGGAACCGGGGACAAGACACGCTCAACAGGGCGACAGAGCTCTGGGGACCAGGGCAAAACAGGAAATTAAGGGCCCCCAACCCTCCAAAACAATTACTATGGGGACAAAAGAGTAAAAGAAGAGGGAAGGGGCTTTGGAGTTGGGGAGCCCAGGCCTGGGGGTAGCTGCACTCCCTGTGGGGCTGAGGAGTTTGGGGACCCAGCTCCAGAGGGTGGCTGCATTCCTTGTGGGGCTGGGGGAGGGTCAGAGGTCATAGGCCTGTGGGGTGGCTGCGCTCCCCGTGGAGCTGGGGGGTTGGGGAGGGCCCAGGTCTGTGGGGTGGCTGCACTCCCCGTGGGGCTGAGGGGTTTGGGGGCCTAGGCTCGTGGGGTGGCTGCGCTCTATGTGGGGCTGAAGGTTTGGGGGGGGGGACCAGGACCATTGGGTGGCTGCGCTCCCTATGGGGCTGGGTGGGCTCTTGCATCCAACCTGGGGACAGTTCTCGGTCCCACCTCTGCCTGAGCTCTGTCCCTGCCACGAAGGGTGTGGTATCCCCATCCTGACCCTGCTCCAGGCTCAGCCCAGCGGGTGCCGGCAGCCCACTGTGATGACGCCAGCAGTGCCAAGGGTGGGATCTGGGCCTCAGCCGGCAGGCACATGCCTCCCTGCACTATTGATGGCAGGTGCCAAAGCCGAGCAGGGCTGCCACCCCATATGCCAGGCTGCAGCGCCTCACTCAGATCTGACCCAACCGCCTGCCATCCTCCTAGGAACCGGTGCAAGCTGCCTAAGAAGGGACTCTCCATGGACACGACCACCAGGGCAGAACCTTGCCCCCTGACCCGAACCCAGAGGGACCTGCCTGTCAGCGTCGGGCGCTGGTTGGGTTGAGGCCAATCCCCTCCCCCTGCAGTGAGGGGAAGGGGGGGGGAGAAATGTGCTTGCAAATCAGCGCCCAGTGAAGGGGCAGTGGCCTGCAGCCGCCGTGACAACCCATGGCTCAGGAGGACAGCCGGCCCCATGGCAGGAGAGGAACAGCTGCAGATGGGTGGGCATGGGGACCCCCCCCAGAGCAAGGTGGCAGCACTGATGCGGGTCGAGGAGAGCCAGATCTGACAGCACAACACTCGGCTCTAGCTTCAAAATTAGGCCTAATCAGACCTACACAGCCTGGGAGGGCCAGGGTCTTTGATGGGGGGAAGGGGCACGCCGGGCGGGGGTCTCACCATGGGGCATGACCACCAGGGGCAGCTTCCTTGGACCTAGCCCCTTGCTGGGCTGTAGCAGGATGGCTTCGAAATCAATACCCTCTGCAAAGGAAGAGTGTGATGTCAGCGCTGGAGCCAGCCCTCCAGGGCCCAGTCCCCGACCCCTGATAGCACTCACCATACTTTGGGTTCTCTTGGTCTGGGGGGGGCTGCAGGGGCCGGATCACCCAGCTGATCTCTGGGACAGGGGTCACATCCTCCAGACACACCCAATGCACTTGGGCCTCCTGCCCGGCCCTGGGGAGGAAGGCCACTTTCTGCCAGGGGAAAGAGCCCATCAGTGGCAGGCGCAGCATGTTCGGGGAGTGGGGACATGACCCACCGGGGGAGGGGCGGCAGGATGCTCAGGGGGCTTTTGCAGACATCTTCTGGCAGCATTTGGGGAGGAAATGGCTGCAGCTGGCAAGGGGGGTTGACAAGGAAAGATTGATAGCATTGAACAAGCAAGCAGCCTGCATGCAGCGCCAGTGCCTGCAGCCCCCTGCTAGCCCAGCCTTGGGCTCCACCCCCTAGCTCTGCTGGTGCCCCTCACTCCTGCCCCACTGCTCCCTGCTAGCTCAGCGCCTGAGCAGTGAAACGCTTTGGGATGCTGGCTAGCGTGTGGTGTGGATGCAGCCAGTAAATTTTTATTCCTGAGTCTGCATGTGGGGTGAAAGGTCATAGCACAGCCTCCCACCCCGGCCCATTCCCCCTTACCAATGTGGGGGGGCAGCTGGGGGTCGAGAACCTGGCCACCAGGAGATCCCGGTCAATGGTGAGGAGAGACCAGCTGCCCAGGGGGGCACCTGCAGAGGGACAGATGCCTAGGTCATGATCTGGAGCTCACAGGAGGAGGAGCCTGGGGGCAGCAGGGCTCCCAGCCCCTCCCACTGGGCATCCAGGGACAGCGCGAGCAGAGCAGGCTGCCGGGTACTTACTGGTCGTTAGGGAGGTCACGCTGCCAGTCAGCGTCTCCACCACAAGCAGCTCCTAGGGCGACACCAAGAGCTTTGTCAGAGCTGGGGCTGAGCCAGAGACAGGGAGGGCTCAGCGCACCCCCAGCCTCTCTGCTCAGGGCTGGCCTGGGCCCCGGGCTGTGCGTATGCCTGCAGGCAGCATAGCTGTGGGGCTGCCCTGCCCCAGTCCCCCACCCCAGTACCTGCCGGCTGCGCTGAGCGGTGTCCAGCACGACCCTCTGGCTATCGGCTGCCCAGCACAGTCCCGGCAGCGCTGGGCAATAGATCCCTGTGAACGTTCCTGCAAGGAGAGGGCCCCAGGCTCAGCGCGCTGTCCCCTGCACACCAGCCAGGCTGGTACAGGGCACACGCACCAATGGCCAGCAACAGGGAACCAAGCTTCCCATGCAGCTCCTGTTCAGTTCCCTGCCCCCACAGCTCTGCCAGTGCCCCTCACTCCTGACCCGCAGCCCCCTGCCCCGCCAACCTTGCCGATTCCCCTCACCCCACAGCCCCTCCTGAGCAGACAGCGCCGTGTGCTAACTTTCACACGGGGAGAGCGCCAGTCCCTGGGTGCCTAGCCTGCCTCATTGTCCCGCTGCACAGCTCCTCCCTCGTTCCCAGTGAACCTGGCCGGCTACTCACCCTGGCTGTGCCGCGGCACGACATCCAGCACGGTGGAGGTGACCTTCGTGTACCAGTCATACTGCAAGAGATGGCCGGGGGCACTCAGCATGGAGCTGTTCTGCAATGCTGCCCCCTCCCTTCTGGGAGATCCAGGGCAGGGCTGGCGGCTGTTCATAGGGAGGCCCAGTGTGGTGGGGAGCCTGCCCTGGGTTAGCTAGACTCCAGCAGGCCTCTCCCAGCTCCCCCCGGGCACCTGAGGGAGCAGCAGCACTGTGCCACGGGCACCATTTGGTGCCTTACTGGGGGGCAACAGGTGCAACCCTGTGGGGAGCAGTGGGCACCAGCAGAGCGAGCAGGGCCAGGCCCATGTATCAGGGTGACATGCCCAGGGAAGATGGTTCTCGTTATGCCACCACGGGCACAGACACTCTGCTATGGCAGCGCTGGAGAAGCCCAAGTACCCAGCCTATGCAATGCGACCGATGAGCGGCTCCCAGCAGGAAGTGCCACTGGCGGATATGGCCCACACGGCCTTGGCTGAGCGGCAAAGAGCCTGATGCCCAACCCCTGGTACTGGCTCCCCAGCCTGGCGGGACGCACTCACCATGCGGAGGCAGCTGCACTGCTGGTGGGGCCCGAGTACGCCGTTCTCCAGGTACACAATGCGGCACTGGTCAGGGCTCAGGCGTGGGGACCACACAGCCTTGGTGTCATCTGACAGCAGCTCTGCAGCGGGATGGAAGGCCGGGAGAGGAGTGTGGGCACAGGCAGGATGGGGGCAGGTAGGGCGGAGGACATGCACGTGGGCAGGGTGGGGGTCGGGCAGGGCAGGCCTCAGGCTGGATGGCGGCACATGGGCAGGCCGCAGGCTGGACAGGGGCATTGGAGCATGCAGAGTGGGGAGCACACAGGCAGGGTAGGGGGCACCAGACAGGATGGGGCACATGGGCAGAGCGGGTACCACAGGCAGGGGGCATGTGGGCAGGGTGCAGGCAGAACGGGGGCACATGGGCAGAGCGGGGACCGCAGGCGCAGGGGGAGAACACAGGCAGGGCGGGGCATGGACAGACCTGGGGTACACGGGCAGGGTACAGGTAGGAAGGGGACATGTGGGCAGAGAGTGGACCACGGGTAGGGCATGCAGGCAGAATAGGGTATGTAGGCAGAGTGGGGACTGTGGGCAGGGCAGAGGGCACACGGGCATCGTGAGGAATGGGGAGAGCGGGGAGCACACGAGCAGGGCATAGGCAGGATGGGGACATGAGGGCAGGGCACGGGCAGGACGAGGGCAGGGTGCAGGCAGGACGAGGGGACGAAGGCAGAGCAGGAGGCACAAGGGCAGAGCAGGGATCATGGGCAGGGGCGCATGAGCAGGTGGCACACAGGAAGGGCACAGGCAGGGTGGAGGCACGTGGACAGAGTGGGGACCGCGGGCAGGGCAGGGGACACACAGATAGGGCGTGGTCAGGATGGGGGATTGTGGGCAGGGGGCACATGGGCACAGTGGGGACCATGGGCAGAGTGGGGGGCACACAGGCAGGGCACTGGCTCAGAAAGCAGCAGCAGCGACTCACCACACCTCGCTCCCGTCAGGTCCACATAGAACAGTGCTGACCTGGGAACCAGAGCAGCGCAGTCATCACTGCACGGGCCCCACAGCTGCCCAACCCTCCTGCCCTACACTCGATGGGAGCAGCCAACCCAGCCCCCACTCCTGCCCCTGCCCCTGCCCCAGCTGGCAGATCGGAGCTGCAGCTCCCCAGGCTGAGTCTGGCAGCCCCAGCCTCCGGCAGCCCCTCCCTCTGCAGTGGCCACTGCAGCAGATGCCCGCAAGCTGGGGCCAGCTCTCGGAGCAGGGCTGGGTCAGCCCCAGTCTGGCCTTCTGTCCTGGCAGAGCAGCCCCAGCCTGCAGGTGCCTCAAAGGGCATTTCTCTGAGGGGTCCCACTGGCCTAGGCATACCCAGACATGGGGAGGCTCCTCTCCCCTGCGCCGGTCGCTCAGGCAGGGGCAGCGGGCAGCAGCACAGGGCACTCACCTGCGGTTAGTGCAGTGCCGCAGGCCCAGGCGGAAGGGCTCATGCCACCAGCCTATGAACACCACACCCATGTCACCAGGGGACCAGAAGGCCTGCAGGCAAAGTGGGAGAGCGCCAATGATCAAGAGGGGTGGGGAAAGAGAAGGTGGGGGAAGAACCTGGTTGGGGGGAAGGAGAGTCAGAGGGGGCCCAAGAGCAGCTAGAAACTCTCCCGCTCTATTTAAGGGAATGAAGCCATGAGTGGTGTCCTCCAGAGAACCAAAGCATGGCCCCACCCTGCTGGTTGACATCCTGGGGCACAGATTTCCCTGCTAAGGCACATCAGTCCCTCATGGAAACTGAGTGACCTGTGGATGCTGGTAGGGGCAGCTGGCATCAGAGGGAACAGAGAGGTGTTTGGGGGCTGCTTTGGGCAGCCAGCAGGTGCAAGTTGGGCACTGCCAGCGCCTGGCTCCCCACGCCCATGCTGACCTGCCCAGGGGAGATGTGCTCCGGGATGCCCTCCAGCACTGAGACATTGCCACTCTCCACATCCAGCACGCACAGGGCCGGGATGCTCTTGCCCACCAGTGCCTCGCCCCAGTCGTCGTGGTAAACGAACTGCTCCCCCTGGAACACAGAGCCATGAGTGCCCCCTCCCCTGGGGAACCCCCCGACCCCCAGTCCTCCTGCTTTCTGGAGCAGGACAGCCCTGTGCCTCGGACCCAGGGCCGATCTGGCTCTAATTGCATTGCCAGAGCCCACAGGACAGCCATCCCCTGCCCCACAGGCCCAGCATCCCTGAGGGAAGCAGGGCATAGCACTCAGCGGCAGAGCCAGGAATTGCCCTTTGAGTCCCTGCTCAGGGCTCTAGCACCATGCCTGGATTTCCGGCCAGTTGTGGGGGTGGGGCGAGTGGCCCACCCACAGCTTCAACTCGGGACCTCCAGCTGCGCCCCACACACCTTGACAGCCTTGTCGCGTCTCTCATCAGCACAGCTGCTGCTCAGCTCCGGGGCTCTGCTCTGGAAGAAGGACTCGGCCTTGGGCCGTTTCCTCTCAGCCACGTAAAGCAGGTGAGTCTCCGAGTGCGACCAGGACAAGCAGCCAAACTGATCTGGGGAAGTGCTAGTCAGACCCTGTGGGGCGGCACAGCCCAATGCCCCCACCATGGGGCCTGGGGACTCCCTTCGCCGCCCTCCCCACGCCCGGCCAGACGGCTGCAGGGCCCCCTTCGCCGCCCTCCCCACGCCCGGCCAGATGGCTGCGGGGCCCCCTTCGCCGCCCTCCCCACGCCTGGCCAGCCATTCCCCATCCTGCCCCACCCCACAGCCCCAACCCCTCCCCCAATTCAGGGAGAAGGCGGATCAGTGGGGACCCAGCCTCACCATCCTCATAGACATTGCCATGCTTCTCCAGCACTGTCAGGTTGATGCTCTTCACCTTGCGATTCTGATCCCATATCTGGGGGAACAAAGACATCAGGGGCCAGGCCCCAGGACTGTGGGGTCACAGGGCAGATGGCAGGAGAATGGCAGCACAGGGCAGGGGGAACAGGCAGCTGTGATAGATATTGCTGGCAACAGCTGCCAGCTAGGGGGGCAGTTTGCCTGGCTGTAGAGTGGGGAACAGGGCCCCACCTTGCACTGGCTTGCTCCATCCACGAAGAGAAGGAGTGGGCTGGCCACGGCTCTGTCCATCCTGCCCCACACCAGCCTGGGATCCCACGAGGGTCAGGTCCGCTGGCCGGGCCCCAATGTGCCATGAGCAGTGTCTGGTAAATGCTGAGGGGAGAGCCACAGGGATTCCCACCCCAGCGGCCTGCTGGAACTACAGAGAAGGGATCCCTCCACCCCAAAGCCAGGCCTGAGGAGGGGCTGTCAGCAGCAGGGGCTGACCTCTTCCTTGAGTCCCGAGCATGGTCAGGCCAGGAAGACGCCTCAGCCCCTGACAGCAAGGATGCCGAGAGCTGCCCTCACTCTGCCCAGGGCTTTTCCCACAGCCCCAGCCTCCTATCGACTCACCTCAAGGAATTGCTTCTCCTCGCCTTTGCCAGGACTGGCTTTCCGCAAAACGGCCTTAAGTGCCCCACTGGGAGACTCCCTGCTCAGCAGCCTGCAGGGGGAGACAGGCTGGAGTGGGCCTGGGGGCATGGCATGGCTTGGGGACAGAAGACACACGGCCAGGGCTCAGGGAGTCCATAGGATCCTCGACCCACATGCACTAACCCACCCCACAGGGGTGCTGGGAAGGGTGGAGCTGGGGCTTGTTGTGATAATTTGGCCTGCAATTGACCCTAATGTGAGCTCAGTCGTGCAGGAGAGTGAATGTTCAAGCTGTCACAGTGACCTGTTATCCAAAACGGTGCAAGAAAATATGTACGAAGGTCCCCAAAGGACTGGGTGTTCTGGTCACGCCTGGTAACTACGAGGAGGAGGGGACCAGAAATCAGTGGACCAAACCTGGTGTCAGAAATTTGGCCTAATTGGTGGTCAATGGGCTATTCCACCCCTCTGCCTGTGGAGGCTGGAAAACAAATAGACTTGGGGGAAAATGAGGTGTCAGAGTTCAGGAACAAATTGATAAACTAAACACCAGAACCAGATGGTATTCACCCAAGAGTTCTGAAGGAACTCAAATGTGAAATTGCAGGACTACTAACTGTAGTCTGTAACCTATCATTTAAATCAGCTTCTGAACCACATGACTGGAGGATAGCTAATGTGATGCCAATTTTTAAAAAGGGCTCCAGAGGTGACCCTGGCAATTACAGGCCAGTAAGCCTGACCTCAGTACCGGGCAAACTGGTTGAAACTATAATAAAGAACAAAATTGTCAGACACATAGATGAACATAATTTGTTGGGGAACAGTCAACATGGTTTCTGTAAAGGGAAATCATGCCTCACCAATCTACTAGAATTCTCTGAGGGGGTCAACAAGCACATGGACAAGGGGGAATCCAGTGGATATAGTGTATTTCGATTTTCAGAAAGCCTTTGAGAAGGTCCCTCACCAAAGGCTATTAAGCAAAGTAAGAAGTCATGGGATAAGAGGGAAAGTCCTCTCATGGATTGGTAACTGGTTAAAAGATAGGAAAACAAAGGGTAGGAATTAAATGGTCAGTTTTCAGAATGGAGAGAGGTAAACAGTGATATCCCCCAGGAGTCTGTACGGGCTCCAGTGCTATTCAACATATTCATAAATGATCTGAGGAAAGGGGCAAAGAGCGAGGTGGCAAAATTTGCAGATGATACAAAACTACTCAAGATAGTTAAGTCCCAGGCAGACTGTGAAGAGCTACTAAAGGATCTCGCTGAACTGGGTGACTGGGCAACAAAATGGCAGATAGTACCAGAGTGGTACCATGTTAGTCTGTTTCTAGAAAAACAATGAGGAGTCCGGTGGCACCTTAAAGACTAACAGATTTATTTGGGCATAAGCTTTCGTGGGTAAAAAACCCACTTCTTCAGATGCATGGAGTGAAAATTGCAGATACAGGCATAAATATATATTGGCACATGAAGAGAAGGGAGTTACCTTACAAGTGGAGAACAAATGTTGAAGACCAATTCAGTCAGGGTGCATATGGTCCACTCCCAATAACTGATGAGGAGGTGTCAATACCAAGAGAGGGAAAACTGCTTTTGTAATGAGCCAGCCACTCCCAGTCCCCATTCAAGCCCAAATTAATGGCGTTTAGTTTGCAAATGAATTGTAGCTCTGCAGTTCCTCTTTGAAGTCTGTTTTTGAAGTTTTTTTGTTGAAGAATGGCTACTTTTAAATCTGTTATTGAATGTTGAGAGAGACTGAAGTGTTCTCCCACTGGCTTTTGTATGTTACCATTCCTGATGTCTGATTTGTGTCCATTTATACTTTTAACATAGAAGACTGTTTGGTTTGGCCAATGTACATGGTAGAGGGGCATTGCTGGCACATATCACATTAGCAGATGTGCAGGTGAATGAGCCCCTGATGGTGTGGCTGGTATGGTTGGGTCCTATGATGGTGTCGCTAGAATAGATATGGGGACAGAGAAGGCAACGGGGTTTCTTACAGGGATTGGTTCCTGGGTTAGTGTTTCTGTGGTGTAGTGTGTAGTTGCTAGTTAGTATTTGCTTTAGGTTGGGGGGGGCTGTCAGTAAGTATGGATTGGCCTGCCTCCCAAGGCATGTGAGAGTGGGGGATCATTTTCCAGGATATGTTGTAGATCGTTGATGATGCACTAGAGAGGTTTTAGCCAGGGGCTGTACATGATGGCCAGTGGTGTTCTGTTATTTTCCTTGTTGGGCCTGTCCTGTAGTAGGTGACTTCTGGGTAACTGTCTTGCTCTGTCAATCTGTTTCCTCACTTCCCCAGGTGGGTATTGTAGTTTTAAGAATGCTTGAGAGATCTTGTAGGTGTTTGTCTCGGTCTGAGGGATTGGAGCAAATGCGGTTGTATTTTAGGGCTTGGCTGTAGACAATGGATCGTGTGATGTGTCTTGGATGGAAGCTGGAGGCATGTAAGTAAGTATAGTATAGGTTTCCGGTACAGGGTGGTGTTTACGTGACTATCACTTATTTTCACTTTAGTGTCCAGGAAGCAGATCTCTTATGTGCACTGCTCCAGGCTGAGGTTGATGGTGGGGTGGAAACTGTTGAAATCCAGGTGGAATTCTTCAAGGGACTCCTTCCTGTGGGTCCATATGATGAAGACGTCATCAATGTAGCGTGACAAAGTTCCTCCTCTATCTTGATGGGTCTTGCGCTTATTGGCAGATTTTCTTGCCTCAGAGATTCACCGTGTGGGTTGGGGAACAGCCCAGAGACCTTCCCCGCTGGAAGAACCCACAGTCCAGGTCAATTGGGAGGTTTGGGGAGAACCCAGGCCCGCCCTCTACTCTGGGTTCCAGCCCAGGGCCCTGTGGACTGCAGCTGTCTATAGTGCCTCCTGTAACAGCTGCCTGACAGCTACAACTCCCTGGGCTACTTCCCCATGGCCTCCTCCAAACACCTTCCTTAGTCTCACCACAGGACCTTCCTCCTGGTGTCTGATAACGCTTGTGCTCCTCAGTCCTCCAGCAGCACACCCTCTCAGCTCCTTGCGCCTCTTGCTCCCAGCTCCTCACACTCCCACCACAAACTGGGGTGAGCTCCTTTTTAAAACCCAGGTGCCCTGATTAGCCTGCCTTAATTGATTCTAGAAGCTTCTTCTTAATTGACTCCAGGTATCCTAATAAGCCTGCCTGCCTTAACTGGTTCTAGCAGGTTCCTGATTACTCTGCTCTGGTCACTCAGGGAACAGAAAACTACTCATCCAGTGACCAGTATATTTGCCCTCTACCAGACTCCTGTACCCCACTGGTCTGGGTCTGTCACAGTAGCGTAAGTAGAAGAGGGGCACTAGGGAACGAGGGCTGATTAACTCCCTTCTCTTCATGTGCCAATATATATTTATGCTTGTATCTGCAATTTTCATTCCATGCATCTGGAGAAGTGGGTGTTTTACCCACAAAAGCTTATGCCCAAATAAATCTTTTAGTCTTTAAGGTGTCACCAGACTCCTTATTGTTAAAAGGACAGATGAAATTCAATGTTGATAAATGCAAAGTAATGCACATTGGAAAACATAATCCCAACTATACATATAAAATGATGGATCTAAATTAGCTGTTATCACTCAAGAAAGATCTTGGAGTCACTCTGGATAGTTCTCTGAAAACATCCACTCAATGTGCATCGGCAGTCAAAAAAGCGAACAGAATCTTGGGAATCATTAAAAAGACAGAAAATATCATATTGCCTCTATATAAATCAATGGTATGCCCACATCTTGAATACTGCGTGCAGATGTGGTCGCTCGTTCTCAAAAAGGATATACTGGAATTGGAAAAGGTTCAGAAGAGAGCAACAAAAATGATTAGGGAATGGAACGGCTGCCATATGAGGAGATTAATAAGATTGGGACTTTCCAGCTTGGAAAAAAGAGGACTAACGGGGGGATATGATAGTGATCTATAAAATCATGACTGGTGTGAAGAAAGTAAATAAGGAAGTGTTATTTTCTCCTTCTCATAACACAAGAGCTCGGGGTTACCAAATGAAATTAATAGGCAGCAGGTTGAAAACAAACAAAAGGAAGTTATTTGCCAGCTATAACCTTGTCTACAAGACTGTCTGGCACGGGGAGCCCCCTCCTGCCAAAGAGAAAGGGAACACGGGGTGTTGTTACAATGAAAGCCTGACTCAATGTTTTCCATTTCAAAGACTTCAGCTGGTTTCCCTTCCTTTCTGGATGTTCAGTACAAGTTAAAGGGTGTTTGCTGGGCTGTTTGCCCTGAGACTATGCAAGCTGAGGTCTCCAGATCCTAAAGCCCAGGCCATGGTTAACACAGTTTACTGTTGGCCAGGGACTGGGTCATATGAACGCTTTGGCTCCCATATCCCATCTAAACACACACCAGGACACAGCACAATGGAGAGGTGCTCCCAGCAGGCGCAGCAAAAGGCAGGGACAGCAGGCCTGGCACCTGGGGCTACCCGTTGCAAAGCTGGAGAAGCAGTGGGCACAGGGGGCCCGAGGTGGCCCTGATACCTCCTCCAGGGGGCAGGAGCAGGTGCAGCCAAGAGCCCAGCACTCTGCTAGTGGCCTTTTGCAAGCAACTCAGCCTGGAGCCCCCCCAAGGACACAGGGGAGGGGCAGCTGCAGGGGAGGGAGCAGAGCAGTGTAGTGGAAGACTCTGCCTCCCCAGCCAGCAGCCTGGGAGCTAGGGGCAATTCAGGGCTAGACATAAGGCCCCCAGGAGATCCCACCTTCCGCACTCTGAGCAGGGGGCCTCTGCCAGGTGCAGAGCCACACTTTGGTTCTGTCCCTCCTACTGGAGCCCCCTAGCAGGAGGCAACACAGCCCAAGCTCTTCCCTAGCTGCCCACATCCCATGGCAGGGCAGCCCCCACCTCCCACCCAGCCATGCCCACACTGGACAGCAAGCCAGGCCAGGCTCTAGCAGAGCTGTGGGGATGGCGATGGGCACACGGTGGGCACTGGCAAAGGCACAGGGCGGAGACACTCACTCTCCCTTGATCTCACTGCAGGTGCCCGAGGGGCCAGAGTACACGATGGCCTGGCTGTCATGGAAGATGAGGTATTGGCGGCAGAACTTCACATTCTCGGCTCTCTCCAGGTCCTGCTGAGACCACTCTGGAAGGAGAGGGCAGTCAGCTGCCGCCTGCACTGGGTTGGCACCGCTCCCCTCTCCTTTGGCCTTAGAGCAAAGATACCAGATGGGATGGCTCGTGTGCAGAGCAGGGCACTTTGCCTGCCTGCACTCCTGCCACTCTCTGTGCTACCTGGAAGCAAGCTGGGCTTGAGACTAAGGCAGCAGCTTAGGGCTCAGGAGATCTGGGTTCAACCCTAGCTCTGTGTGATCCTGGCCCAGTCTCTTATGGCTTGATGGTCAAGTGTGCTTAGCGCTTTGCAGCTGGGACGGGGGACACTTCTGAAAATCAGCTGTCACTGTCTGTGCCTCAGCTCCCCAGCCGGCATGTGGGGACCGCAGTCTAGTTTCTGTTGCAGGGCACACTTCTCCCTCCCATGGCTCAGACAGGCCTCTGAGTGGAGAGAAGATAGAAGTCTGGAGAGCCAGGAGCAGTGACTCAGGAAGCAGGACTGGCCAGGCCAGGGAAGCCACACGGAAGGCCAGGGAACCCTTAACTGGGGAAGGCCAGTTGTGCTGTGACAAGTGGAGGAGGAGTTGTACTGTCTCTACTGAGTCTCTGCTGACTGAAAGAGAGGGGGCTGCAGGTAACAGACAGGCAACATGGCGCTCTCTGCTACAACAGAGCATCCCATCATGCACTGCTTCTTCTGTTGGAGCCAGCTGCAGGGATGGGAAGGCTGAGCCCAAGCCCAGAGAACCTGCCCAGGGGGCAGTGTGCTGATCTGAAGGACCCAACTGCCACAAATCCCTTCACACACGTGAAGTGCCCCAAGCAGGGTCTTGGGGCGGTTTCCTCTGAGACTGACACTTGGCAAGTGGACAGCCTGGAGTCTGGGTCATCACCTCCCTGGTGCCTGACCTCAGAGATGAGGGACCTGGGGGGCCTCCCATGGCGAAGCCGAACCAGAGCTAGGAACAATGCAGCTGCCCTCTGCTCCTGGGGCCCCTCTGCCTCCAGCCCTCCGTTCTCCCCATATTGGGACAGAGGGGCCCTGGAATGCGCAGGGCGCAGCGGAGTCCGTACCTGTATAGACATTGCAGTATTTGCCCCCATACTGAGTGGTGACCTCGGGCCCGATGCAGGCACTGCAGAGCGAGGGGCACTGGCTGAGCTCGCGGTACAGCGCTGCTATCTCTTCCGGGCTCCTCAGCACCTGCGCAGGAAAAGCCCGTCAGCATAGGGCGGTTGGCAGGGAGCGCCGAGCCAGGCACCGCGAAGGGAAGGACCAGGGCAGCGGGGCGCACGCGGAGTTCGCCGGCAGGGAGCGCTGGGCGCAAGGGTCAGAGCTCGGCACGCCGGAGGTGCAGGGACGAGGAACGCAGCCCAGGAGGGGCTGTGTGCGCAGGAAGAGGTCATGGACCTGGGGGTCACACGGAGGACACGACGGGAGGTGGGGTGGAGCTTTCGGCCCCAGTCCCTGCGTCCTCCTCCCCTGGCCTGGCCTGCCAACCAAGGCCCCTCCCGCAGGGCACTGTGGGAAGGCGGAGGACCCAGCCCCTTACCGGTGACTCCATGTCGCTAACGCTAGTCCGGACGCTGGGGGTCCTGACGCGGCACTTCCGGACTGGGGGGCGGGGCCTCCACTGGCCAGGGTCCGGCCCCGCCCCGAGAGCGCTGCGCGGGCAGGGGCAGGCGTGTCCCCCTGCAGCTGCCGTCCAGCCGCGCCCCCGTTACCCGGCAACAACAAGATCGTGCGCTGTCCCCGTTCGGGGGCATCGTGCCGGACCTGGCTCCGCAGCGAGCCGATGAACGGAACGCGATCGCCCTGCGGATCCCAGAGACCACCCGGGGGGGCGGGGCTAGGCGCTGGAGGCAGGGCCGGGGGCGGGGCGCTGGCTGGGGGCAGAGATAGAGACGGGGCTGAGGGTCAAGGGGGCGGAGCGCTGGTCGGGAGTGGGGCGCTGGAGGCGGGGCCGGGCGCTGGCCGCGGGCGGGGTCCGGCGTTGGGGAGCCCCCGAGGTGGGAGCTACTCGCGCACGCATCGCCTCTGCCCGACGAAGCGCTCTTCCGTGCCCTCGGTGTTTCGGGCTGCGACTCCGGGCCTCCCCCCCACCCCCCAGTGTCAGTCGCTCTCTGCCCTCCTGGCCCAGCTGCCCTCTGGCAGCAGGACGGGCGATGCCCAGCAAGGCCTGGGCTGGCTGGGAGGGTCTCCAAAGTCCACTGGTTCTTGGCACCAGAGCACCGCTAACCAGGCTCTTGCAGGGCCGGTGCAGGGATATTTTGTGCCCTAGGCGAAACTTCCATGTTGCGCCCCTCTCCCCTCCCCCCAGAGTATTGCTTAGTATAAACTTTTAAAAATGAATACTGCATAATATGGCATTGTTCATTAGCATTAATACATACTCAGCTTGAACATTTATTGATTTTATTATTTAGAATTCATATTTAATGCAAATAAATTAATAACCTGACATGGTGTGGGGCTGGCTGGCTTGGGGCAGGGGTGTGTGGGGCTGGCTGGCTTCGGGCAGGGCAGGGGATGCGGAGCTGGTTGGAGATGGGGTGCGGGGTTGGCTGGAGACGGGGGTGTGGGGTTGGCTGGCTTTGGGTCCAGGGGTGCGGCAGAGGCTGGCTGGAGAAAGGGAGGTGCGGGGCTGGCTGGCTTCGGCAGGGCAGGGGGGATGCGGAGCTGGTTGGAGATGGGGTGTGGGGTTGACGAGACGGGGGTGTGTGGGGCTGGCTGGCTTGGGGCACGGGGGTGCTGCAGGGGTTGGATGGAGGCGGGGGTGTGGGGCTGGCTGAGGACAGGGTGGCAGGTACCAGGGCTGTCCCTAGATATTTTTGAGCCCTATGCAGGCCCCCCACATGAGGGGGTGCCCCAGGCCTCCGTGGGGGAGGCGGGAGTGGGGGGGGAAGGCTTGCTTCCATGGGGGGTCAGGCCCCCGAGGGGTCGGGGCAGGCTTGGGGGCGGGGGGAACCACCCACCAGCACTCACTGGCAGCGTGGCTGGGGCCACGTCTCTACTTGCAGCCCCGGCCCTGCTGCAGAGCTCAGGGGAGTGGGGGCAGGGCGGGGCTGAGCAGGGGCTGGGCCCTGGGGAAGAGCCAGAGCAGCAGGGAGCAGCGCAGCGCCTCCGGCGGCTGGAGGAGGAATGACGTCACTTCCCGGCCGGCCAGAGCTGATCAAAGAGGGTTACACATTTAGCCGGCACCGGGTGAGCATCCCAGACATTTTGGGCACCGCTTTTTGGCGCCCTCAAATCTTGGCGCCCTAGGCGGCTGCCTAGTTTGCCTAGTGGATGCACCGGCCCTGGGCTCAGGCATGGCTGCTGCACGCTGTCCCCAGCAGCCAGGAGCGGGTCGGGATCCAGTATGCACAGCTTGCTGCTTGAGTCCTTATTTGTGGACTGTGCCGGCCTGTGTCTGCCCTGCCTGAACCAGTCACTGAGGTTCAGGGCCGAGCACACAGTTTGCCATGTCAGAGGGAAGGCTTGCTTAGAGTGGACATCTCCTGGGCTATCTTTCAATATAGTCAACAGCCCTACTGGGAGGCCTGTGTGCCAGTTCTGGGTTTGTGCAGTGGCAGCTTCTACACTAGAGATCATGTCCTGTCAGCTCTCCCCAGGCTGTGCTGCAGCGTGGCAGAGCGTGGGCAGCCCTCCTCTGAGCAGATCTTTGTGACATGCTGGCCAGACTCCGAGTCTTTGCACTGGTGCCACCCGGAAAGCATCTAGAGCTGGCCAGGGTGGGGCTGCCCAGCCATTCTAGTAGGAGTGAGGTTGAGTGGTGCATTGTGGGAGTGGGCCATGGCGTGCTTGTTGGAGTGGGTCCAGCCCCTTTTTCTGTTAGCCGTGGGGATCTAGTTTCTTGGGGGGCTCAGGCAGGTTGGCTGGGAGAATGAAGCAGCATGCTTGCCCTGCACTGTGGGCGTCTCACATGGTGTTGAGTGCTGTGTGTGGGTCTGGCTGTCTGCGTGCCAGTCCTAAGCTGGGAATAACACAAGTGGCACCACACCCACAGGAAAGCTGTGCAGCTTCTCAGGCTTGCTGTGAATTCTAATGAATTGGCCTGTAGCAGGGAATGACTTCAGTCAATCTCTTTGTCCCCAACCTGCTGATGACAGAGGTCTTCAGGGCCCCTGAGTGCTGAGTTGGAGTTTCCACCACTGCTCCAGCCAGCAGCATTGCAAGGTTAGGCCTGGAACTGGGAAGCAAAGTGGGAAGCTGCCATGGGCACCTGGCAATCCATGTGGATTGCAGAGTGACACACTAATTTGGCATTTCCTCACCAGCCTGCATGTCTCTAACCAGAGCTGAGCAGCTGATGCCAGCTGATGAGCAAGAGCTGCATCCGCATGGGGTGGGCAGAAGGAGCGCAGGCCAGGGATGGTGATAAACAGCAAGTGCTAGGGCTGGGGGTGGGGGTGGGGAAAGAAGCAGGAGTGGAGCCTCTCCCAAGAAGCAGGAAGCTGTAGGCTGAACAACAGGAGTGCAATAGCTGAGGGGGGCAGGGTTGGACTTCTGGCCTTGAGAACTAGCACTTGTCCCGCCGAGCAAAGTGTCCCCATTCTCCCCCCGCCCTCCCCTGCCACATGGCAAGCAGTCGCCAGCTTGGAGCACAGGGAGAGCCCATTGCCGTACCGCTGAGGACAGCTCTGTGGGCACCAGTGATTGCACACATCAACTCGAAGAGAACTGCTCCAAGGGACAGAGTCCCGGGATGAGCAGCACTTTTTGCTCCTCTAGCCTGTACCATGGGCTGCCTAGCTCCCACTCCTAGCTGCACTCCTGTGCTTCCATGGACTCCCCATGCACTCTGCCTTGGTGCAGTCAATCTCCTTGGAGTCGGGGCAGAGTCTGTGATGGCCATTTCTCGGCTTCATCGCCCTCATGATGTCACAGAGGGCAGTTCCTGGTTAGACGGCCTCTCGGGTGGAACCCTGTGCCCTACCTAGTTGGCTGGCGGGGGTTCTGGAGTTGGCACACAGGGTCTCATGGATAGTTAGTGGCTGCCACAGCCTTGGTGCATGCAAAGTGGCCTGAGGCCAGGGAGTCTGCGCAGGAGATGACACTTCTCCAGTGCTTCCCAGTGCAGAGTGCCAACAGGCTTTCTCTGAGGATCACTCCCAGCCACCAAGCAGCAGCCTCCTCCAGGGTGGACACAGCAGCTGGTTGCTGGGGTCACAGGAAGGAAACATCTCTTGTGACCTGCCAGGGTCCATAGGGAGGCAGAGTGGGGGAAGCAGGGCTGATGTTTGGCCTGGACCGCAGGGCTGATCCCCTTGCGATCGCTGATGAGCTCAAGGGGCCGGGGCCTTGGCTAAGTGCCATCCAAGGGCAGGAAGGTGGAGCTGCAGACTGTGTCTGTCTGCCCCATTGCCGGCAGGGGCAACAGTAGAGCACCTTTGCCCTTGGGGATGATGAGCTGTCTGTGCCTGGGGCCTTGATGAGCGGAGCAGACAGCTCTTAGGGTGTTACCTCCTTGATTTGGGGGAGCAAGTTTTAAGTGAAATTTGCAAACAAAATAAATGTTGATGACTTTTTTAGTGACTCGCCCCCTCTGTGTGCGTATGGGGCTGGATTGTCTCAGTCACAGCACAGGGGGCACTGGGGTCAGTGGAACCATCCAGCTGCATCAGTGTCAGAGTCCAGCTAGCCCAGGATCCTGTCAGATGTGTCTCAGTGGAAGGTGCAAGAAGCCTGTGGTGGGCAGTGCTGGGCTAGCCAGTTGGGGGCAGAGCCCCTGCGAACAGTCTCCAAACAAGGTTCTTTCCAATGTAGTATACCCTGACAATCTATAGGGTGAGTATGTGGGAGCAAAGGAGTCTGAATCCATGATAAAAACAAACAGCTGCCTGTGGGACAGTTCAATGAAGCAGCAGAGAGGAATGATGATCAGAGTCCAGGCAGCATGCTCCGTAATGCACGTGGCACAGAGAGCTGCCTAGAACTCCCTACACAGCATCTGCTGCTTTTGAGGTACAATGCACTGCCTAGAACAGCTTCTGCTCACAGGGAACATGCAGAGGAGATGGACTGGTTCAGAGAGATGGAGCTAAGGTGCCTGGCTCAGTTTGGAGTAGTCTCTCCATCCCTGTCCTGAAATGGCCTCCAGTGTCAAGAGATCAAAGGAATTCCATAATAAAACATCTTGAGCTCTGCTCCTTCCCAGGTGGAGCTAGGCTCATGAGAGAAGAACAATGCTGAGGTCTGAAGAGGGATTCTGGTCCACCACCCCATGCACATGCTGGTTACAATCTAAGCTCTGTGGCAGCTGGGGGACAGCTAATGGCCAGTGAGGCAGCTGCTGAATACAAAGCAATGTTTGAAACTGGGACTTGTCAGCACCCTCTTTGTGACTCCTCATTCTGAGTGCCCTGGGGGCATAGCTTGGATGACGCATGGCTGTTACCGTGACCCGGTATGGCTTTTTGGGGCCATAGGGAGCCCATGGTTTAACTCATCCAAAGACCCATGCGGTTTCAGAACTGGATGGGTCCTGAGATAGCTGTCATGAGTCCTGTCTGACTCCCTTTGTTCTGCTGCTTTGGTTCACACCTCCCTGCCACGCAATCCCCAACAATCTAGTGGCTTTGGCCCTTCGTCTCTCTCCCAGAGTTGCATGCCTGGGGCAGCTGGCTCATCTGTGCGGTCTCCCTCCCATCGGGCTTTCTCAGCTGTGGCAATTTTCTGTTGAGACACCCTAGTCTGAGTGAGTCAGTGTCTCACTGGCTGTGATCAGTCCTGGCCAACAGCATTTTGCAGTCCAGCTATGGACCAATGTCTTGCCCCGGAATCCAACCGTGCACTAGTGTTTCATTTACCACAGGCTAGGTGACAACAGGAGAGGAATCCATGTTCCTTTTTATTAAGAGAGCTATTTAGAGAGGTGCAGCAGAGAAGAGGAGGGTCAAATGATGTCTAATATCCTTAGACAGAACCCATACAGTAGAAACACCTGTCTCCACCCTCTCTCGCCTATACTCGTCTTTGCCACCTCCTACCAGCTGCTTAGTGAGTGCAATTCCGTTGAGGGTGAAACACTCAATCAGGGCATGCCAAGCACAGTTCTGCTGCCCTTTATTCACACAAGAATAACACCCTTTATTACCGCTGCCCCAATAACAAAGTGATTTGTTAGCCAACACCAGCCAAAAGTGATCATTTGGGCAAAGCAGCTCCATCATGCTGCGCACCTAGGCAGAGTGAACATGTCTATGCAAACAAGGTTGTCTCCTGAAGGCCTCTCCCCCAGCTCATCACTAGATATCAGGGAAGAGAATCTTGCCTACATGCTCGGGGTTCTACTGATCGCCATATTTGGGGTCGGGAAGGAATTTTCCTCCCGGGTAGATTGGCAGAGGCTCTGGAGGTTTTTCGCCTTCCTCCGCAGCATGGGGCAGGGGTCGCTAGCTGGAGGATTCTCTGCTACTTGAAGTCTCTAAACCACAGGATTTGGGGACTTCAACAGCAGAGTCAAGGGAAAGGGGTTGGGACGGCTTTGTGGCCTGCATCATGCGGGAGGTCAGACTAGATGATCATAATGGTCCCTTCTGACCTTAAAGTCTATGAGTCTATGAGTCTATAAGAGCTCATTCAGACCCTGCGTACATTTTATTAAAAGTTTTATGCCTTTCTCATTTACTGCTTTGTTGTTTAATGAACCCCAAGACCATTACATGGTGTCAAAAGTGCTGAATGAGAAAGAGACTTGCAGGAGTTTTGAGGTTAACTCCTGGGTTTGAAACTGAAAGCAGAGGGAACAGGAAGACATGGAGCAGCAAACAGAAAATGACAAAGGCTTTTGTTTGTATTTTATGAACACAATAGTAGCTTGACTAGCCTAAGACAGGAAGAAAGCCAAAATGGATGCGGTCTGCAAATGTCAGACAATGTTGCAGAGAACCAGAAAAAAATCCAACATAGATTTGAATTGTATTTAGCAGCCATAGGGGCAGAGGAGAAAAATGACAAAGTGAAATTATCTATCTTTTTGCACGTTGTGGAGGAGGAAGCATTGGAAATTTATAACAACTTTCAAGGCTTGTCTACATTTAAAATGCTCCAGTGGCAAATCTGCTCCACTGCAGCTTCAATCTAGACACGGCCTATACCGATCGGAGGTAGTGTCACCATAGCTGATCCACCTCCCTAAGAAGCAGTAGCTAGGTTGACAGAAGACTTCTTCTGTTGACCCAGTGCTATCTACATGGAACTTAAGTTGGTTAACTATGCTGCTCAGAGTACTGAGCAACATAGTTATGCCAACCTCATTTTGTAGTTTAATATCCCTCTGTAAATATTCACCCCTTCTTGTCAACTGTTGAGAATAGGCCACTTCCACCTTAATTGAATTGGCCTCGTTAGCACTGAACCCCCCTGCCCCTTGGTAGGGCAACTCCCATCTTTTCATGTGCTGTTTTTATATATATATATATATATATATATATATATATATATATATATATATATATATATATATACTGCTTACTGTATTTTTCACTCGATGCATCTGATGAAGTGGGTTTTAGCCCACAAAAGCTTATGCCCAAATAAATTTTTTAGTCTCTAACGTGCCACAAGGACTCCTCCTTGTTTTTGCTGATACAGACTAACATGGCTATCACTCTGAAACTAGTAGGGTGGTGAAGTACTGGAATGGGTTACCTAGGGAGGTGGTGGAAGCTCCATCCTTATAGGGTTTTAAGGCTGAGCTTGACAAAGCTCTGGCTGGGATGATTTAGTTGAGGTTGGTCCTGCTTTGAGCAGGAGGTTGGACTAGATGACCTCCTGAGGTCTCTTCTAACCCTAATCTTCTATGATTCTATGATAAAGGAGATTTAACTTTAGATAAATCTCTCCAGATATGCGGGGCAGCAGAAACTGTGAAAGCTGAATTCACCAGAAGGGGCTAACATAATATAGCCAGAAAAGGTCAAATCAAAGAGTGGAACCACCTGCTATGAAAAATCACTACTAGGGGAGAGGCTGGGTTATATGGTAGGTGTGGATCACAGCATGACCCCCTCCAAACAGTGTTTTTCTTTGGGAAACTGTCATACCTGTGGGGGAAATAATTATTTTGCAAACCACTGGAGATCCCAAATGCAGAAAAGAGAAGTGCATTCAGCTGAAGACACCCAGGTTGAGGAGTTAGATGTGCGGGAGTAAGAAAACCTGATGAGAGGGTCTGGATACTGCCCAAGAAAGTTTCACCAAAAAGATTAGTAGCAATTGGATGTCTAACTTACTGAATGCCAGTGAAAATTAGGTAGGATCTCAGGCTAAAATAGGGAAAGAACAAGTTAAAATTACTTGGGAAAGTTAGATGTCTTCAAGTCACTAGGGCCTGAGGAAATACATCCTAGAATATTCAAGCAGCTGACTGAAGAGGTATCTGAGCCATTAGCAATTAGCTTTGAAAAGTCATGGAAGACAGAAGAGATTCCAGAGGAGTGGAAAAGGGCAAATATAGTGCACATCTATAAAAAGGGAAATAAGGACAACCCGGGTAATTACAGACCAGTCAGTTTAACTTCAGTACCTGAAAAGATAATGGAGCAAATAATTAAGCAATCAATTTGCAAACACCTAGAAGCTAATAAGGTGATAAGTAACACTCAGTATAGATTTGTCAAGAACAAATCATGTGAAACCAACTTAATAGCTTTCTTTGACAAGGTAACAAGCTTTTTTTGGGGGGGAGCCATAGATGTGGCTTTATTAAGGCCTTTGATACTATCTCCCAAGACCTTGTCATAAACAAACTAGGCAAATACAACCTAGATGGAGCTACTATAAGGTGGGTGCATACCTGCTTAGAAAACTATTCCCAGAGAGTAGTTGTCAGTAAGGCTAAGTTTTAGTCATGGGTATTTTTAGTAAAAGTCATGGATAGGTCATAGGCAGTAAACAAAAATTCATGGACCCGTGACCTGTCCATGACTTTTACTAAAAATACCTTTGCTTAAAACGGGGGGTGTGGGGGTGGCACTCAGGGGGCGCTGCAGGTGCTGGAGAGGGAGTGCTGCCCGGGAGGGGGCACTATGGGTGCTGGGGAGGGTGGCACGGCCTGAGGGGGTGGGGATGCTCGGGGGGTGAGGAGTAGCCTGGGGAAGCATGGTAAGGGCTGGGGAGGGGGGGTGCTGCCCAGGGGGGCACAGCGGGTGCTGGGGAGGGGGCCCGGCCTGGGGAAGCACCACGGGTGCTGGGGAGGGAGGCGCGGGGGGCGAGTTGTGGCCCGGGGCGTGCGTGTGCTGGGGTGGAAGTTGCGCCCGGGGAGCGGGGGTTTGGTGGGGCTGAGGCAGGCTCTCTACCCAGCTACTGGGAAGCAGCTCCATGTACTGCCTCTGCTCCTCCCCAAGCCCCGGTTCTTCATCACCCATTGGCCAGGAACTGCAGCCAATGGGAGCTGAGTGGATGGTGCCTGGCTGCCAGCAGAGGCAACATGTGGCACTAGGGGAGCCCCCTCTCCAGATAAGCAGCGGCCCCAAGCCGTGCCTCCCTCAAACCCAAACTCCTGCTACTGGGTGGCAGGAGGGCCCCAAGAGGCGGGGTGGGGGGGCAAGGGGTGGGGTGGGGCCTGAGATTGCCCCAGCAGCAGCCAGTGCGAGTGACTTGCAGGGTGCCTGAGCTGCTCAGATGGCTCCTGGGCCAGCCGCACAGGGCTGCTGGAGAAGTCATGGAGGTCACAGAAAGTCACGGAATCCATAACCCCTGTGACAAACATGGAGCCTTAGTTATTAGTAGGTCACAGTCAAGCTGGAAGGGCATATCAAGTGGGGTCTCGCAGGGATCAGTTCTGGGTCCAGTTCTGTTCAATATCTTCATCATTTAGATTTAGATAATGGCATAGAGAGTACACTTATAAAGTTTGTGGATGATACCAAGCTGGGAGGAGTTGCAAGTGCTTTGAAAGATAAGATTAAAATTCAAAATGATCTGGACAAACTGGTCTGAAGAAAATAGGATGACATTTAATAAGGACAAATTCAAAGTACTCCACTTAGGAAGGAACAATTAGTTGCAAACATACAAAATGGGAAATGACTCCTGAGGAAGGAGTACTGCGGAAAGGGATCTGGGGGGGGTCATAGTCAATCACAAGCTGAAAATGAGTCAACAGTGTAATGCTTCCAGAAAATGCGATCATTCTGGGATGTATTAGCAGGAGTGTTGTAAGCAAGACACAAGAAGTAATTCTTCTGCTTGACTCAGCGCTGATTAGGCATCAATTGAGTATTGTGTCCAGTTCTGGGAGCTGCCTTTCAGGAGAGATGTGGACAAAGTGGAGAAAGTCCAGAGAAAAGCAACAAAAATGATTAAAGATCTACAAAACATGACCTATGAGGGAAGATTGAAAAACTGGGTTTGTTTAGTCTGGAGGAGACTGAGGGGGGACATGATAACAATTTTCAAGTACATAAAAGGCCGTTACAAGGAGAAAGAAGAAAAATTGTTCTCATTAATCTCTGAGGATAGGACAAGAAGCAATGCACTTAAATTGCAGCAAGGGCGGTTTAGGTTGGACATTAGATAAAACTTCCTGTCAGGGTGGTTAAGCACTGGAATAAATTGCCCAGGGAGGTTGTGGAATCTCTGTCATTGGGGATTTTTAAGAGCAGGTCACACAAACACCTGTCAGGGATGGTCTACTATGATAATACTTAGGCCTGCCTTAAGTGCAGTGAAAGTGAATGAAACAATTATTCCACTCAGGAACTCAGGTTAATATGCTACCTGAACAAGATTATGAGACTGAAAATAAGATCGAAACTGGAACCAACAAAAATGAAAATTACCTGTTATTCTGGAACAAATATACCAGTGGCGGGGAGGTGCACTGCTAGCATCAGCTATAAAAACACCATGTGCAGGCTCCCATTTACTATGGTATCTAAGTTGGTGACACCAATTTTAGGCCTGGCTGCCTGTGGAAAAACTGTCTGGCAAAACTGGTGCTCTCACTACTACAGCATGCTGAACCTGGCTCTGAGGCACTCATTCACGAATATCGTGATCTGTTTTAAGGGTTGGGTTGCTTTGCAGGGTGAACATATGATCCAGCTAAACAAGCAGTTTCCTCCAGTTATCCATCCATGTAGAAAGGGGCATTTATACTCCATGATAAACTCAAGGCTGAGTTCACAAGAATGGAAGCAATACAAGTAATACAAATAATCGAGGAGCCAGTGGAATGGCAACCTAGTCATTGTGGAGAAAAATAACAGCCAGCTATACATAAGCTTAGATCCGCGAGACCTCAACAAGGCTGTACAAAAAGAACATTTCAAACTGCCAACCAGAGAAGAGATTGTGGCTTCCTTTGCAAATGCTCAATAGTTCAGTAAATTGGATGTCTCCTTAGGATTTTGGCAACTAAAACTAACTGAAGAAAGCTCAAAACTATGCACATTTAATATCCTATTTGGAAGATACAGATTCTTACGCTTATCGTTCAGCATGGCTTCAGCACCAGAAGTATATCATAGTAATGGTTTTGACACTTCAGTGGACGACACCATCATCTAGGGCAGAACTAAAGAGGAGCAAAATTGTAGACTTCAGGAAATCTTGGTTGCAACTAGAGTGGTGTCAAGGCTGAATCCCAACTCTGTTACTCTGAGTGCAGAAGTGGCGCCTGCAAGAATTTTAAAAATTAATACTTGCCACTCCAGGCTTGTAGTAAACTCCCAAGGTAACAGTGTTTTTCTGACTTTGGCTTGGTAAACGCTGCCACCACCCAAATGGAACCAAACCCCCTTTGAACCCAGAAAGGAACACTTGGGAATTCCTCCCTGTGGGATGCCCTCAAGCCTTTTCACCCCCTCTCCGGGGAAGAGCTGAGAAAGGAAACAAAGGAAATTAGCTGTGGTTACCAGCTAATCAAACAACATGCACAAACCTCTTAGGACACCAAAAATCCAATCCTGTTCTTAAAAAAAGGTAAATCTTATTAAAAACAAAAAGAAAAAATACATCTGGAACATAGGCTTGTGCTAGATTTTAAAAGAGCAATTCCAAAAACAAGCACTCAAAATAGCTTTCTTGGGGGTTCAGCTTAAAGGTTACAAGCAAACAAAGCATCTGGGGTTAGTACAAAGGAGTCCACAAGCCAATAAGAAATAAAAAAAATAATCCTAATCACGTCTAGCTAAACATTCTGATCTACATATACATTTGGAGTTCAGATAAGTAGTTCTAGGCATGATCTGATGACTTATAATCATACCTGACTTAGCTGCTTATAGCATGGCTGCTCTGTCCCTCCAGCCCAGAGAACAACAGACAAAGGCAAAGTTTCTTTGCCAATTTTAAAAAGTTCTACCTTCCCATTGGCTCTTTTGGACAGGTGCCAATTTTTTCCTTTACCTGTGGGACTTTTTAACCCTTTACAGGTAAACCAACTAAAGAACAGCTACCAAGAGTGATTTTACAGCTAACTGGCTGGCTGTGTGTCCATCAAAGGGAGCTTTATTTATAGGGTCCACACCAGCTGGGATTTCTTTCTGGAGGTTTAAGAAACAGAGTTAATAAGATACATGCACCTCTAATTTTACCAATAATTACATGAAGAACAAAACAGTACTTTTTACATTTCAAGGACTACTATGACATAGAATACAGGGACATTTTTACCTGGCTGATTCTGGGAAACCTTCCCAGGAGACTGCATCAGCCACTTTGTGAGAGGCTCCTGAAATGTGTTGTATTTTAAAATCAAAGTCTTGGAGAGATAAACTCCATCGAAGGTTTTTGTTAATCGCTTTGTGTGAAGCCAGTTTAGTGCAGCACGGTCAGTCTGCAGGTGGAAACGCCATCCCCAAATATATGGGCGTAGCTTCTCCAGAGCATAAAAAATGGCGTAACATTCTTTTTCTGAGACTGACCAGTGACTTTCCCTCTCAGAATTTTTTTTGCTGAGAAACACGACAGGATGGAATTGTTGATATGGTCCTTCCTGCATTAAAACTGCTCCCACACCACACTCAGATGCATCTGTGGTTACAATGAACGATTGGTTGAAGTCCAGGGCCCGACGTAAAGGCTGCCTTAAGCTGGTTAAAGGCTTTTTGGCACTTTTCAGTCCACTGAATGGCATTTAGTTGCTTTTCCTGGTCAGGTCTGTCAGTGGGGTGGCAATTTGGCTGCACAAAGCGTTGGTAATACCCAGCCAAGCCTAAGAAGGATTGGACCTGCTTCTTTGACTTAGGGACAGGCCAATTTTGGATAGCATTTACCTTAACCTGTAGGGGGTTGATAGTTCCTTGACCCACCTGGTGTCCAAGGTACATTACCCTGTTTGACACTTTTGGGCCTTAACAGTTAATCATCAAATGTCAGCATTGGAAGGGAATCTCAGGAGGTCATCTAGTCCAACCCCCTGCTCAAAGTAGGACCAATCCCCAGACAGTTTTTTGCCCCAGATCCCTAAATGCCCTCCCCTCAAGGATTGAACTCACAACCCTGGGTTTAGCAGGCCCATGCTCAAACCACTGAGCTATCCCTCCCCCACCTCTCTTATGCACTGGAAGACAGCTTGGAGATGTTCCAGGTGTTCTGCCCATGAAGCTGAGAATATAGCCACATTGTCGAGGTAGGCAACTACAAATTCCCCAAATCCAGCCACAAGGTTATCTACCGGTCTCTGGAAGGTGGAGGGTGCATTTCGCAGTCCGAAAGGGAGCACATTAAATTCATACAACCCTACATGGGTGATGAAGGCTGACCTTTCCTTGTCTGGGTCATCTAGTGGCACTCCCCTTAGTTAAGACTAAGATGGAGATGAAGTGGGCACATCCCAGTTTCTCCAATAGCTCATCTGTGCATGGCATTGGATAGTTTTCCGGGCGAGTTACAGCATTTAGCTTACGGTAGTCCACACAAAAGCAGATTTCCCCACTGGTTTGGGACCCAGAACCACTGGAGAGGCCCATGCACTCTCAGAGGGGCAGATTACACCCATCTGAAACATGTCCTTGATCTCTCCTCCTATTCCGGTTTTGGCTTGAGGGCCATCTGGTAGGTTTAGGCTCTAATTGGGAGAGCATCACCTGTGTTAATGGAGTGGTAAGCCCATTCTGTCCATCCTGGGGTGGCTGAAAACATTGGTGTGAAATTGGTGCACAGCTCCTGGATTTGCTGTCACTGGTTACGCCCAAGGGTCATGGAAACGCTCACATCTTCCACGCCACCATTGCTTTTTCCTTCATAGTAGACTCCTTCAGGCCACTCAGCGTCATCTCTCTCCTGAGCTGTAAACTGGAGAACCTTGATTTCTCGGTAATAAATGGGCTTTAGAGAATTAACATGGTATACTTGAGGTTTTCGGGTAGGGTCTGGGAATGCTATGAGGTAATTAACAGCTCGCAGGTGCTGTCGAACCATAACTGGCCCCTCCCACAATGTTTCCATCTTATTGGCCTTGAGCACTTTCAGGACCATGACTTGGTCAGCTACTTTGAAGGAACACGCTCTGGCATGTTTATCATACCAGGTGTTTTGCTCTTGTTGAGCATCCTTTAGGTTTTCTCGAGGAAGACTTTCTAGAGAGTCCTTGAGGGTGTTTTGCAGGTTGGTTACGAAGTCCAAAATGTTAATTCCTGGGGAAGATGTAACCCCCTCCCATTGCTGCTTCTCCCGCAACCCGAGCCCCATGAGCCCGAGTCCGCTGGCATGAGCCATCCGCAGGTTTTTCCTTGCTGTGTATACCCATAGAGACTGGCCAACCTGCCTGGAGGAGGGTTATTTGAGGAATGACAGCGGTGACACCTCACTCCACGGTGATGTGATGGTAACACTGCCTCTCTAGGTAGTGACCTGGTGGGCATATGGAGCGTAATTTATGGCAATGCACTAGTTGAAATGAGAATTTAAGGTATGCTTTATTAGATAGTTGTTAGCTGTTTATATATGTCACTCTTCTGCCAATGGGAGTTGGCAGTAATAAGGGCTACATCTAGGGGTTCCTCTTAAAAATACAAAACAGAACATGCTTGTGCCACCCTCCCCACATAATAATCTAGGAAAATGTATGTCTGTGTATAACAAAAGAGAACTTTTCATAAAAGAGAAAGGGAACCCAGCATTAGTTTGGGAAAACACCATACCCACATTCAAAACCAAGCAATCCTAAGCAAAAACCCATCTCCAGATTGCCTCAGTTTCCCACCTTGCAGTGGGAAAGTGTAATGATGCTGCCTCTAGTGGGACACAACTGAGAGTATCAATTCAGGACAAATTGCTTAGAGCAGGGCAATTACAGCCCAAGAATGGGTTTTCTTTATCATTAAGGCACGCTAAACCAGCCAAACAGTGGCTAACCATAAGTCATAAAAGCAATTTCCTGGGCTCGTCTACACTACGAGGTTAGGTCGAATTTAGCTGTGTTAGGTTGATTTTATAAGCAATGCGGCTATACAACCAACCCCGTTCCATCAACTTAAAGGACTTTTAAAATCGACTGCTGTACTCCTCCCCGACGACGTTCTTGGGTCAAATTTGTGGTAGTGCCGACGCAGTGTTGTGCAATACGACAGTAATGGCCTCCGGGAGCTATCCCAGAGTACTCCAATGTGACTGCGCTAGACAGCACTTTCAACTCCAATATATTAGCCAGGTACACAAGAAAAGCCCCGGGAACTTTTGAATTTTATTTCCTGTTTGGTCAGCAGCACAGGTGACCATGCAGACCCAGAATCGCAATCGAGCTGTAGCATGGAGCGAACGGGAAACACTGGATCTGATTGCTGTATGGGGAGAAGAATCTGTGCAGGCAGAACTCCGATCCAGCAGAATAAATGAAGGAGGACTGAGTCATCTATCTGCCGTCCTGACCGAGAAAACCGAGAGGTCTGCTGCTTGCCAGGAGCTAGGATTCACGATGTGACAGAGAGACTGCCAAGACTCATCAAGTCCTTGTATCGCTACCCCTTCCTGCTTCTCCATGTGGGCATCAATGATACTGCCAAGAATGACCTTGAGCGGATCACTGCAGACTACGTGGCTCTGGGAAGAAGGATAAAGGAGTTTGAGGCGCAAGTGGTGTTCTTGTCCATCCCCCCTGTGCAGGGAAAAGGTCTGGGTAGAGACCGTTGAATTGTGGATGTCAACGAATGGCTACGCAGGTGGTGTCAGAGAGAAGGCTTAGGATTCTTCGACAATGGGATGATGTTCCAAGAAGAAGGAGTGCTAGGCAGAGATGGACTCCACCTAACGAAGAGAGGGAAGAACATCTTCGCAAGCAGGCTGGCTTAACCTAGTGAGGAGGGCTTTAAACTAGGTTCACCGGGGGAAGGAGACCAAAACCCTGAGGTAAGTGGGGAAATGGGATACCGGGAGGAAGCACGAGCAGGAGAGGGTAAGAAGGGAGGACTCCTGTCTCAGACTGAGAAAGCGGGACAATCAGCGAGTTATCTTTCGTGCCTATATACAAATGCAAGAAGCCTGGGAAACAAGCAGGGAGAACTAGAAGTGCTGGCCCAGTCAAGGAACTATGATGACATTGGAATAACAGAGACTTGGTGGGATAACTCACATGACTGGAGTACTGTCATGGATGGATATAAACTGTTCAGGAAGGACAGGCAGGGCAGAAAAGGTGGGGGAGTTGCATTGTATGTAAGAGAGGAGTATGACTGCTCAGAGCTCCAGTATGAAACTGCAGAAAAACCTGAGAGTCTCTGGATTAAGTTTAGAAGTGTGAGCAACAAGGGTGATGTCGTGGTTGGAGTCTGCTATAGACCACCAGACCAGGGGGATGAGGTGGAAGAGGCTTTCTTCCGGCAACTAGCAGAAGTTACTAGATCGCAGGCCATGGTTCTCATGGGAGACTTTAATCATCCTGATATCTGCTGGGAGAGCAATACAGCGGTGCACAGACAATCCTGGAAATTTTTGGAAAGTGTAGGGGACAATTTCCTGGTGCAAGTGCTGGAGGAACCAACTAGGGGCAAAGCTCTTCTAGACCTACTGTTCACAAACCGGGAAGAATTAGTAGGGGAAGCAAAAGTGGATGGGAACCTGGGAGGCAGTAACCATGAGATGGTCAAGTTCAGGATCCTGACACAAGGAAGAAAGGAGAGCAGCAGACTACGGACCCTGGACTTCAGAAAAGCAGACTTTGACTCCCTCGGGGAACTGATGGGCAGGATCCCCTGGGAGAATAACATGAGGGGGAAAGGAGTCCAGGAGAGCTGGCTGTATTTTAAATAATCCTTATTGAGGTTGCAGGAAAAAACCATCCCGATATGTAGAAAGAATAGTAAATATGGCAGGCGAATAGCTTGGCTAAACAGTGAAATCCTTGCTGATCTTAAAAGCAAAAAAGAAGCTTACAAGAAGTGGAAGATTGACTTGGGTCAATGACCAGGGAGGAGTATAAAAATATTGCTCAGGCATGCAGGAGTGAAATCAGGAAGGCCAAATCACACTTGGAGTTGCAGCTAGCAAGAGATGTTAAGAGTAGTAAGAAGGGTTTCTTCAGGTATGTTAGCAACAAGAAGAAAGTCAAGGAAAGTGTGGGCCCCTTACTGAATGAGGGAGGCAACCTAGTGACAGAGGATGTGGAAAAAGCTATTAAGGGTATGTCTACACTACGGGATTAATCCGAATTTATATAATTCGAATTTGGAAAACAGGTTGTATAAATTCGATTGTATGCAACCACACTAAGCACATTAATTCGGCGGTGTGCGTCCATGTAGTGTAGACCAGGCCTAGGTGGATTACGGCAGACTTCTGGTGTTGTTGCACCCGAAAGTGTCTTGGGCGTGGGCCTGACAATGGGTTCAGGGTTTGTAGGGTGGATGGGTGAGGATGGGGTATCAGCTCGTGCCGGGCAGAGTGGAATCTCTGCCGCTGGCAGTAACAGAGGGGAAAAGTCAGGAACAGGTGACTCTTGATTCAGTGTCTCGCCGGAGGTGGTGAAGTCTGGCAACTCAACTGAAAATGTGTCCTGAGGACTGGTATGACCTGGCAGCAGCTGATCCACATGTCGCTGCCAGGTGAGATCCTCTGCAGTCCGGACTGTGTAGGAAACAGGTCCTGTCTGAGTGATGACAGTGGCAGGGACCCATTTAGCTACAGAAGTATAATTCCAAGCCAAAACCGGCTGTCCCGGGCTAAAGGTTCGGTCTTTTGCTCTGGGTGCATGCCTGATGACTTGATCTTGCTGCAGACGTTGCACAATTTGTCGGGGTTCAGAAGGTTTCAGCAGATCAAAGCAAGTGAGCAGTTGTCATCCCATCATTAGAAAGGCCGGGGATGCCTTGGTCGTAGCATGAGGTGTGTTTCTGTAGGATAGTAAGAAGGTGTCCAGACGCTTTTGAATGGATAATTGTCCCCTTGCTGATTTCAAAGCTTGTTTCATTGTCTGCACAAATCTTTCAGCTAATCCATTGGTGGATAGATGATATGGTGCTGAAGTGATGTGGTGTATCCCATTCGCCTTCATAAAGGTTTGAAACTCCTGAGAGACAAACTGCCGTCCGTTGTCACTCACAAGTTGTTCTGGCAGACCAAAACGACTAAAGAGTCCTCGAAGTTTTTGGATAGTACTCTCTGCAGTAGTGACTTCTGGTCATTTAGAATGGGCATCTACCACCACCAAGAACATGCTTCCTTCAAGGGGGCCAGCAAAGTTAACGTGAATACATTGCCATGGGTTTTCAGGACAGTCCCATGGATGTAGGGGTGCCCACTGGGGTTCATTCCTCACACCCTGACATGACATACAAGCTCTTGCCTTCTCTTCAATAGCACTGTCCAATCCAGGCCACCAAAAATAGCTTCGTGCAATCTCCTTCATGCGCACTATTCCACAGTGACCAGAATGGAGCTGTTCTAACATCTGTGATCTCAGTGGTGGTGGGATAATGACATGTCTCCCCCACAACAAACAACCACATTGGATTGATAACTCCGTCCTCCTGGACGTGTAGGTAACAAGATCGGGTGAGACCAGAGAGGTCGTTCGTCAAGATGTTCCATGCATCACCAGGTCCCTAACCTGGGACAATACTGGATCAACTCGAGTTGCCTTCTTTACCTGAATAGCGGTGATGGGTGTATTCTCTACCTGTTCAAAGTAAAAGATTTCCTTTTGGGCAATATCTCGATGGTTGACTGGCAAAGGCAGCCTTGAGAGACCATCCGCCTTGCCATGCAGAGTGGATTTCCGATATTTGATTTCATGTGTGTGCGTGGTAAGCAACAATGCCCACCGTTGCATACGACTAGCGGCTAATGGAGGAATGCTTGTGTGGGGTCCAAAAATTTAAGTCCGAGGTCGATGATCTGTGAGAAGAGTAAACTTCAGTCCGAACAGGTACTGATGAAACTTCTGAATTCCGAAAACGATTCCCAATGCCACATATTCAATTTGGGCATAGTTAGTTTCTGCTTTGCTTAGAGTGCGTGAAGCAAAAGCAATAGGTCTCTCTTCTCCAGAAGGCATAATGTGTGACACGACTGCTCCCACTCCATAAGGGGACACATTGCAGGCCAACGGTAGGGGTAAGGATGGATCAAAGTGCGTTAGAACTTCAGAATTTAGCAATGCATCCTTAGCTTTGTTAAATGCAACATCACAGGTTTCAGTCCACTTCAAGGCCTTATTCTGCCCAAGGAGTTCGTGAAGTGGTTTTAGCAGTGTGGCTAACTGTGAGATGAGCTTTCCATAATAGTTCAATAGTCTTAGAAACGAGCGAAGCTGGCTAACATTTTGAGGCGGGGGAGCCTCCACAATAGCCTTATCTTTGGCAGGGGCCTTACGAAGACCTGTAGCATCAATGATGTGTCCCAAATATTCAACAGACGGCTGGAAGAATTCGCACTTGTCTTTGCAGACTCGCAGTCCATACTCTTCCAGTCTTTGTAGGGTAGCCTCTAAATTCTTTAGGTGATCCTCCTCATTTCTTCCAGTGACCAGGATGTTGTCCAGATAGCACTGGACTCCTGTCAAGCCACACAAGATCTGGTCCATAGCCCTCTGGAACAGGGCGGGAGCAGATATTATTCTGAAGGGTAGGCGACAGTATCATTAAAGCCCCTTATGCGTAACAATAGTCAACAGCTCTTGGGACTTTTCATCAACGTGCATCTGTAAATATCAAATCAATCTTACTGAACTTTTGTCCCCCAGCCAGGCCTGCGAAGAGGTCGTCGATGTGGGGAAGCGGGTATTGCTCTGCACACAACACTGGGTTGACAGTGACTTTAAAATCACCGGAAATCCGGAGGGCGCCATCTTTCTTCATTATTGGAACAATAGGAGTTGCCCATGGGCTATGGGTAACTGGTATTAGGACTCCATTTGTGACCAGACGCTCCAGGTCCGCTTCAACCTTCGGCCTGAGGGCATATGGCACAGTTCTGGCTTTCAGATATTTTGGTTGACTGTCAGGTTTAATGTTCAATGTCAGGGATTCCCTTCATACTTCCCAGATCCTCTCCAAAAACAGCAGCATATTTCCTTAGTATAGTGGTCAGACCGGTTTCTTCTTTAGTCACTTGGTGCACTTCTACCCAATTCAGCTGGATCTTCCTAAGCCAAGACCTACCCATTAAAACTGGGTAATTACCTCTCACCACAAACAGTGGCAATTTAGCAGCCTGTCCATTGAGCTCCACCTTAACATCAGTAGTGCCCAACATGGGCACAGCTTCTCCCGTATATGTCTTCAGAACTGTTTTTGTTGCTTTAAGCGGAAGATGCTGCAGCTTTTCTTTATACAGAGTGTCTGAGACCAGCGAAATGGCTGCACCGGTGTCCAGTTCCATGCGTATAGGTTTGCCGTCCAACAACGGGGTTACCCAGTATTCATGTGAGCCCACTGCCAAAGACAAAACATGGAGTGGCTCTTCTTCTTGTGATGAGGTGTCTCCTTGGTCATCCTGGGTCTGCTCTAGGGTATGCAGATTTCCCTTTTTGGTCGGCCAGACCACAGGCCTCTTTTTCTTTTGTTTACAGGCACACGCAATGTGTCCCTTTTTGCCACAGTGTCGACACACCAGGTCCTTACACCAGCATTCTGATGCAGGGTGACCCGGCTTACCACAGTGGTAACATTCCTGACTCCCCACAGTTTTCTGGGTAGGTTCTTGTGACACATTATACACCCTAGGGGATGCACGGATGGATTGTACCTCCTTTGTAGCCAGTTCCATGGAGACAGTAATATCAATGGCCTTCTGTAAGGTAAACTGAGCTTCTGTCAATAGGCGCTTCTGTATAGTTTCACTGTGCAGGCCACACACTAACCTGTTACGTAGGGCATCATTTAACATCTCCTTAAATTCACAGTGTTCTGCAAGCTTTCTCAAAGTTGCTACAAATTGTACAACTGTTTCATCTTCTTTCTGGTAGCTTTTGTGGAACTTATATCTTTCAGCAATTACCAGTGGTTTTGGAGAAAAATGGGACCCCAGGATTTCCACAATGTCACTGTAAGATTTAGTCTCTGGCTTAAGAGGGTGTAGTAAGCTGCGTAGCAGGGAGTAGGTCTTAGCCCCTACAACACTTAACTCTATTGGAACCTTCTTCTGTTCTGTAATGTCATTTGCAATAACAAAAAGCTCAAAACGCTCAGTATATACATGCCATTGCACTATAGTCTCCTCAAAAGGTTCCAGTGGCCCTGTAAATGTAACCATGATTTTAGTTTCAGTTTGCACAGTCAGTGCAAACAAGCCAGTTCTCACCCCCTTCCAGCAGCAAACAAGGTTTTTTTTTTTTGGCGGGGGAGGGGTTTGTACCTTAACTTCTACTTCATTCTGTTGCTGGGGCAGCACAGAAATCCCATCCTCGTCGCCACATTGTTATATCCTTGGGGGCAACAGTTTTAGGAAGAAATCACTGGAGACACAGAGAGCTGTAAACCTTGGAGCAGCCATTTATTGCTACACACAGAACTAACCAACAGCCAGCCAAAACAGGCTGGGCTATCCCCTAATAATCTAACTCAGTTACCATAGCAACACAAGATTCTATTACCACGAGAACCAAATACACAACAGTTGACCCCATGGAAAAGCTCTGGCATTTAGCTATGGTTACCATCCGTCCGGGTTTCCCCGGACATGTCCGGCTTTTTCAGCGTTAAATGGCCGTCCGGGGAGGATTTCTAATCAAGTAGAAATGTCCAGGATTTCCACCTTCCCCTCATGCGGAGTGCGGCGCAGCTGATTGGACGCCTGGCCTGATTGAAAGCTGCTCGGAGCCACTAAGGCCTCTAGCAGCCAGAGTCCCTCCCCCTCCCCCGCTTCCACCTCCCCCACAGAGCAGCGCGGCTGTGTTTGATTCCAGGTGGAGCCTGCATTTCTCCCTCTGCCAGGTAAGCGGGGGGAGCAGGGCAGGTGGCGGAGGTGTGTGTGTGTGTAGAGGCTGCAGGGGCAGGGCAGGCAGGGGGCGCAGAGGCTGCAGGGCGAGTGGGGAGCAGGGGGCACAGAGGCTGCAGGGGCGGGGGGGTGCAGAGGCTGCAGGGTGAGGAGGATCAGGCAAGGGCATAGGGGCTGCGGGGCAAGTGGGGAGCAGGGAAGCACTTAGCAACCCCCAACCAAGATCAGAGCGGGAGGGAGGAGAGGGAATGTGGGGTGCTCAGAGGAGGGGGCAGAGTTGGGGCAGGGACTTTGGGGAAGGGGTTGGAATGGGGGCAGAGAAGGGGTGGGGTTGGGGCGGGGCCAGGGGTGGGGAAGGGGAGGAGTTGGGGCAGGGGTGGGACCGGGGCCCCGTGGAGTGTCCTCTTTTTTAAATGTTTGAATATGGTAACCCTACATTTAGCTGCCTTACTGGGTCCCAAGGCCATAGACGCCATCAGCAGACAGGCTTCCACTCCCGGCCCCAGCATATATGTCTGCATGTACTCTCCTGGCCTCAGGCCCCTCGGACACCCAGTGGGAGGGGAAGGTGGTTGTCAATGTGGAGACGTTCCTGGAGCAGCGAGATTCTGGGACAAAGAAACCCCTTGTCAGGCCCTGAGTGCTACAGGGCTGTGTGACCTGGGTGAAGGTCCCAGGAATGAAGCCACTCGCTCTGCCTATGGCCCAGATCCCTGTGCAGACAGGAGGGGTCGGGTTGGCTGGTAGATATCCAAGATATCAGCTTTGACGTCCTGTTGGATGATGACTGTGTTTCTCTGGGACAGGATCCAGGCCCTGTTCCTGTAACAGCCAAGGATTCAAATTTGAATCCAGAGAACAGTCTGCTGGGACTGAAGCTGTCAGTGTAAATGCAAATGACCTGGCTGGCAGGGAGGAGGAGCTGCTAAGCTCAGGTGCCCTGCCTGTCTGTAACCAGAGCCCTGGAGCTGAGTGGGATAGATGCTCTCCCCCCGCCCCCCCCCCGGGTACACGGGGAAGGTGTCTCACGCTGGCTCTGATGCTGTGACCAAAGCAGCAGGCTCGCTGCCTGCCCTCATTGGGACAGCAGGGGCAAAGCTGAGCTCAGGGGGAGCTTTGAGGCCCCTGCCCATCATGGAGGAAGCTTTTCAGAACGTGGCTGTGAACACAGTGGAGTCCCTCAACAAGGCACCCCAGGCAGGGAAGAAATACATTCTGCTGGGTGGTAGAGTTCACCACCTACTACCCTGAGGCGATGGCTCTGTCCTCCACCAAGGCAGACACCATAGCAGAAGAGTTGCTGACCATCTTCAGCTGAGTGGGATTCCTGTGGGAGGTCCTTACAGACTAGGGGCCCAATTTCATGTCAGTGCCGCTGCAGTGTTTGTGGGAGAAATGTGGGGTCCAGCACACCTAGGCCTCTGCATATCACCCTCAGTCTAACTGGCTGGTGGAGAGGTTTAATGGGACCCTGAAGATTGTTAGGATATAGATATTCAGGCCTGTCTTTAAGAATTTAGGTGTATTCTTATCACTTAGCTAGTTATAGAGGTATAAAAGAGAGACTCAAAATCACTCTCTGTATGTGTAAGGGACAGTCTGAGGCTCTGTTCTTAGGCTAAGTAAGGCCTTTGGCTAAGTAGCAAAGGCAGCCATGGGCTGAGAAGTGAATGGTCACATCCTCACATTCCGAACTAGTCACATGGAAATAAAGTGCTATTGGGCTGTTAGGAATCTTATCAATAGACACAGCTGGAAAACCCTTATGTCTGTATAAATGTAGTTGTGAAATCCTCACTTCTGTATTGTTTTGTATGTTTATTTGCATGGTCTCTGTCTGGTTCTGTGATTGTTTCTGTCTGCTGTATAATTAATTTTGTTGGGTGTAAACCAATTAAGGTGGTGGCATATAATTGGTTAAATAACCATGTTACAGTATGTTAGGATTGGTTAGTTAAATTTCAGTAAAATGATTGGTTAAGGTATAGCTAAGCAGAACTCAAGTTTTACTATATAATCTGCAGTCAATCAGGAAGTAAGGGGGGAATGGGAACAGGGAATAGAGGTGGGGAAATTGGAATCATGTTTTGCTAAGGGGGGAATGGGAATAGGTAAGGCTCTGTGGTGTCAGAGCAGAGAAGGGGGACACTGAGGAAGGAAACTGGAATCATGCTTGCTGGAAGTTCACCCCAATAAACATCGAATTGTTTGCGCCTTTGGACTTTGGGTATTGTTGCTCTCTGTTCATGCGAGAAGGACCAGGAAAGTGAGAGGGTGAAGGAATAAGCCCCCTAACAGAGACGATGCTGAAGACTTATGGACCAGCATCTGCAGGACTGAGACAAGTATTTACCCCACCTGCTGTTTGCATACCAAGAAGTGCCCCAGGAATCTACGAGTCCTCCCCTTTCGAGTTGCTGTGTGAGGGGACTCCTGGACTTGGTGAGGGATGAATGGGAGGGGAAGGCCTCTCCCAATGGGGAATCAGTGGTGGCGTACATACTAACTTTCCAGGAAAAGCTCACTAAGCTCATGGGTCTGGCCAGGGAGAACCTAACCAGGGCCCAAGGGAAGCAGAAGGTCTGATATGACCACTCAGCACAGGCCCGCTCCTATGCCACTGAGGACCAAGTGATTGTTCTCATCCCAGTGCTCTCATCCCAGTGTGAAAGAATAAGCTACAAGCTGCCTGGGATAGGCCCTTTGGGGTGAACTATATGGAACTGTACAACTGGGCTCTCAGTCACCGAGGGTACCAGGTCAACATGATGAAGCCATACTGTGACAGGGAAAAATTGGTGCCGATAGTGTGTGGCCAGTGGGAGAAGAAGAGGGAAGATCACCTAGTGGAGCTCTTCCCTGTGACAGGGGCCAACCTCCCTCTGGAATCAATTCCCCTCTTTGAGCAGCTATTCCCTGCCTTGCAGGCAGAGATCAGAGAGGGGCTGCATTCGTACCAGCAGCTGTTTTCCAACCGGCCTGGGCTCACTAACTTAGCTGTCCCACTGGATGGAGATGGGAGCCAATCTTCCCATCAGGTGTTCCCCGTTTAGAGTCACTGGGAAAACCCAGGACTTGTCGAGAGAGGTCAGAGACATGCTGGCTTTAGGGGTAATCCAGCCGTCCTTCAGCCCCTGGGCCTTGCCCTTGGTGCTGGGCCCCAAGAAGGATGGGTTGACCCGGTTTTGTGTGGAAGCTCAATTCCATCACTGTGTTCAATGCCTAACCCATGCCTAGGCCTGATGAGCTCCTAGACAAGTTGCGGGGAGCTTGGTACCTATGGATCTCACCAAGGGTTACTAGCAGGTGCCTTTGGAGCCAGATTGAAATCTGCTTTTATCACCCCTCTGAGGCTCTGTGAGTTCTTGGTCCTGCCTTTCGGCCTCAAGAGGGCATCTGCCACTTCCCAGCACCTGGTGAACAAGTTACTGAGGGGGATGGAGGACTTTCTTTGCCCTAGCGTATATTGATGATATCTGTATCTTTAGCCAGACATGGGAGGAGCATGTGTCCCAGATGAAGAGGAGACTGGGTCGCCTCTGGGATGCAGGATTGACTATTAAAGCTGAAAAGTGTAAAGGGGGGGGGGGGCTTGCAGAAGTGTCATACCTGGGCCACAAGGTGGGGGCACAGCTGCCTGAAGCCAGAGTCGGCCAAGGTGGAGGTGCTCAGAGACTGGCCCACTCCCAAGATTAAGAAACAGGTCCAGGTCTTTACAGGGATGGTGGGTTTGTACCCCCACTTTAGTTCCCTAGACGCCCCCATCACTGAGCTATGTAAGAAGGGCAAGCCAGATAAAGTGGTCTGGACCAGCAGCACCAGAGGGCTCTCTCTGCTCCGAAGGAGGCTCTAGTCAAGTGCACAGTTCTGGTAAACCCAGTCTTTGACAAACCCTTCATGGTGTTCACTGATGCCTCAGACACCGCGCTGGGTGCAGTGCTGATGCGAATTGATGCGAAGGGGGAGAGACACCCCATCATGTACCTGAGCAGGAAGCTGCTGCTCCTGGAGCAGAGCTATGTGGTCATAGAGAAGGAATGCCTGGCTCTGGTGTGGGCTCTTAAAAAGCTGAAGCCGTATCTATTTGGGTGGTGCTTCACTGATACACTGACCACTCGCCGCTGCTGTGGCTGCACCAGATGAAAGGGGGCAACGTCAAACTCATGAGGTGGAGTGTGGTCCTCCAGGAGTATGAGATGGAGGCGGTCCATGTGAGTGGCATGCTCTGTCATGAAGAGATGGGGCCTGAAGTTCCCCAGGTCACTGGCTAAACTGACCCTGCTCAGTTCAGTCTCAAAGGGTGAAGAGATGTGACAAAGTGGGAGGGTTTTTTCTTAACGTTTTGCATGAATACTGTGTGTACCACAGTTTCCCCTGTGTTACACAAATACCTTGGTGGTGAGACAAGGATGTGTGATTTTTACTGAGACTCTAGTGGGCAGTTGTGGCTGCCACTAGCTGCCTGCACACAGATAATGGTTGGCAGGCCCTGATTAAAGCAGAGGCTTTAGGGTCTGCAGCCCTGGCTCAAGGGGGGCCCCGGAAAAATAAATCACAGGTAGCAATCAAAGGGGCGCTCAGGCAGGCTGCCTGTATGTTGTGGCCCCATGCCTCTCCCAGAAACAGCCGGCTGCTGGCACGTCTCTGTGGCTTCTGGGGGGGGAGGAGGTCCGCACACTGCCCCTGCCCCCAGCACAGTCCCTGCAGCTCCCATTGCACCCCCTCCTGCACCCCAATCCCCTGCCCCAGGTCAGAATCCTCTCCTGCACCCAAACTCCCTCCCAGACCCTGCAATCCCTCCTGCACCCCAATCCCCTGCCCCAGCCCCCTCCTGCACCAAACTCCCTCCCAGGAAAAAGACTTGTATACAGGGCCCCCACAAAATCTAATAGGCCCCGGGCCCACAGGAGAGTTAATCCAGCCGTGATGGTTGGACACTTTGTAACCTGGGAACTGATGGCCAGGGCCCCTCTACCAGGAGCCAGCCAGCTGTGACAAGTTGGAACAAGGAGAGAGGTGGAGAACAGGTGACCTTTTTGCCTGGAAAAGAGACAAAGGACTAAGGACAAGCTGCTGGAGGCTAGTTAGTTTCCTGGTTTGGGACACAGTGGGACAGCCCACGGCTCTGGATCCCTCCAAAATGGACTTTGCTGTAACTTCCTGCTTTATGTGCTGACAAGCTGTGCTGTACGCCATGTTCTTGTCAACTAATAAACACTTCTATTTCACTATGCTGCCTGAGAGTCACTGCTGACTGTGAAGTGGGGTGCAGGGACCCTTTGTGGGGGGGGGGTGAGGCTTCTCCAGGTGGCCCATCCAGGGGGACTTGCTGTGGGGAGCTCTGTAGAGGTCTGGAATCCCCAGCTCCTCAGCCTTTCCCCAGCCCTGCTCCACTCAGGTACTCTGTCTCTGCTCCCTGCAGCCAGGCCCTTCTCTCCCTGAACGCAGAGAGAGACTGCTGAGCTCCTGGCTCCCAGCCTCTTTATACAGGCCAGCTGAGTCTGTTTGGGGCATGGCCCCAGCGGCAGCCACTTCCCCTGATCAGCTCAGCCTTCACGCTGCCTGCTCCTTGCGCTATCTCAGGCCCTTCCAGGCAGGAGCAGGTGTCCAACCTGCTACAAGCTCACAGAGGGCTGAATGCTCTGACTCAGACCCAGTAGGCACTGAAGGCGAGCAGGTTGCTCTGGTTAGAGTGGCCCTTGAGGGGAGACATGCTGCCCCAGAGTCCTGCCTGACTTAATTCAGAGCAGTTCCAGAGCACCCAGCCTGTGACTCCACAACAGCCAGTCTCCTTGAGCCAGGTAGCCAGCCCCTTAGCCAAGAGTCCCCTGTGACTCATCAGACTATGTCTACACTACAGCGGGATCAATGGTCTGAGAAGTGAAGACCCACCAAATCAACAGCAGATCGCTCTCAAGTGGACCCCTGTACTCTACCCCCAATGAGGGACAGGTCTACACTACCGCGGGGATCGACGCTCTGAGATTGATCTACCGGTGGTCGATTTAGCGGGTCTAGTAAAGACTGTAGATCGCTCTCCAGTTGACCCCTGTACTCTACCCCCAGTAAGAAGAGTAAGGTAAGATTTTCTCCCATCTACCTCCCATGGTGTAGACCCCACGGTAACTCGACCTAAGGGACATTATTCATGTAGCTGGAATTGCGTAGTGTAGGTTGACTTACCATGGTAGTATAGACTGCGGCTTAGATCCAGCAGCTCAGGGCTGCAGGCAACTCTGCTCCCCACCTGTCCCACAATGAATACAGCTATGCTAGGAGGAAAAGCCATTGTCCCACCAAACCTGACTGAACCCAGACTTGCTCACCAGGGACCCCAGTGCTGCTGGACATGCCCATTCAGCTCAATCCAGCAGCAGCTGCTAGTGCCTGTCACCTTCTGGGCTGCCTGGCTCTCCTCAGTGCACTCCAGCCCCACTTTGCTGTGTAGTCTCGCTCGATACAGATCAAGTCATGGCACCCTCTGATTTCTATCAAGTCCTTTTATTCTGTTCTCACAGAAATACCTTGTAGGGGCAATGTCTTGGAGGGAGTCACAATACAGGAGGTGGCACACTGAAATACACGTTCTCACAGAGCACAGCAGGACTACACACCATTCACAAGGTCATTGCACTTACAACTGGCAATTTGCTCTTTTGTTTGAGCTTTGTACAGCACCCCCTCCCTCCCTCCAAAAGCCAATGCAAAGGAAAGCCCCCGGGGATGTGAGCGCGGGGAGGGGATGGCAAGAGCAGTCAGCCCAGTGAGCCCACTACAGATGTGTGGCAAGTGTGCTGGGCAGTGAGAAGTGCTCCGTGGCCTCGCTGGGTTTTGTTCTCGGTACCACTGGAAATTCCACACTGTACAACTATTTACATGGCAGGAATGAAGGGGGCTGGTGCAGCCACTGCTGAGCAAACCAGGGGAGTGCAGGAGTCCAGCTTAGAGCCCTGGAGAAGCATCTGCAGACTATGCACTTGTCATTGGGGGAAACATCCTGGCGGGCCCTAGAACATCCTGCTGCCTGGGGCAAGAACAGCCATGCCTGCCCCCTTCGAAGGTGCCGAGCAGCAGGAGCCCAAGCGCGAGGCTCTGTGTTCAGGACTAGCTCACTCTTATACTCAAACCAGTACCCCAAGCAAGCCCCTGGCAATGCCCCAGCCAGGCAGGATGTTAAGGGAGTCAGGTTTCTCTGTTCTGCATCACCTGCGGGGCTGGCACCATGCTGCCCACAAGTGTGGCCAGTGCAGATCAGCAGGCGTAGTGCCCAGCAACTCTGCTGGGTCCGCGATTAGCTGCTTGCCTGCCAACTGCAGTGTGGCCATGTCTGCAGTGACCGCACACTTGTTGGCAGCGCCACGTTGGCCAGGCTGACCCTGCCAAGCTCTGACCTGGGGGCTGCTGCTCTGCACTCTCCGACAGCCTGGCCAGGCAAAGGGCTCTGTCCCCACTCACTCTGGCACACCCTGGCCGGGGGCCTGGTTTTACCTCTTCTCTGAGCTGCAGCACCTAAGCAGGAGGTGGGAGAGGATGTGCTCCTGGCACAGCTGGGGAGGGACTGACTCACAGTCCCCCAGCGATAGTGACGCTCTGCCCTGCATAGCGAGAGGAGAACTCAACCTCCATGGCCACAAGGATGTGGCCTCTGTGCCGAGACACCACCCAGGGGCTCAGTCACTGACTATGGCGCTGCAAGCAGTTGGCTGCAGTGAACTGAGCAGCCATCTGCAGTGCTACCTGTCAAGATGCTCCCCCTCCCAGCCCCCCGTGGACAAGGCTACAGTGATCTGCACAGATCCACAGCTAGTGCAGACCCACCTCCAGGCCGTGCCCAGGCAGAACACTACTCTGAGCCTGCACATGATCCCAGAAGCATGCAGCGTCTGCAACATCCCTCCATGCTCCCTGACCTCAGACATGGGGTATCAGCTGCACCCTCCTGGGTCCCATGGGGATCAATAATGGGGGGTCCCATTTCTTTCCACAGCCTCCAGCTTGGATCTCAACAGCTGCCTGCAGAGCCTGGGGTTCCTCCCAGCTGCAGCATGGGTGTCACAGCCCTGGAGGGCTCCCCTCTGTGATGTGAAGGTCTCTGCACCGCACAGAGAGCCTGGGTTGGCAGGTCACCCAGTGTCAATGTGCAGCAGCTCCGGCCATACCTCAGGGGAGTCTTGGTATGTGCATAGGATCCCAACCCGGCCATGGTACCCGACCCAGAACAGTGCAGACGCTGGTGCTTGTTCCAACCATCTGCACCTGGAACCATCCATGGAATCGCTTGGCACCTGCTGTTCTGCAAGGATGGCTGAAGTGCCTCCTTCAAGACAACATGGCCCATGGTGGCAACCATTTCCAGCTCCAACACAGAGCATTGCATACTGAGACCTGAAGTCTCTGTCGGTGGCACCTCTCTACTAACAGTGAGGGTGGATTCATTCTGTCCCAGTTAACGCTGGCCTTTGGGCAGGCTGCTGACATAAGCCTGGCTTGGGCAGGTTCGGGTACCCCTGGCTGAGAGAATGGGAGGACAGTGCAGCAAGCCCTAAGCAGAGTGTGGAGCCCAAGATCCCTGACCAGAGGTGCTTTGGGATCCGAGAAGGAGGGTGTTGGCTGGGCCAATCACTCACCAATCTGGCACAGCCAAGCTGGTGCACACTGCAGAGTGAGTGCTGTGGTGGGCACCCCCGGGTCCTGCCCAGTCCCCACAGGCTCACAGTGCCCAGGGGCACAGAGAAGGCTCTGGCCCCATCTCTTTGCAATGCCCTCTCACCTGAAAGGGCTTTACAGGCTTCATCTAGCTTGGCTCAACCAGGTGGCTATGGGCAAGGAGGGCACTGCAACTGCGGGGCAGTCTGCTTCGCTTTACTATCACTGGGCCATGCTCAGTTCTCTCTCCATGGATTCCTGGGGTAGTTGTTCAGGGCTCTTCAGTCACTGGTAATACTGCACTGGAAGGAGCAGCACTGAGAGCTGACACCACTATGAGACCTCTCAGCCTCACAAAGCAGGGCAGCGCAGGGAGGCTTCAGTGCAGAAATTCTAAAACCAATTTCCAGAGCTGTTCCAGCTGCTCTGCCCAGCTGGCTACTGGTCTTGCCCCCCATTGCCCGGTTACCTATTCTGAGATGGGCCAGGGCTATCTCAGGGAATCCCTGGTGGTGCTGTGTATTGGACCTTGGTAGCCACTGCAGAGAGTTCAGATGCATCAGCTGCAGGATGTTCTGCTTCACATTGGGACTGTGCCATCAATAACAAGTGCATAAATCTGCTACTAGCATTCAACATCGAAGATGAACCATGAGAAAAAAATCCTCCAAGCAAAGAACTGCAAGCGTTAAATGTAAATGAGAGCGTGCAGAAAAGTAGCAAGCCATGCTCTACTACAGGACGGTCACAGGCCTTTGGCAAAGTGTCCCTCGATGGGTCAAACATGCCACTAATTGAAATGTTATACGCACGGGTGTTTGATATAAAGATCACTATCCAGTATCAATAGCACAGGTGCAATTAAATCCTTATACAGAACATTGAACGTGGTAAATATTAACAGGATTTTTTTCAATTTTGTATTTCATTGCATAGAACATTAGACATGAGACTCACTCGCGGTTACCCAAGGTGGATGGAAGCTCCAATGGATCACACCAACTGTTGTTTTGAGCATGCTCAGCATGAATGAGAGACTGGCAGGAAACTGACAACACAAACAAATGAAAACCAGAACATTTGTACACTTGCTGATTTTTCTACGGTGAAACAAACTTTCCATTTGGTTTCCTTCTGCTCTCCTGGGTTATGGTCCAAGGAACTTCATCCTGGCAGGTTTGTTGTGAGTAGCTCCTCCATCTTTCTGAGCATGCCCACCGGCAATGGCTTAAGAAGGACTTGAATTGCACAGTAATAAGAAGGAGAATGGCAGCGGCAGCGCTCTCCTGACCTTGTGCTCTTTATAGCCTTCTGGACTCTATTGCTTCTACAGACAACAGCCTGGGTGCTAACTCAGCACAAAGCAGAAAGGAAAGAGAATTCAGTACAAAGGAAACCAAACCAAAAAGAAACAAGAAACCTCCAGCCCCAGGGTGTTGATGAGGTATAGATGTAAATCAAAGTGGAATGATTAAGGCTGTTCTGGAAATAAAAATAATACCCAGGCATACGTAAAACAATGTGTGATGTTACCAATGGATAGCACTGCCATTTGAATGCTTTAGCATGGCTTCAGGATGGCTTTGGGGTGGCTGAGAGACATGCCTGGCCAGTATCTGCTTTGGGAAAAGTCAGCCAGTTTATGCACTGCCTTTCAGAGTCCTATGGCCTCGTATCTCAATAAGGAAACAGTGTTAGGTCCTAATTGAAGTTCTCTCAATCCCCCGGATGGGGGTGTGGAACACTTTCCGTCGCAGGGATGGTGAGAGTACAGGAACGCTGTGCATGCGGAGGGGCCGATGGGGCAAACTGGAATGTGAAGGAGATTGTAGCCTTCAGCTCCCAGCCCTCGAATCGTACATGGCTCAGAGAGAGGGAAAAACCTATGAAGATACTAGAGTTAAGATTCAATGAGTGAGCAACTCTGTGTATAATCTCAAGAAAGGGCCAGGGTCCCCCCCCATCAGATCCCCAGCCCAAGGAGACCACAGGAGGGAGCAGTCCTGCACAAGCTCAGAAGTATCCTCTGAGAGCAGGGCAAACCCCACCTCCATGACAGTCACATTGTGGCACAGGCCCATACTTTCTCAATGTTCCTGATGGACACCAAGCCTGCGCGCTGGGCATGTGTTCCCATGGCTTGCTCCAGACAGTGCACAGAGCTGAGAAGAGGTCGCTCCCCACGCCCTCCTGCAGCGTTGCCTCAGGCTCTGAAGAAGCTTGCTACGGGTAAAGGCCTGGTTTGCTCAGTGAGACCCAACATCCTGTCTTCGGCCTTCCAGGTCATGCTGGGCCCTTCTGGCCTTGCAATCTGTGAAGCAGCCTAGTGGTTTCCATGGTTTCAAAAGCTTGATGAGAGACAGAAAGAGATAGAAAGATCATTGACAACTGTTTGTGTGTGCAGTGCCTGGTGCAATGAGCCCTGGTCCATGACTGAGCTCCAAGCACTTTCACTATCACCCCTGCCCCCCCGGCATGCACAGTGCTCTGGCTTGGGAACAGCTGCAGGCACAGTGGCCAGCGGGAGGAGCATGTAGCCTGTTTACAATCAAGGAGATGGCTCCTGACCCAATGAACCACGCAGCCCCCGGGGACCCTTAGCTTAAATCTGGGCTCAGAGCTGTGCATTTCACCCTCTGCAAATCAGCACTGCAGCCCCGCCACCACCCCAGCAGGCCAGATATCGTAACTATAAAGGGAAAGGTAACAGCCCTCCTGTGTACAATACTATAAAATCCCTCCTGGCCAGAGACACCAAAATCCTTTTACTTGTAAAGGGATAAGAAGCTCAGGTAACCTGGCTGACACCTGACCCAAAGGGCCAATAAGGGGACAAGATACTTTCAAATCTTCGTGGGGGGAAGGCTTTTGTTTGTGCTCTTTGTTTGGGGGTTGTTTGCTCTTGGGACTAAGAGGGACCAGACATCAATCCATGCTCTCCAAATCTTTCTAAACAAGTCTCTCATATTTCAAACTTGTAAGTAACAGCCAGGCAAGGCATATTAGTTTTATCTTTGTTTTCTCAACTTGTAAATGTTCCTTTTGCTAGAGGGTTTACCTCTGTTTGCTGTAACTTCGAACCTAAGGCTAGAGGGTGTTCCTCTGGGCTCTTTGAATCTGATTACCATGTAAAGTTATTTTCCATCCTGATTTTACAGAGATGATTTTTACCTTTCTTTAATTAAAAGCCTTCTTTTTAAGAACCTGATTGATTTTTCCTTGTTTTAAGATCCAAGGGTTTCACCAGGAAATTGGTGGAGAAGTGTCTCAGGGCTACCCAGGGAAGGGTTATAGTACTTGGGAACAGGCCGGTGCAAGGATATTTTGCACCCTAGGCGAAACTTCCACCTTGTGCCCCCCATCCCCACTCCAACCCCCATCCCTCCCCCCGGAGCATCGCTTATTATAAACTTTCAAAAATGAATACTGCATAATATGGCATTGTTCATTAGAATTAATACATATTCGGCTTGAAATTTTATTAATTTAATTATTTAGATATTTAATGAAAATAAATGAATAACCTGACATGGTGTGGGGCGGGCTGGCTTGGGGCAGGGGTGTGTGGCAGGGGCTGGCTGGAGACAGGGGTGTGTGGGGCTGGCTGGCTTCAGGCAGGGCAGGGGAGATTCAGAGATGGGGTGCAGGGTTGGCTGGAGATGGGGGTGTGGGGCTGGCTGGCTTTGGGTTCGGGGATGTGGCAGGGGCTGGCTGGAGAAAGGGGGGTGCGGGGCGGGTTGCCTGGCTTCGGGCAGGGCAGGGGATGCGGAGCTGGTTGGAGATGGGGTGCAGGGTTGTCTGGAGACAGGGGGTGTGGGGCTGGCTGGCTTCGGGCACGGGGGTGCAGCGGGGCTGGCTGGAAACAGGGGAGTGCGGGGCTGGCTGGCTTCAGGGGAGGGGGGGTGCTGCAGGGGTTGGATGGAGGCGGGGGAGCGGGGCTGGCTGGAGGCAGGGGGTGTGGGGCTGGCTTCAGGCAGGGCAGGGGGTGTGGGGCTGGCTGGCTTTGGGCAGGCAGGGGGGATGCGGAGCTGGCTGGAGATGGGGTGTGGGGTTGGCTGGAGATGGGGTGTGTGGGGCTGGCTGGCTTGGGGCACGGGGGTGATGCAGGGGTTGGATGGAGGTCGGGGTGCAGGGCTGGCTGCAGGCAGGGCAGGGGGTGTGGGGCTGGCTGAGGGCAGGGTGGCAGGTACCAGGGCCATCCCTAGATACTTTTGAGCTCTACGCAGCCCCCCCATGTGGGGGGGGTGCCCCAGGCCTCTGTGGGGGAGGCGAGAGCGGGGGTGGGGCTGGCTTCCATGGGGGGTCAGGCCCCCGAGGGGTCGGGGCTGGCTTAGGGGCAAGGGGGAACGACCCCCCAGCACTCACCGGCAGCGTGGCTGGGGCCGTGTCTCTACTTCCTGCAGCCCCGGCCCTGCTGCAGAGCTCATGGGAGTGGGGGCGGGGCTGAGCAGGGGCTGGGCCCTGGGGAAGAGCCAGAGCAGCAGGGAGCAGCGCAGCGCCCCCAGCGGCTGGAGGAGGAATGACGTCACTTCCCGGCCGGCCGGAGCTGATCAAAGAGGGTTACACATTTAGCCGGCACCGGGTGAGCATCTCAGACATTTTGGGCACCGCTTTTTGGCGCCCTCAAATCTTGGCGCCCTAGGCGGCTGCCTAGTTTGCCTAGTGGATGCACCGGCCCTGCTTGGGAGGGAGATATTCTCGGGAGGAGATAGACAGAGTTTCCCAAATAACTCATAAATAATTTGGGTGGTGGCAGCAAAACCAGATCTAAGCTGGTAGTTAAACTTAGAGGTTCTCATGCAGGTCCCCACATCTGTACCCTAGAGTTCAGAGTGGGGAAGGAACCTTGACACCAGGCCAGGCTCCTGCAGCTCTCCTGCCATAACTCTGGTGTTCGGCTACCCATTGCCAGGCAGGGGCTCAGCAGCCCAGCAACACCCAAGCAGCGGGTGATGCTCCAAGCAAGAGGAGTGGCCTGGGCATGCCATGATTCAGCAGCCACAATGTCAACCAATCCCCTTTGGCAAAGGGCTGGCGGGGAGGGTGCTGAGGCAGTGGCAGCCAAAGAGAGATCAGCTCATCTCTGTGGGGGAATATGGGCCAGCCAGCAAGGAGGTCTTCCCAGTGGGGCCGTGACCTCCCTGTGGGTTCGGTACTCCAGTGGCTTGTTGGTCACATGCTCTGGGCAGTCCCATCTCTCACTCCCAGCTCTCCCAGGCAGGGACTGTTATTATGTTCCGTGCAGTGCTCACACCACAGGGACCAGCCTGCCCTGTCAGACTTCTGCTGTACCCTTGCGAACGGCAACGTGGGGCGCGAATGTTGGTGATAGCAGGGCTGGGGAAGCCGGCCTGGACACTGAGCAGCCTAGGGCAATGGCTGCCTGGCTGTCATATCCAGGAGATGGCATGGGGCAGGGTCTGGTTCCCAAGGAAGGGAGTGATGGGCCGAGCCTCTCCCACACTTTATTCTTCCCACTGGGACAAGGGCCTCTAAAATGGCCCATCCACTCCTGGCCTGGGGGGACACTGCCCTGTTCAAGCCACCTTCGCCCTGCCAACCTCATCATACAGCAAACGTACCACACCTCAGGCCTTTTGCTCTCCAATGCACTGAGACTGATGGCACATGGAAAATGAGCCTGTGCGTTCTGGTACCAGCAGAAAGCTCGCACACAGCTTTAAGGACGGGCACACTTTTTTCAGGAACAGCAGGGGGCTGTGGGTCGGGAATGAGGAGCACCGGCAGAGCTGGGGGAGGGGGGAGCCCAGGGCTGAAATAGCAGAGGGCTGTGGGTTGGGAGAGAGAGGCACTGGCAGAACTGGGGTAGGGGGGATCCCAGGGCTGGGCTAGCACAGGCTGCGGGTTGGGGCTGGGCTAGCCGGTGGCTGCAAGGCAGGTGTTTGAGAGGCACCGGCAGAGCTGGGGGAGGAAGCTTGCTGTGTGCCTGACCCTGCTGATGGGCATTAATTTCATGAGCACTAAATTTCCACATAATCCAATCTGCAAAAGGCAAAAAGCAGCAGTTCCCCTCATGACTGTACCCCTGACCCCCATGTGGCTGTACAATCAGACCCCTATGTGGCTGTATCCCTAGCAGTCCCCCTTGTGGATGTACCCCTCCGAGCAGACCCCCTTGCAGCTATACCCCAAACAGACCCCCCCCGCTTCGCGACTGTATCCCCAGCGACACTCACTGTTATACCCAGAGTCCATCGTTGCCTGCTGAATTCACTGGTTTCTTCATAGGTTTTTCCACTGCAAAGACTAGATCGCCACCTGCTTTCCCAGCCTCCTGTTGGGGGAAGAGGGTGGGTTGGGGCAGAGAGGGGGCCGGCAGCTAATGAAAGGCAGCCCCAGGCAATTCCCGCCTGAGCAGGGTAGTGCAGTCAGTAAATAGCAGGTGGGCTACTGGGCAGGAGAGAGGATAGGAGGTCAGTGCAGTGTGCAGGGGCTGGGGAGTGGGTGGAGAATGACGGGGCACACGGTAGGTGACTGCTGGTGGGGTATGGAGAAAGAGAGTGGTTGGAGGGACAGTGACTTGTGCGAGTGGTGGGGGATAATGAGGGCACATGGATGGGGGCTGGATGGGCTGATTCTCATCTCCCTAGTGTGACATTGCAGACAATGCTTGGGAAGCTTTCACCCATTCCCAGCATCCAGCAGACACTATAAAGCCCACACACCTAGTCCGGAGCATCAGGCAAGGCCAATACAGCAGGGCAGTAGTAGGGTAGCGAAGGCTGGGGCACCAAGGTGGATGTGTTGAACCGAGGGCTAGTTTGTCAGGGCAGTTGTGGGGTGGCGAGGCTGATGCTTCGGGGCGGTTGTGGGGAGGCGAGGGCTGGTTTGTCAGGAGAGTTGCAGGGAGACGAGGGCTGGCGTGTCTGGGCGGCTGTGGAGAGGCAAGGGCTGGTGTGTTGGGGCAGTTGTGAGGGGTGACGGCTGGCACGTCAGGGCAGCTCTGGGGAGGCGAGGGCTGGCACATAAGGGTGGATGTGGGGAGACGAGGGCTGGAGTGTCGTGGCAGTTGTGGGGAGGCAAGGGGTGATGCGTCAGGGCAGCTTTGGGGAGGCGAGGGCTGGCACATAAGGGCGGATGTGGGGAGACGAGGGCTGGAGCGTTGGGGCGGTTGGGGGGAGGTGAGGGTTGATGCGTCAGGGCAGCTGTGGGGTGGTGAGGGCTGGTGCTTCGGGGTGGCCGTGAGGAGGTGAAGGCTGGTGCTTCGAGGCAGCTGTGAGAATACGAGGGCTGGTGCATCAGGGCATCTGTGGGGAGGAGAGAGCTGGTGGTTCCGAGTAGTTGAGGGGAGGAGATGGCTGGTGTGTCGGGGAAGCAAGAGCTGGAGCATCAGGGCAGCTCTGGGGAAGGGAGGGCTGGTACGTAAGGGTGGATGTGGGGAGACGAGGGCTAGAGTGTTGGGGCGGTTGTGGGGAGGTGATGGCTGGCATGTCAGGGTGGCTGTGGGGAGCAAGGGTGAGCGCATCAGGGTGGCTGTGAGGAGGCGAGAGCTTGGATGTCAGGACGGCTGTGAGGTGGCATGGGCTGGTGCGCTGGGACTGTTGTCGGGAGGTGAGCAGGAGCCTGTTCACTAGTTTTCAGATCCTTAATCACTACCAATTCCAAGGCTGGACCCTGTCTTAAAGAGATACCATCCATTTTTACTAACAAGTTAGATTTAAAGTTCTGTGGTCCTTCCCTTACCAACCTCTGCTTCCACATGGAATCAGATGTTAAGTCCACTGAGAGATTACAAGTCATATCCAAAGTGTCTAGAGATGAGAGTATACCTGCCATCCCCTGCATTCTCGAGAGATTAACTACACAGCTTTTCTGCTCTGCAGCCTTAGCTAGCCATTCTTCCCTCTGAGTCTGAGACACAGACTGTTCATTCAAAAAATCTACATGGAGATATTTCTGTCCCGACAACATTGTTTTCCTAATAAATTGGTCAAGCACAGCCACTTGGTTATAGGACTGTCCAACTTCCCTAACAATTTTCATTCCATCTGAAGCCTTCTCAGAGCTATCCACACTGGATCTTTCCAAAGCAAAATCAATGAATTCATTCTTAGCAGAAAATGTCTGCCTATCAGGAACTGAAACTTCCTTGATTAAATCACTTTCCCACTCTTCAGCTACAGCAAATTGCTTGCACAGATTACCATGAGGATTCCTTTCCCTAGGAGCTTCTCTAAGCAACAATTTACCCCTCACAGAAATTCTGCCCTTACCCTCTTCACCTAGGGCTTGCTCTAAAGGAACACTTTCCTGAGCAACAACAGATTCTTTCTGGGTCTCACTTATATCCAGGATCATCTTTGGCTTATCAGGTGGATTCCTACACAATCCCCTTTCAGGCAAACTGCTAGATTTCATAGTCAAAATGTTAGAAGCATTCTCCTTCCCTGTCCCACACACAAGTTTAGGAATCTTTTCCTTCTTGCTACAAGTGTTCAAACTGTCAGTAGGTAACACAAACAAATCACCTTTATGCTTTCCTTGTGCTCTGGCTAGGATATCACCCTGATCAGACAGAGCTGCTACACCCTTTTCCAGCCACACATTAGCAACAGGCAAAATACAAGCACCAGAATTGTCTGGTCTCTGGGATTTTGCTAGGACACTAACTGGATGCAACCTAGTTACAGTGTCATTCTCCCTAGCAGACACAAACTTAGGACCATTCCCTTCCTGGGCTTTAGTTGAATCCAGAACCAACTCTGAGACAACTGCACTACCCGCAACCATCACAGGCTGAAAGGCACCTTCTGTCTGCTCCACAGACAAAGAACAACTGGAGAAACCTTCCCCTTTAACAGACACACAGCTTGGGATCTCATTTTCCTTGTCCCAGCACACAGGGCTATTCACAGACAACTGCTTGGAGACTGGGGTAGATCCCTCCATACACAAGTCAATACCCCTAACAGATACAGGCACATTTCCTTCACTGTCACAATTCTCCACACAGGTAACAGGTAAGGTATAGGGATACTCATCTTCCACTATCCTCACCTTCCCAAACTGCTGACTAGACAAAACCATCAGCTCTCAAGGCTGCCTAGGCTCATCCAAACTTTCTTTGTTCTCCTCTCCCTTGTCCCAGCACACATGGCTGGTTACAGACAAATACTGGGATAGTGGGGCAGCTTTCTTACCAGGCACATTGCCACGCCCTACAGATAAACTGCTGCTCTTGTCACTATACTGAGCTACTTCCAGCAAATCACAGTCACCCTTTTCAGGTTTGCTTTTATAAGCTGTATTAGCCAACAATCCATCACCCATCAAAAATCTACCCTTTCCTTTCTCAGTTAGGGCTTTAACCTGACCATCCACTTGCCCATGTGACTCCAAATTCCATCTTGCTGCTGTGATTTTCCACAGTAAGAACAAAGAGGTGTTCTTCCACATGGCAGAGGACAGAAATGGTCCTGGAAACCCCTCCATTTTGGTCTTCAATCCTGCTTCTTACCTCTGGAGGAACTTTGCTACAAACTGAAGCTCTGAACAAAGGACCGAATGACCCATCCCAGCTGTGGATGTACTCCAGAGACTTGATTTGGACCTGCAGTTTATTCCATCACTGCTACAAGCCTGAACCAAGAACTTTGCTGAATGTAATTGATTCAATTTAACCAATTTTAGCTCTCAACTATATTTCTTTCTTTTTCTGAATAAACCGTTAGATTTTAGATTCTAAAGGATTAGCAACAGTGGGTAAGATCTGGCTGGTATATTGACCTGAGTCTGGGGCTTGGTCCTTTGGGATCAGGAGAACCCTTTTTCTTTTACTGGGGTATTGGTTTTCATAACCATTCATCCCCATAAGGAGTGGTGCTGGTGGTGATACTGGGAAACTGGAGTGTCTGAGGGAATTGCTTGTATGACTTCTGGTTAGCCAGTGAGGTAAAACTGAAGTCCTCTCTGTTTGTCTGGTTTGACGTGCCTTAGTAGTGAAGGATCCCCAGCCTTAGGCTTTGACTGCCCTGTTCTAAGCAATGTGTCCTGAATTGATACTCTTGGTAGTGTCCCGCCAAAGGCTGCTTTGTTACATGAGCCGTCGTCATTCCAGATACCTGTGGGGAAGAGAGGGCTGGTGCTTCGGGGTGGCTATTAGGTGATGTGAGCTGGCATACTATGTGTGGTGTTGGCTGGTATGTTGTGTGGCCATGGGCTGGTGCATCAGGGTGGCTGTGTGGAGTCCAGGGCTGGCGAGTCAGAATAGTTATGGGGATGCAACGGCTGGCGCATCAGGTAGGCTGTGGGGAGGCGAGGAATGGCATGTCTGGGCGGATTGGGTAAGTGAGGGCTGGCACATTAGGGTGGCTGTGGGGAGAGAAGGGCTAGAGAATCAGAGCGTCTGTGTGGAAGGGAGGGCTGGTGCGACAGGGCAGTTATGGGGAGGCGAGGGCTGGTGCATCAAGACAGCTGTGGGGAAATGAGGGCTGGTGCATTGGGGCGGTTATGGGGAGAGGATGCCTGGTGCTTTGGGGTGGCCATGGGGAGGCAAGGGCTGGCATGTCAGGGCGTCTGTGGGGAGGCGATAGCTGGGTGTCAGGGCAGTTATGGGGAGGTGAGGGCTGGTGTGTCAGTGCAGCAGTTGGGAGGTGAGGGTTGGCACGTCAGGGCAGCTGTGGGGAGGCGAGGGCTGGCGTGTCAGGGTAGCTGTGGGTATTTGAGGGCTGGTGCGTCAGGGCCATTGTGGGATGAGAAGGCAGGTGTATCGGCGCCAGTGTGGGGAGGGGAGCGCTGGTGCATCAGGGTGGCAACAGGGAGGGAAGGGTTCGTGGTTGAGGGCAGTTGTGGGGAGGTGAGAAGTGGTGGTTTGGGGCAGCTGTAGGGGGCGAGGGCTGGCGCATCAGAATGGCTGTGTGGAGGCCAGGACTAGTACTTTGGGGCAGCTGTAGGGAGGCGAGGGCTGGCGCCTCAGAGCGGCTGTGGGGGGAAGAGGGCTGGCGCGTCGGGGCAGTTGTGGGGATGCAATAGCTGGTGCTTTGAGGTGGCTGTGGGGAGGTGTGGGCTGGTGCATCAGGGCAACTATGGGGATGCAAGGGCTGGTGCTTTGGGATGACAATGGGATGGCGAGGGCTGGTACACTGGGGGGTGGTTATGGCTGGGACGTTGGATGGCTGTAGGATTTGTGCATCAGGGCAGTTGGGGGGGAGGCGAGGGCTGGCGTGTTGGGGTGGCTCTGGGAAGGTGAGGGCTGGTGCATCAGGGTAGCTGTGGGGAGGCAAAGGTTCGTACATCAGGATGGCCATGGGGTGGGGCATTGGGGCAGTTGAGTATGACTCACCTTCCGGCATTCGCTCACCAGAACGATGTGAATTTCTTTCCGAACGCCGACACAGCTGTGATGGGCAAAGAAAAGAGGAGGTGAGGCATGCAATGGCACTGTGCAGTATCAGTATTGTCTGGGGTCAGGGCATGGCCTCCAGAGGTGTAGCGGCAGCAGGACTCCTGCAGTGATTTAAAGGGCCTGGAGCTCCGCGGCAGCCAGATCCCCCAGGTCCTTTAATTCACTCCTGAGCCCCGGGGCTTCCAGCTGCCTCTGCAGCTGGTAGCTCTGGGGTGATTTAAAGGCCCTGGAGCTCCCAGCCACAGCTGAAGCCCCAGGGCCTTTAAATATTGAAAGGCCCCACCTCTTCCAGTTGAGGCCACGTCCCCGCTCAGGACTCCGGCGTACCAGTAAGTCCTTTAAGTTACTTTCACCCCTGGTTGTAACCCTGGCTCCATGGTGACAGCCAGGTTGGCTCTGCAATTGCTCGATTGTTTCTAAAACAACAACACCATCTACAATATAAGAACAAAATAGGGAGAAATTCTGAGCCTGCCCTACCTCCCCCCTCCTCCCATTACCCTTCCCAGGCCCAGGGGACTGGAGATATGCTAATGTTGTGCCACCACCTGGAAAAGGCAAACAGGGTTGGGCAAAGCCATTGAATGGCTGACACAAGTAGCAAAGAATAAATGCGCCTGATTAACGCCAGTCAACATGGTTCTCTGTAAAATAGGGCAACAGGAGAGGGTCCCAGAGCCTAGCCGCCAGTCCGAGACTTGATGTCTACACTGTAGTTTTCCAGCCCAAGCCTCGTGAGCATGCATCAGCTGACATGGACCAGCCACAGGTCTCATTGCAATGTAGCCACATCCCACAAAATGATGGCAACCCTACTCTAGGGAGTGAACTTTCTAATTGCACAAAACCGAACACCGCTGCCCTGCCCCTTCCCCGAGGTCCCACCCCTGCTCATTCCATCCCCCCTCCCTCCGTTGATCACTCTCCCCCACCCTCACTCACTTTCACCGGGCTGGAGCAGGAGGGTGAGGGCTCTGGCTGGGGGTGTGGGCTCTGGGGTGGGGCCAGGGATGAGGGGTTTTGGGTGCAGGAGCAGGCTTAGGGCTGGGGCAGGGGGTTGGGGTGTGGAGGGGTTGCAGGGTGAAGGCTCTGGGAGGGAGTTTAAGTGAGGGAGGGAGTGGGGGGTCCTGGCAGCGCTTACAGCTCCTAGATGCAGGTGTGGCTAGTGAAGTTCCGCGCGCTGCCCTCTTGTCTGCAGGCACCGCCCCCACAGCTCCCATTGGTCGCAGTTCCCAGCCAAAAGGAGCTGTTTAGCCTGCACATGGGACATGGGCAGAGCCTTCCTGGCCATCCATGAGCCTAGGGGCCACTGGGACCTGGACGTGGCTTCCAGGAGCTGCATGGAGCTAGGGTAGGTAGGGAGCTTGCCTTAGACTCAGACTCAGACTCAGACCCAGACCCCTGCTGTGCTGCCGACCAACCTTTTAGCAGTTAGGTCGTCGGTGCCAACTGGAGTTGCTAGAGTCCCTTTCCAACCGGGTGTTCCAGCCAAAAACCGGATGCCTGGCAACACTACCCTAGAGCCTCATTCACAGGAATTGCGCTGGAATTTATTTATACAGATTCCTGCTTTGAAGGCCAGAAGGGTCCCTGTGATCAGCTCGGTTGAGCCCGTTTGGCCCAGGTGAGTGAGCGGCTCCACAACACTTCCTAGAGCAGAGCCAGTCATGAGTTAGAAATTGACAGTGCCAGAGAATCCACCAGGACCCCAATAAATGGCTCCAATGGTTAATTCTTCCAGCTGTTGCAAATGTACGCCTGATTTCTAGACTGACTTTGTCCAGCTTCAGTGTCCAGCCATTGGAGGGTGTTAGTGGTTTCTCTGCCAGCCTGAAGAGCCAAGATTGAAATATTTGTTTGCTGTGAAGCTCCTCCTCCAGGTGCAGCCTGGGCAGTTAATTGGCCTGCCTGGCCACCTTAACCCCTTCCAGTCCTGTGTGGGGTGGACACCCATCATAGCTTGTCAACAGGAAATTATCAGCCAGTGGGGGGGAGGGTTCTTTTGGGTCTTGTGGGGATCTGTTCTCAGCCCACTGCTGTTCCAGATCTTTACCAAAGATTTGGAAGAAAATGTATAGTCCTTGTGGGTAACGTGTGCTGGTGACATGCAGCTGGGGGGTGTTGGCAGATAACCTAAGGATGGGTTAGTTACTCATTCATAGAATCATAGAAGATTAGGGTGGAAGAGACCTCAGAAGGTCATTTAGTCCAATCCCCTGCTGAAAGCAGGACCAACCCCAAATAAATCATCTCAGCCAGGGCTTTGTCAAGCCGGGCATTAAAAACCTCTACGGATGGAGATTCCACCACCTCCCTAAGTAACCCATTCCAGTGCTTCACCACCCTCCTAGTGAAATAGTTTTTCCTAATATCCAACCTAGACCTCCCCCCACTGCAACTTGAGACCTTTGCTTGTTCTGACATCTGCCATGACTTTGAACAGCCTAGCTCCATCCTCTTTAGAACCCCCCTTCAGGTAGTTGAAGGCTGCTATCAAATCCCCCCTCACTCTTCTCTTCTGCAGACTAAATAAGCCCAGTTCCTTCAGCCTCTCTTCATAAGTCATGTGCCCCAGCCCCCTAATCATTTTCGTTGCCCTCCGCTGGACTCTCTCCAATTTGTCCACATCCTTTCTGTAGTGGGGATCCCAAAACTGGACGCAATACTCCAGATGTGGCCTCACCAGTGCTGAATAGAGGGGAATAATCACTTCCCTCGATCTGCTGGCAATGTTCCTACTAATACAGCCCAATATGCCGTTAGCCTTCTTGGCAACAAGGGCACACTGTTGACTCATATCCAGCTTCTTGTCCACTGTAATCCTCAGGTCCTTTTCTGCAGAACTGCCACTAAGTCAGTCGGGCCCCAGCCTGTAGCAGTGCATGGGATTGTTCCATCCTTAAGTGCAGGACTCTACACTTGTCCTTGTTGAACCTCATCAGATTTTGGCCCAATCCTCCAATTTGTCTAGGTCACTCTGGACCCTATCCCTACCCTCCAGTGTATTTACCTCTCCTCCCAGCTTAGTGTCATCCACAATCTTGTTGAGGGTGCAATCCATCCCATCATCCAGATCATTAGTGAAGATGTGGAACAAAACTGGCCTCAAGACAGACCCCTGGGGCACTCCACTTGATACAGGCTGCCAACTAGACATCGAGCCGTTGATCACTGCCTATTGAGCCCGATGATCTAGCCAGCTTTCTATCCACTTTGCTCCAGCCCTGAAGGGGTTAAAGCAGCCCTGGAGAGGGCTGTGGCTGAGAAGCTAGGCATTGGGAAAACAGCCACAGCTGTAGCCAATGCAATCAGGTCCCAGCTGGCCCTTATAAGAGGGTGATGGGCCAGAAGGAAACACCCTCTCTCTCTCTCTCCCCATCTGAAGAAGTGAGGTTTTTTACCCACGAAAGCTTATACCCATATAAATCTGTTAGTCTTTAAGGTGCCACCAGACTCCTTGTTGTTTTTGTGGATGCAGACTAACACGGCTACCTCCTGATACTCTCTCTCTCTCTCTCTAGCTTCTGAGAGAGAAGGACCTGGCTGCCTGGGAGCTGAGCAGGGTACCTAGAGTGGAGCAGGGCAGTGGAAGGGCAGAGGGAGCTGGGGAGCTCCAGTCTGGAAAAACCCCAGGCTGCAGGCCTTGAAAAGTGCCTATAAGAAGGTACTGGGGCTGCAGAGAGGCAGCCCAGAGATAGGCAAAGGCAGCAGGTGCTAACCCCCCTAGCCAATGATGCGTGTCTGCACCAGGGAGTGAGGGCTAGATGATGACTGGCAGTAGCCACTGAGGCAAGGTGGAGATAGGGGGATGGGGGTTCCCCTGGGTGGGGAGCAGTCCCGGGTTTACAGTGGTGCCCTAGAGCCAAGCCCATGCTCAGAAGGGGCCCTGGCCTGCTCCGCTTGCACTGCGCCCTGAGACCCTGCTGGCTCCCCTGCCCACCACTCGCTGCTCTCTGCTCCCTGGCCCCACCCCCTGCTCCTCTCTGCCCCCTGGCCTCACCCCCCTGCCCTCCTCCCTGCTCCTCTCAGCCCCCTGGCCCCACCCCAGTGCACCTCTGGCTCTGGGTAATCTCTGCTTCCTATCACCTGCGGGGCCCCACCCCTGTCTCCCTGGAGCTGAGCCGCCTGGAACTGGTGCAGAAGCCTGGCCAGTCTCAGTCGGTATTGGCGGCGGGGGACAGTGTGTGGGGCTTGGCTGGGCCCCTCCAGGCAAGTGGGTCCTGAGGGAGGCTGGCCTGGCTGATCGCACCACTCCTGAAGGGCCGGAGCGATTCCCTGCCCCGGGACCAGCCCTGGCTGCGCTGCTGGCTCAGCCTGGCAGATACAGTCACCTCCCAGCAGGGCCAGTGAGTGCAGCCGGGGGGAAAGGACATGGGGGAAGGGGTCTATGGGGGGTGCTGGGCTGTGAGGGGGCAAGGAAGATCTGTGTGTGTTGGGGCACTAGGGAGTGGAGATGCTGTGGGGGATGCTGGGAAGGGGTGGTGTTGTGCAGGGCACTGGGCATTTGTGGGGGGGGGGGGGGATGTTGGGCATAGCAGGTCCGGGAGGGCTCTGGTCATAGGGAGTCGGGGGAGGAGGGTGTTTGTGTTGGGCAAAGGGATGTGTGGCACGGCTTGGGCCCACCCCCGAGGGGAAGGGACACGCTGGCAGCACAGGGCTGGGCGGGCCACTGTGCGTCTGGCAACTGCTGGTTTGTAAATAGTGCCCTCGCACTGGGCTGGGTGGAGCGGGGCTGCCCCTGCCATGCCATGCTCCATGCCCCTGGCTGGCCCCTCAGTCTGGGGACTGACATACCCACTTCATGCTCCAAATATGTTTGGCGCCGGGCCCACAAAAGGTTAATCCGGCCCTGATGGGGAGACCCAGATTGTGGGTTGCTGCTAGGAGGCAGAACCCTGACACAGAAGGGCACCAAAGTCCGGGAGGGACATGGGGGCCAGCAGCAGGTGAGACACCGGCCTGCAGAGAGCGCTCCAGAGGCTGGAAGAGCTAATTCCTGAGACGACCAGCAGGCAGTGCTACACCGGTGAGTTGTAACCCCGCCACACCACCGTATAGTCCATTCATTCAATCCATACTTTTTTAACTTGCTGGCAAGAATACTGTGGGAGACTGTATCGAAGGCTTTGCTAAAGTCAAGATATATCACGTCCATCGCTTTCCCCATATTCACAGAGCCAGTTATCTCATCATAGAAGGCAATCAGGTTGGTCAGGCATGACTTGCCCTTGGTGAATCCATGTTGACTGTTCCTCATCACCTTCCTCTCCTCCAAGTGCTTCAAAATGGATTCTTTGAGAACCTGATCCATGATTTTTCCAGGGACTGAGGTGAGACTGTTCTCATGGCTCTTCTCAGAACCCTCTCCAATTTATCAACATCCTTCTTGAGAACTGGACACACTATTCTAGAGCGTTCACACCAGTGCCAAATCGAGAGGTAAAATAATCTCTCTACCACTTGAGATTCGTCTCTTTATGCATCCCAGGATTGCATTAGCCCTTTTGGCCACCGGTCACACAGGCAGCTCATATTCAACTGAGTATCCACCATCGCCCCAAATCTTTTACAGAGTCCCTGCTTTCCAGGATAGAACCCCCACTGTGTAAGTATTGCCTGCATTCTGTGTTCCTAGATGTGTACATTTACATTTAGCCATATTAAAATGCATATTATTTGCTTGCTTCCCATTTACCAAGTGATCCTTATCACTCTATCAATGATCTGTTCTCTTCATTATTTATCACTCCCCCAATTTTTGGATCATCTGCAAATTTTATCGGTGATGATTACACATTTTCTTCCAGGTCATTAATAAGCATGTTAAATAGCATAGGGCCAAGAACTGATCCCTGTGGGACCCACTGGAAACACACCCACTCGATGATGATTCCCCATTCTCAGTTCCATTTTGAGCCCTATCTGCCAGCCAGCATTTAATCCATTCATCATTTGCCATGTTAATTTTATATCATTCTAGTTTTTTACTCAGTGTCATGCAGTCCCAAGTCAAAGGCCTTGCAGGCGTCTAAGAACCTTACATCAGCTCTGTGACCTTTAACAACCAAACTTGTAATCTTGTCAAAAAAGCTATCAAGATACCAAGCTGGGTTCCCCAGGCAGGCAATGGAACTAGCCCTACAGGGATCAGTGTTTTTACAGCCCTGGCCTGGACTTGCTTTTTACCCAAACACTCACAAAGTAAATCAACTGAAAAGACTGGGGAGAATGTGCAGAGGCTTCAGCCAGCCCCATGAGGAGAAGGCATGTCCTTCCCCTTCCTTTTATACTCTGGCCCAAGCAGCCACAGGACCAGCCAGGACCTGTTAACCTGCTGCAGTGCCTCCACCTTGCAAGGACTGTGGATAGTGCTTATATTTTTTATTTAGGATGTTGTGTGGGACTGAGTCAAATGCCTTACAGCAGACTAAGCCCATCTGAACATGTCTTAATACAGCACAATGCAAAGGCATTCGTCTAGGAAAAAGAATGCAGGCCATTCCTGCTGGATAGGTGTGACATTCTATACCTTAGGGGAGCGCCCTGTAACCCCCATATTCCTCATTTATATAGAATTGTGATATTGCATATAAAGTATGCCATGTGAGGTATCATGGGAAAGGTTATGATCTGCTGAAACCCACTGTCCCATCTAAATATGTACATCATTAATGCATATGAAGATATGAGAATGTGTTATATGCTGTGGGTTTGGGAAGCACCCAGATACTAATTTTCCAGAGACAATGACAGGGGAAGAGGTAATCAACACCTGGGTGGGTGCTGAACAGACATCACCAGTCATCCTCCAGCAGAGGAGTTACAATTCAATGACTCACTCACAGGAGATACACCAGGATATTGCTTCATCTTGTGACTCAGCAATGGACCACCAGACATGCCTGGACTTGTGTTCTCCAAGCACATGGGATTAAGGGTATAAAACAGAACACAGGGGCCCCATGCTTGGCCTTTCTCCTTCCCCCACCTATGCTTCAAGCAACAAGGACACTCAAAAGACTGAAGACTCCAACTGAGGAGACTGGCCCAGGTTTAAGGGACAAACCTGTATATTAAAGACTGCAATATCCAGTGGGGTGAGAGAAACTGCTTAATCTAGATGTTGCCCAGTCTAATAGGATTGAAAGTTTAGACTGTGTGCTTATATTTTATTTTATTTTGGTAACTAACTCTGACTTTTTGCCTATCACTTATAATCACCTAAAATCTATCTTTTATAGTCAATATATTTTGTTTAACTCTTTATCTTTACCAGTGAGTTTGCCTGAAGTGTTTGGTAAGAATGTTTGCTCAGGTTTATAAAGGCTGATGTATATCCACTTTCCATTGATGAAGTGGTGAACCAATTAATAAACTTGCACTGCTCGTCTTGAGCAGAGCAAGACCGTATATCCTGAGGTACAAGGCTAGGAATTGGGGGGGATTTGGAGGGGTGCCTTTCTCTGTGTGATTCATGAGTGCCTCTGGAAGTATTCATGCAATCTAGCTGGGTGTGGGGCTCCACATGTGTTTGTGCTGAGTGATCATGTCTGGAGGGGCTTGTTGCTTGTTACTAGCAAAGCATTTTGAGAGACAGCCCAGGCTGGAGAGTTAAGGTGCACAGCAGTTCCACAGTCCCAGGCTGCACCCCAGGGATCCCATCAGTGGTGCAGCGAGTAGGGTGAAATACAGAGATTGTAGTACTGAGCAAGATTTGCACTTCATACACTGGTGTAATGATTTTAAGTGAGGCTTTAAGTGTAGTGGCTAAGGACAGTCAGGAGGAGGCTACCGGTTTGTTATTTTCTGTTAGTTTATTTTGGGAAAGGGAAGTAGGGACAGAAAAGCAGGAAAATGAGTGAAAGCAGTGAAGTTATTGTAAAGTTGGAGCTTTGAGGCTTGGTCTACACTACCCCCCTAATTCGAACTAAGGTACGCAACTTCAGCTACGTGAATAACGTAGCTGAAGTCGAAGTACCTTAGTTCGAACTTACCTTGGTCCACACTCGGCAGGCAGGCTCCCCCGTCGACTCCGCGGTACTCCTCTCGCCGAGCTGGAGTACCGCAGTCGACGGCAAGCACTTCCGGGTTCGACTTATCGCGTCCAGACTAGACGCGATAAGTCGAACCCAGAACTTCGATTTCCAGCCGTCGAACTAGCTGGTAAGTGTAGCCAAGGCCTGAGAGAGAGAGAGAGCACCATAAAATATTGGAACTGAAAGAACTGGAGATAAAGGAAAGAGAGCGAAAACACCAACTGGACCTGCTAGAGAAGCAAAAACAGAATCCACCGATGCCAGTGATTCCCATCACTCCAAAAATCCACAATTGGGACCATTTATGTCCTGCATACAATGAGGCAGATGATATTGCTGAATATCTGACTACCTTTGAAAGGCTGTGTGCAGTGCATGAAATCCCTGATGACATGAGAATTCCAACCCTGATTGCAAAATTAACTGGTAAAGCTCTGTGTATTCAATGAAATGCTCATTGAGGATGTTTTGCAAAGGTTTCAGATTACCCCTGAAATGTTTAGAGTTAAATTTAGGAATCTCAAGAGGGATGGATATTGGTATGAGTCATGGGGAATATGTGAACAAAATGAAAGTTATGATGGGGAAAATGGGTGAGGGGCAAAGATATTACAAGCTTTGAAGGAATGTTTGATCTTATTGCTCAAGAGCATTTCCGTGCCTATGGGACAAAAATGTAAAAATCTGTAGATGAGATGGTATCTCTAGCTGATGCCTTTGAACAGACCCAGGCATCTATTGAAAGCAAACCACCAAAAGAGGGGTTTAAACATGGTGGGAAGGGAGGATCCTGTTTTATCCTTATCAAGAAAGAGGGTGGCTGGGAGGCTGAGTACTCACCTCCCCAAAATCATTCCTCTAACCCTCACCCCAAATCTCCTGTAAAAAGAAGATCCCAAAAGGTGCTATTGGTGTAATTCCACCAATATGAGGCATAAATGCCCTGTGCTAGGAGGAAGCAGGCAACCAATAGCTCATGTTAGTTCTGCTGTCCTCAATACAGAACCCCCCAGGGGATTGAAACCTATCTGTAGCGGGATGAACACCCGCTCCAGCCCTGAAGGGGTTGGAAAAGCCCTGTAGAGGGCTGAGGCTGGGGAGAGGAGCAAAACCCCAGCTGATTGGCGAAGTGGCTGCAGCTGGGGCCACGCCCCAAACAGAGCAATTCGGCCTTATAAGAAGGCCAGGGCAGCCAGAAGCTGAGGAGTCTCGCTCTGAATGGAGAGAGAGAGGCCGGTCTGTCTGTCTGCTGGGGAACTCACCGGAACCTAGAGTGAGGCAGGGTTAGGGAAAGCCCTTGGGGGCAGGGAAGCCCTAGGCCAGCAACTCCCCAGGCTGCAGGGCCTGGTCCTAGGCCCACATAGGTATTGGGGTTGCAGAGGGGCAGCCTGAGGGTGGGTAAAGGCAGCCAATCCGAACCCCTTGTTGCCTGTGATGATTGGCTGCACTCTGCCCCGGGGTGCAGGGGCTAGATTGTGACTGGCAGTAGCCACGACTGAGGCAATGTGGGGATAGGGGGTGGGGGTTCCCCTGGGTGGGGAGACCAAGAGAGAGAGTGGGGTACTGCCAGGGGGGCAACAACCAAGCCAAGGGCACCGGGGTCCGGGAGGGACACGGGGGCCAACGACAGGCGGACACCTGGCCTGAAGAGGGCGCTCTGACAACTGGTGAGCTAATTCCTGAGACGACCAGCAGGAGGCGCCGCAGGGGTGAGTCTGTGCCTGGTTACACTATCATATTGTGAGATTAGCCTCTGCAGAACCAGATATGGAGCATGTTAAGGTTGTCAGAACTAATGGAAGGGAGTACTTGGGGCAGAAGGATACATGGACCCAGATCTCTCTGGTTAAGCAGAGTGTGGTCCCAAAGGCTAGTATATTACCTGGTGAAATGGCAGAGCTTGTGAGGGTCGGTGAAAGCAGATTCCTTGTACCACTAGCTAAAATCCATGTGGTGTAGGAATATTTGGAAATGTTTTGACTGTGGGGATAATGGAACACCTCCTACTTGACCTGCTTCTTGGCTATGATTTTTCCACGTAGCTCAGGTTAAAGTATTTGCCTGAAGCAGGAGGGAGTGTTATGCTGGGACCCCCAAAGGAAAGGGTAAGGTCTCAGGAACTGCTGAGAGAATGGGAGAGAGCCTCCTTGATTCGTCTGCATCAGGGGGAAGCCACATGCTTGCAGCTGGGAGGTTGGCTGAGGTTGGCTCCTGCATTTCAGCTGGAGGCAACACCACCTCAGGAAGGGATGGGGGTGTGGTGCCTGCCAGGGAGAGAACTGTCTAGGTCAGTGGGTCCCAAACTTGTTCCACCGCTTGTGCGGGGAAAGCCCCTGGCGAGCTCGCCTGGTTTGTTTACCTGCCGCATCCGCAGGTTCGGCCGATCGCGGCTCCCAGTGGCCGTGGTTTGCTGCTCCAGGCCAAGGGGAACCGCTGGAAGCGGCGGCCAGTACGTCCCTCGGCCTGCACCACTTCCAGCAGCTCCTATTGGCCTGGAGCAGCGAAATGCGACCACTGGGAGCTGCGATCAGCCGAACCTGCGGACGTGGCAGGTAAACAAACCGGGCGGGCCCACCAGGGGCTTTCCCCACACAAGCGGTGGAACAAGTTTGGGAACCACTGACCTAGGTTGTTCGCTACCTGCAGGTCACAGCTGAACCAGAGACGGATCCCACTCTAAGGAGCAAAGGGTGATGTGCCCAAGAGGGGAGCCCAGAGAAGGGGGAGGGTGTAACATGTCATTCCACATTCTTTATGAAAATATGCTTATAATATGAATATGATAAAACTGAGATGCTTTATGCAAGGTGGCTCATGTGAGATTATTGGAAAGGTTATGATTTACTGAATGTGATTATCCAATTTGGATGCTTGTATAATTTCTGTATTTGAAGTTAGGAATATTGACTATGTATCTGTATTTCAACTATGCTACTTTGGATGATGCCAACTGCTAACACTTCAGGTACAACAATGGAAAAGCCAGACAGGGTGGATGGCCCAACAACAAGGACAATGGACTGTAAAAGAGCTTAGTCTTCCTGTGAATGTGTGGGTCAGCCTGTGAAGAATGGGTACAAGGGCCCTACAGAGGCATGTAACCATGTCATCTGATACTGGAACCCATCTTGAGTTTTGTACTTTTCCACGAGAAACTGGGGGGGAGGGGGAGAGGTTTAAATTAGGAAACAAAGGACTCCTTCCTTATGCAAATCCTATTTAAGGGTTGGGAGTGAGGTCATCAGTTCTCACCTGCTACCCCACCCAAGATGACTGCTGGAAACAACTAAGACTGAACAGGGGGAAAGAACTGGGCCCAGGCTGGAAAGGCATCTGGCCTGTGAAAAAGATTATTAGAACCATATTTAGGGTGAGAACTCAAATGTAACTAGGTTCTTTAGTGTATTAAGCTTAGTTTGTGTGCTCTGTTTTATTTTCTTAGTAAACTGTTTTGTTCTGTGTGGACATCTGGGTGCTGTGGCAAGCCTCTTAAGATGAGCCTTCCCAGAGCGGATCCCTGTCTTTCTGTGGAAGTGGGTGTGGCACTGCCTGTGTGCTTGCCTGGAAAAAGTTGGGGAGCCTATTCCACCTAGACCAGGTGAAAAGGGGGCCTAGGCTGGCAGAATAGTCTGACTCAGCGATCCACAGCCCCATTTGGCCTGGGCGCCCCATACACTTCATGGGGAGAGTTAGGCACTGAAAATGGGATCCACAGAAGCCAGCACACTGAATGGTGAGCCGCCTCAGCTAGCTAATAGGAAATGCTGAGGAGAGGGGTGTGGCCTTGTGATAAATGAAGGGGGGGGTATTAGCCTTGACAGGGGGGTGGGTGGGAAGTGTGAGTGTGGGCGGGAGAAAGATTACTGCGTGACACTAGAGCACAGGTGTCAGCTATCCACCAATCCCTGGTGGACCCCAAATTCATCACCCAGAGGCCCAAGTGACAGTGCAACCCTTTAAGGCCAACTCTTTTAACTCGCCTACAGCCAAGTTGCCTGTCCAGTACAAGGGCTGGTCAGGAATATGGACTATGATGATTATCCCATTCCCATGCTGCTGGGAGAAGACTTAGCCAACCAACTGAGGCTAACAAAAAGGGTGGGGATGGTCACCCACAGCCAGGTTAAACTGGCCTCCACACCGAACTCCATTCCTGAGCCTCCAAAGGTGGTGAAACCAGACCCCAGACCAGAGTCTATGACAGTGGTTGTAGATCCAGTTCCTGAGACCCAGCTCAAGGATCAGAACTGGTGGAGCTGTCAGCACCAGAGCCTGTGCTTGCAACCGCACCAGAGTCAGGGGAGCCAACACCAAAGGGTGCCATAGAGCCTGCACCTGCAGCAGCTGCTAAACCAGCACAAGAAGCTCAACTGGAGCCTGAAATACAACCTAGTGCACCAGTGGAAAGCGGCTCAGTCGATGGGGGTGTCTCCATCACAGGCATTGCTTCCAGTAGCACCAAGCCCAATCCACAACCCAGCGAGGGAAAAACGGTTATTCACCTTTTTGTAACTGTTGTTCTTCGAGATGTGTTGTTCATGTCCATTCCAAGCAGGTGTGTGTGCGCTGTGTGCACACCAGCCAGAAGATTTTACTATAGCAGCATCCGTAGGGTCGGCTTCGGCACCCCCTGGAGTGGCGCCTTCATGGCGCTGTATATAGGGGCCAGCCGACCCTCCACCCCCGCAGTTCCTTCTTGCTGACACTCCGACAGAGGGGCAGGAGGGTGGGTATTGGAATGGACATGAACAACAGTTACAAAAAGGCGAGTAACCGTTTTTTTTTCTTCGAGTGATTGTTCATGTCCATTCCAAGCAGGTGACTCACAAGCCTGAACCTAGGCGGTGGGGTCGGAGGTCACTGCAGACTGGAGTACTGCGCGGCCAAAGGCTGCATCATCTCTGGCCTAGTGCGTGATGGCATAGTGTGCCGTAAAAGTGTGGATTGAGGACCACGTGGCCGCTCTACAAATTTCCTGCATCAGGACCTGGGCCAGGAACGCAGCAGAAGAGGCCTGTGCTCTTGTGGAGTGGGCTGTGATAGGCGGGGCTGGAATGTTAGCCCAACTGTAGCATTCCCAGATGCAGGTTTAGATCCAAGAGGAGATCCGCTGTGAAGAGACCGGGAGCCCCTTCATCCTGTCGGCCACGGCAACAAAAAGTTGGGTTGATTTCCTGAAGCGTCTTGTCCTTTCAATGTAGAACGCGAGGGCCCTGTGAATGTCTAGGGAATGCAGCCTACGCTCCTTAGCCGAGGAGTGCAGTTTCGGATAGAACACCGGGAGAAAAATGTCTTGATCCATGTGAAATGGGGAAACCACCTTAGGAAGGAACGCTGGGTGCGGCCTGAGTTGGACCTTGTCTTTGTGGAAGACGGTGTATGGAGGTTCAGATGTCAGTGCTCTGAGTTCCGACACCCTCCGGGCTGATGTGATAGCCACTAAGAATGTGACCTTATATGAAAGATCTAACAGCGAGCATGACACCAGCGACTCGAAGGGGGGCCCTGTGAGGACGGACAGGACCAAATTGAGGTCCCAAGCAGGGACAGGTTGACGAATGTGCGGGACAAACCCTTGAGGAAGCGACCAATGAGTGGGTCTGCAAACTCTGAGGTACCTCCCGCTCCAGGGTGGAATGCTGAGATTGCAGCAAGGTGTACTCAAACCGAAGACAGGGAGAGTCCCAGGTGTCTCAGATGTAGCAAATAGTCCAATATGAGAGGGACTGGGGTGAGCAAGGGAGACTGACCCCGTTGTGTGGCCCAGAGGGAGAAGCGCTTCCACTTGGCCAAGTATGTGGTCCTTGTTGAGGGCTTCCTGCTACCGAGAAGGACTTGCCTGACCTGGTGCGAGCATTGCATCTCCACAGGATTTAGCCATGGAGCATCCAGGCTGTGAGGTGGAGCGACTCCAGGTTCGGGTGGCGCAGGTGACCCCAATCCTGTGTGATCAAGTCCGGGAGTAGGGGCAACCTGAGGGGTACCCGTGTAGACATATGCAGGAGCAACGTGTCCCAGTGCTGGCACAGCCACGCTGGCGCTATCAGGATGACACGAGCATGATCTCTGCGGGCCTTGAGGATTACTCTGAACCATAGGAATCAGGGCGGGGGGGGGGGGAAGGTGTAAAATAGCCTGTCTGCCCAAGAAAGGAGGAAGGCATCCGTTAGAGACCCGGATTGCATCCCATGAGGGAGCAGAATTGGCGACACTTCCTGTTCTCTCTGGAGGCAAACAGGTCCATCTGGGGATGACCCCAGAGCCGGAAAATTGAGAGTACTATATCCCAGTGGATAGACCACTCATGACCTTGGAACAAGTGGCTGAGGGCGTCCGCAAGCCCGTTCTGCGTCCCCGGGAGGTAGGATGCTGTCAGGTGAATTACATTCTGGACGCAAAAGTCCCATAATGCGAGGGCTTCCCGGCACAGGGGAGAGGAGCGAGCACCACCCTGTTTGTTGATATAGAACAACATTGGAGTGTTGTCCATGAGGACAGAAACGCACCTGCCCGCCAGCTGGGATTTGAAGGCTACATATGCGAGGTGCACTGCTCATAATTCCCTGACATTGATATGTAACGAAAGGTCTTCCCATGACCAGGCCTTGGGTCCTGAGGTCGCCCAGATGTGCACCCCATCCCACATCCGATGCGTCAGTTACCAGGGATAGGGAGGGCTCGGGGGCGAGGAAAGGCACTCCCGTGCAGACCTCCTGTGGATTGAGCCACCACTGGAGGGAGTCCAACACTGGCTGAGGTAGCGTCACCACTGATTCTAGGGATTCCCTGACCGGCCGATACACCCCTGCCAACCAGGACTGGAGCGGACACAGTCTGAGTCTGGCGTGGCTCACCACATAGGTACATGCCGCCATGTCCCCTAGCAACTTGAGGCAATTTCTTGCTGTGGTGGTCGGGTAACGTTGGAGGCTGAGAATAATGTTGGATATAGTCTGGAACCTGGCCTCTGAGAGGTATGCTCTGGTGTGTGTCGAGTCCAGAACCGCCCCTATACATTCGATTCTTTGGGTTGGAGAAAGTGTGGACTTGGCCTCGTTCAGTAAGAGGCTGAGCTTGAGGAAGGTCTGCCTGATGAAGACCACCTGAGCCTCCACCTGTGCCTTGGCACGGCCCTTGATGAGCCAATCGGCCAGGTAGGGAAACACCTGAATACCCTGCTTGCGCAGGAAGGCTGCCACTACTGCTATGCACTTTGTGAAGACCCTTGGGGCTGCTGACCGTCCAAAAGGAAGAACCGTAAACTATAGATGGGTGTTACCTCAGATTTGTCGTGGGCAACGCCTGTGCTGAGGGATTATTGCAATGTGAAAGTATGCGTCCTTTAAGTCGAGGGTGGCATACCAGTCTCCTGGATCCGTGGAAGGGTATGATGGAGGACAGGGAGACCATGAGGAACTTGAGCTTCTTTACAAAATTGTTGAGACGCCGCAAGTCCAAAATAAGTCTGAGGCCCCCTTTCACTTTCGGTATTAGGAAATAGCGGGAATAGAAGCCCCTGCCCTTGAGCTCCTGAGGAACCTCCTCTACTGCCCCTGCTGCGAGGAGGGACTGCACTTCCTGAATTAGAAGTTGCTCGTGAGAGGGGTCCCTGAAGAGGGACAGGGAGGGGGGCTGGTGGGGCAGGAGGGAGGAGAACTGGATAGAATATCCCCTCTCTACCGTGCAAAGCACCCAACTGTCCGATGTGATCCAGGCCCACGCACGATAGAAGGGGGACAGACGTGATGAAAAGGTAAGGTAGGATCCAGAGTTCTGACTGGTAGGTCGTCCTCGACCGGGCCATCAAAATGGTGGTCTAGGCCCCTGTGGAGGCCTTGGTTGGGCAGATGACTGGCCGGAGGGCGGCGCAATGCGTCTGCGCGATTTTGAGGCTGGTACGGCTGTGGGGCCTGTGGCGGCCTGAACTGCCTACGCTGAGTGACCGGGGTGTGTAGGCCTAGTGAGCGAAGGGTAGCCTGTGAATCCTTTAGGCTATGTAGCCTCTTATCCGTCTTCTCTGAGAAGAGCATGGGCCCTTCGAAGGGGAGGTCTTGGATTGTCTGTTGGACCTCATGTGGGAGGCCTGAAACTTGAAGCCAGGCTCCCTGCCTCATGACCAGACCAGTCGCCAGCGTGCGCAAGGCTGAATCGGCCACGTCCAAGGCTGCCTGGAGGGAAGCTCGGGTAATCAATTTTCCCTCCTCGACCAGGGCTGAAAACTCGGTTCGCGATTCCTGGGGAAGGAGTTCCACGAACCTAGACAAAGCCAAACCCGTGTTGGGTCTATACCGGCTCACTATGGCCTGCTGATTGCAGTTGCGCATAGCCAGACCCCCTGTCAAATACACCTTTCGCCCGAACAGGTCCAACCTCTTGGCCTCTCTATTTTTTTGGCGTAGCTCCCTGGAACCTTTGGCGTTCCCTCTGGTTGGCTGCATCTACTACTAGGGAGTTCGGGGGAGGGTGTGTATAAAGATGTTCATAGCCCTTGGATGGAACAAAATATCGCCTTTCAGCCCTGGGGGCCAATGAGGCTGGTGTCTGCCACAAAGTGCAGGTTGTGTCCGCAATGGTCTTTATGAGAGGCAGGGCCACCCTGGATGGGCCCGACGGGGTCAGGATGTCCACCACTGGATCAGTATCCAACTCTATCTCCTCCATTTGGATTGAGAGGCTCTGGGCTTCTCGAGTAAGCTGTTGGAGGATCCTATTGTCCTCTAGAGCCGGTGCCGCTGACGTTCCCTCCACTGCCTCATCCAGCGACAAAGAGGAGGAGATCCCCTGAAGAGGGCCTTCTTCTATACCCTCTACCTCTACCAGGGCCTGCGGCACACGGTACTCAGGCTGCGCGGCCGGTGCGGGTTCAGGATGCGGCACCATGGCCGGTACCGGGGTCGACACCAAGCGACGAGGCGTGCTGGGTGGTGCCTGAGGTGTTGGGAGCATGGTCCCTGCCAGTGCCTGACTAGGCGGTGCCATGTCCCGTTGTGGCACACTCCTGTCAGACGGCGGTGCTAGTGGTGGGGACATCAGCGGCAGGGCCACCGACGTCGAGGAGACCGATGCGGCCTGTGAGTGGGGTCCATACGCCTGACCCACTGACTTGTGGTAAGCCCATGGCGTCCAGACCGGCCACTGGGGGGCGGGGGGTTGCCACTGTTGCTGCCACTGCGGCAGGTAAGGCTGGGCACTCGCACGCGAGGACGATCGTCTGCTCCTCGATCTATTGGAGCGGTACAAGTCCGCCTCCGAGTCAGAGGTCTCAGAGTACGAGAACATAGGAGGGGCAGTACCCACTGTCGCCGGGGACCAGTGCCGCTGGACCGGAGAAAGTTCCCTCTGTGCTGGTGCTGCTGGGGGAGCGTGGTGATAGCATTGCCGGTTTGCCCCGAGATTGTAACTGGGGTCAAGCGTAATCCGGAGGTTCTCTCTACTGGTGCGGCAACACCGGCACCAGGAGGCTCAAGAGGTCTGAGACAGCCTCAAACGCCTCTGGCGTCGATGGGAGGCGCACTTCCTCTATAATGTCTGGGGATCTAGGCCTGTCCGGACTCAACCGTACCCTCTCCGGGGCGGGAGTCAACGGGATTGCAGAATGGGTCTGCGGCGCGGCCTGTCCGCAGCACTCGTGGATGGCGCCGGCCCCTTAGGGTCCTGGTGGAGGGGAATGTTCTCTCACCGGCCTCTTCTTTTTAACTGGCACTGGCGATGGTGAGCGATGTCTCACCGAGGCCGATTTCTTGTGCGCCAGCTCTCTTCGGTGCTGGGGTTTGGAGGCTTTGGCCTCATGACTTAACGCCGGTGCCGGGGCACTGCGCACCGAGGATGAAGTGCTGGGTGCCGGATTGGCAGGCCCAGGGTCCGATTGTGGCCGCAGGGCTACTTCCATTAGGAGGACTTTAAGTCTCTGCTCTCTATCTTTGAGAGTCCTGAGGCGAAATGCCCTGCAGATACTGCACCTGTCTCTTTGGTGGCTCTCCCCGAGGCACCTTAAGCACGAAGAGTGTGGGTCACTCTTAAACATGAATTTCCCGCAGTCCCTGCAGAGTTTGAACCCTGGGGACCCGGACATGCCTCAGTGGGGCGATGAAAACGTTGGGGGGGGGGGAACCCCCCCCAAACAACTAACTAACTATTTACAACTAAGACGGAACGCTGCCATGATTGCTGAAGAGCAAGCGAAGTTCCAGCTAGCCGTCACCGGCAGTAAGAAGGAACTGAAGGGGTGGAGGGTTGGCTGGCCCCTATATACAGCGCCATGAAGGTGCTACTCCAGGGGGCACCGAAGCCAACCCTACGGACGCTGCTATAGTAAAATCTTCCGGCTGGTGTGCACGCGGCGCGCACACACCTGCTTGGAATGGACATGAACAATCACGCGAAGAACTAATGTCTCCAGCATCAAGGGAGCAATTCCAGGCAGAGCAGGAAGCGGATGAGAGACTCAAGGGACCTTGGACAGCAGCACGGAACGACCCACCAGCTCTTCTAATAGGTCCAGGTTTGTTGTAGAAGGAGGATTCTTGTAAAAGGAAACCCTTTCTGGTGGGCACAAGGAGGACTGGCTTCCTCAGAGACAGTTGGTAGTTCCAACTAAGTATAGGGAAAAGCTCTTGAGCTTAGCCCACGATCACCCTAGTGGCCATGCTGGGGTGAATAGGACCAAAGACCATTTGGAAAAGTCATTCCACTGGGAGGGAATGGGCAAAGATGTTTCTACCTATGTCCAGTCTTGTGAGGTATGCCAGAGGGTGGGAAAGCCCCAAGACCAGGTCAAGGCCCCTCTCCAGCCGCTCCCCATAATTGAGGTTCCATTTCAGCACGTAGCTGTGGATATTCTGGGTCCTTTCCCTAAGAAGACACCCAGAGGAAAGCTGTACATACTGACTGTGATGTTGTATTCCATATGTTTATGGAAATATGCTTATAAGTATAAATATAACCTAATTGGATTATGCTTTGTGCTAGATATGCCATGTAACATATCTTTGCAAAGGTTATGATCTACTGAATATATTCATCCTATTTGTATGGATGTGATTTGTATATCTGAAGTTATGAGCATTGGCTCTATGCTTGTATTTGAAGTGTTTGCTGTAGGAAACTACATTAGCCTTTTTCCAGTCATCCAGGACCTCGCCCGATCACCATGAGTTTCTCAATTTGTAATGTGTGGGCATCAGATCTGGACAGGTCAGGCTTAACAAAGCTCTGGCTGGGATGATTTAGTTGGGGATTACGTCCTGCTTTGAGCAGGGGGGTGGACTAGATGACCTCCTGAGGTCCCTTCCAACCCTATGATTCTATGAAACACATAAGGGAGGTTTGGCCAATATATTGTGAAGGGGCTATTCAAGTAATTGGGAGTAATTAACTAACAATGGAATTTGGGAGACGCAAATCCACATCTGAGCTTTCCTGGGAACGTTCAAACTAACATGTGAACAATGGCATCGACATGAATGCTTCAGCTTTTTGCAGGGGCATGTGACTTGCCCAGTTGGCTACAAACTCCATTTTGTTGCTGTGATTTTTGCACAGAAGAACAAAGGGGTTTCTGTCCACAAGAGAGAATATAAAAGGCCATGGAAGCCTCTTCATTTTTGTCTTCAGCTGGCTCAAGAGATGGCCTCTCCACTCCAAAGAGATGCCTGAAAGAAACTGGAACAAAGAACTGTAACTACGGAGATGTGAGTGATTGCTGGACCTAGACCATAAACTACAATGTTGGTCTTAAAAGTATTGTACCTGAGATAACATCTAGCATGAGAAGTTAGTATTTGTAACTAGATCCTTAGTGTATTAAGTTAGCCTTGCGTGTTTTGCTTGGTAACTTACTTTGTTCTGTCTGTTATTACTTGGAACCACTTAAATCCTACTTTTTATCCTTAATAAAATCACTTTTGCTTATTAATTAACCGAGAATAAGCAATTAATATCTGGGGGAGCAAACAGCTATCAGTGTAATAGAGGGCGGACAATTTGAGTAAGAGTAAAACGGATTTCTTTGGGGTTTGGATTCCATTAGGAGCTGGGTGTCTGGGTGCTAGAGACAGGAGCACTTGCTAAGCTGTTTTCAGTTAAGTCTGCAGGTTTGGGGGTGTGGGTCAGACTCAGGGCCTGTGTCACAGCAGATTAGCGTATCTGGCTCAAGACAGGGTTCTGGAGTCCCAAGCAGGCAGGGAAAACAGGCTTAGAGTTAGTTACAGAACACCAGGTGACAGTCCCAAGGGGGTCTTTGTGATCAAACCCATCACACCACGAGTTTCAAATGAGGCTCAAAGAAGCAGAAGCAGCCAGGGAGGAAGCTGCTCACAAAAGAGCCATGGAGTTAAGACAAAGAGCTTGAAGCCCAGCAAGGTGCTCAGGAGGAGAAGGAAAGAGAGAGGCAGCTAGCCCTGGAATTAAAAGACCGAGAAATACAGGCCCAGATTGAGACCCAGAAGCATGAACTGGCTGTAATGGAGTGAAAGAGACAAAAAGCTTCAGCAGCTGGCTCCACTTCCCCAAAAATCCACAAATGGGAGCAGTTATGTCCACAGTATGATGAATCCAGTGATACTGCTGAATATTTCATCACCTTTGAGAGACTGTGCACTCTCCATGCGATTCCTGGAGATCAAAAAATGACTACTTTTGTTGCAAAATTGACTGAGAGCTCTGGACATATTCAATAAGATGCCTATTGATGCTTCAAACTATGATAAATGTAAGGAACTGGTTTTAAAACCGTTTCAGACTTCACCTGAAACCTACAAGGTTAAATTAAGAGGGGATCTGGATTGACTAATGTGGCTTATGTAAATGAAATGAGAGATTTGTTGGACAAGTGGGTGAGGGGAAAAGGCATTACAAGCCTGGAAGAAATGTGTGATTTAGTTACTCAGGAACAGTTCCTGAATATGTGGAGTGATGATGTAAAACAGTATTTGTGGGACAAAAAGGTGAATGCAGTGGGGGAATTAGCTGGGTTTGCAGACTCTTACGAGCAGTCACAAGTTGCAATTAAACATAAACCAATGGAATAAGGATACAGGGTTGGTGGAAAGCAGAATCACCGTTTTACCCCTGGGGAAAAAGGAGGCTGGGCATTCGTCTCCCCATAGCCCTCTTACTTGTCCCAAGTCTCCTGTACAAGCAGAGGAGCCCAAAAAGTGCTATCATTGTAAGTCCACTGAGCACCTGAGGAATAAATGTCCTTGGCTGAGCGGAAACAGGCAGCAGGTAACATAGAATCATAGAATATCAGGGTTGGAAGGGACCTCAGGAGGTCATCTAGTCTAACTCTCTGCCTTGGACACCAGGTGGGTCAAGGAACTATCAATCCCCTACAGGCTAAGGTAAATGCTATCCAAAATTGGCCTGTCCCTCAGTCAAAGAAGCAGGTCCAATCCTTCTTGGGCTTGGCCAGGTATTACAGATGATTTGTACTACACTACAGCCAAACTGCCACCCCACTGACCAACCTAACCAGGAAAAAACAGCCAAATGCAGTTCAGTGGACTGAGAAGTGTCAGAAAGCCTTTAACCAGCTTAAGCAGCCCTTACGTCTGACCCTGGACTAAGGGCCCCAGACTTTGACCAACCTTTTGTTGTAACCACAGATGTGTCCGAGCATGGTGTAGGAGCTGTTTTAATGCAGGAAGGACCAGATCAACAATTCCATCCTGTCATGTTTCTCAGCAATAAACTTTCTGAGAGGGAAAGCCACTCATCAGTCTCAGAAAAAGAATGTTACGCCATTGTGTATGCTCTGGAGAAGCTACGCCCATACATTTGGGGATAGCGTTTCCACCTGCAGACTGACCGTGCTGCACTGAAGTGGCCTCACACAGTCAAGGAGATGAACAAAAAACCTTCAGTGGAGTTTAGCTCTTCAAGACTTTGATTTTGAAATACAACACATTTCAGGAGCCTCTAACAAAGTGGTTGATGCACTCTCCGGGGAAGGTTTCCCAGAATCAGCTGAGTAAAAATGTCCCTGTATTCTGTCACTGTAGTCCTTAAAATGTGGAAAATACTGTTTAGTTCTTCATGTAATTAGTAGTAAAATTAGAGGTGCATGTATCTTATTAAGTCTGTTTTCCTAAGCCTCCAGGAAGAAATCCCAGCCCTGTGGACCTGACCTGAACCAGGCTGTCCAACACCGTCTGTGATTTGGGGGTAGCGTGATAAATGGGGGGGGGTGATAAATGAAGTGGTGGGGTAGCTCTTTTATGGACATCCAGTAGCTACAAAACCCCTCTTAGTAACTGTTCTCTAATTGCTCTGCTCTTCCTGTAAAGGGTTAAAGTCTCACTGCTATGCATAGGTAAAAGGAAGGTACCTGCCCAAAAGAGCCTATAGGGAGGCTAGAACTTTCTAAAATTGAAAAAAGACTCCCCTTTTGTCTGTCTGTTCTCCCAGGGAGAGGCGGACAGGGCATAGCTATGCTATAAGAAGCTTGGGCCAGATATGAAAAATCATCAGTATCATACCTAGAAACTAATCATTTAAAACCCCAGATATGTAAGTAGATCAGGAAATGTCTAGGAAGACGTCATTAGGTTTATCCCTTTTATTTTGTTAGGGCTTGTGGATTCCTCTGTGCTAATCGCAGGTGCTTTTGTTTTGCTTGTAACCTTTAAGCTGGACCTCAAGAAAGCTATTCTTGGTGCTTAATTCTTGTAGTTTGCTCTTTTAAACTCTAGCAATAGCCTGAGTTCCCAGATGTATTTTCTTTCTTTTTTTATTAATAAATTTTACCTTTTTTAAGAACAGAATTGGATTTTTGTCTGAAGAGGTTTGTGCACATTGTTTAATTAGCTGGTGCCAATAGCTGATTTCCCTTCCCCCCCCCCTTCTTTCTCTCTGTGTGTGTGTGTGTGTGTGTGTGTGTAAGGTCTTGAGGGTACCTCACAGGAAGGAATTCCCAAGTGCACCTTCCTGGGCTCTCAAAGGGATTCTGCACTTGGCAGCATCTACCAATCCAAGGTCAGAGAAAAGCTGTAACCTTGGGAGTTTAATACAAGCCTGGAGTGGCCAGTATTAATTTTTAGAATCCTTGCGGGCCCCACTTCCCCACTCAAAGTGCCAGAGTGGGGAATTAGCCTTGACAGGCCTAAGCCCCGCTCTTTAAAGGGGCTTAGGGAGGCACAATCCCAGCTGAGGACCTTCTGCTGGACTCAGGCATCAGCGGTCAGCGCAGCCTTTCCTGGCACAAATGCAGCAGGAAGAGCTGGGTATCCATTGCTGAGTTCTGGCCTGGTCTGTCTGGCAGGGCAGCAGGCCTGCTGTCCCACTGGCTGGTGGGGGGCTCTGAAGGGAGAATGCAGTCAGATTGGGCACAAGTCCCCAAAGTGCCACCTACCTATTTCTCAGCATGAGCAGGGACTTCATTAGCAATCCCCCAGCAGATCCTTCGATCAGATTCTCACTAAGTAGATTCCCCTGTGGCTCTGGTCTCTTCCACCCCCCTCACTCGAGTCAAGTTCAATCCTGCCCCATTTTCCTGATCTTGTCCTTCCCATCTAATTTACTCCCGGCCGCCAGACACTCAGCACAGTGAGAGCCAGCAGCGACTCTTGTGACAGTCTGTCCCCCTATGTTCACCCTTTTTAAAGACTATGATAAGTTTTGTAAAAAGTACGCCTTGTGAGGTATCCTTTGAAAACTCATACTTTGATCATTATTGTCTTGGAAAAGTGTGTGTCACAACACTGTATGTAAGTTATGAGATTCTACTGTATGATGTTTTTGAGACATTCCAAAGTCTGGAAAAACCGCCACAAACCAGTTCCTCAGAGACAAATGGCAAACTGATGCCTCAGCCAGATGTCAACAGAATCAAATGGACCATCACCTGGCTAAGTGGCCATTCTTTAGCAGGAAAGAGGATGTGGGTAAAAATTTACATTTTGACAAAGGAACAGCTTGAGATTCCTGCCCAAACAAACTTTGTCGCCTGAACCTCAGCTGGAGGTGGTTTTCAAAAAGAAAGAAAGAAAAAAAAAAAGAGCTATAAGAAAGGGGAATGGACACCTCAAAATACTTCTTCCTTTCTCTCTGCTCATGGCATCAGCAACAGTTGAAAGACAGGGAAAGTAACACTGAACTGGAGGAGGGATCCTCTGAGGTCCTATTGTAATTTTTGCACAAAAAATACGCTAGCGTCTTCACTGGAAATCCAGATTTTGCACTGAAACTCGGCAGTTTCAGCACAAAAATAAAACCACCCCAACGAGTTTTTTTTGCACTGATTCCTTTGCGCTGATGTGCCAGTGAAGACTCTTGATTACTTTTACTGGTCTAATTGCCCTCCAGAGCTGTCCCACAATGCAGAGTGGGAGTGGCTGATCTTTGAAACTCAGCAGTCCTGCCTGCACGTAGGCGCCCCTCCCCTTTAGCTCCGTTCTGACAGCTGGTGCTGTCACTGCTCTGGAACACAAAACAAATCATTATTATGGAATGCTCCTACTGCCTCCCACAATGCAAACAGAGGCAGGCAGACAGAATGTGTTGTGCAGAGTCAGGGAGGGAGGCGGGGGCAGGGGTTGGGGTCTCTTCCTCCCCTTCTCCTCCCCCCCCCCCCCCCCGCGTTAGGACTGGTTGCTTCCAGCGAGACTCTCTCTCTCTCACACACACACACACACACACACACACACACCCTGCCACAATAATGATTTGCTTTGTATCCCAGAGCAGTGCATAGTGGGATAGCTACCACAGTGCACTCCTCTCATCTGCAATGCAAGGGCTGAATATGTAAACACACTCTGACACCTGTGGAAAACAATGTGAACACAAACCAGTGCTTTTCTTTTAGTGCTTTTCTATCACCGACAAAACTGTCAGCAAAAAAACTCTGCTGTGTAGACATAGCCTTACCTTCTGTCAGTTTGCCTGCTTGTTCTGCAGCTCCTCCTGGCAGGATTTTGGAGAACACACTCTCTCCATCCACCCCGGGCTGTCCAGCTGCTGCCCCAGTGGGTGGGGGAGCCCCTGCTGGCTTCTGACCCACTTTAATACCTGCCAGGGAATATATAGAGCCATCGTAAGGAGGAGAACCCAGCCACAGCCCCTCCCCGGCACGGGCAGCACCTATGTGACTTATTAGAGCTGGGGCCAGAGCCCAGGTGCTTTCAGCTGCCAGGAGTCTGTGGCATGACTGGTACAGATTAGGACAGGCTGCTTTTGGGCACCTTCAGCACATTTGCTTCCCTGACTGGGGGATGCCAACCCACCCTGGGTCAGTGCTGACCCCTCTCCTGCCCTGAGGACCATGACCGCCCAGTGCTAGGCTGGGGATCTGGCCCCATTCCATAGTCTGCCAAGGGCGGGACGCATTTATTTCCAGGCCCTGAGTGATCTCAGCCTCTGAATGCTGTGACGTGCTAGGGAGGGATAAAAGTGGATCTTCTCTTTGGAGAGATCAGGCAGCCATGGCCCTAGCGGAAACAGCTGGTGCCTGCTTGCTCCTTCAGTGCCAAGGGCACTGCCAGCCAGCATGGGCGCAGGTGGCCTGGCAGGGCCCAATGTGTCAATCTGGCTCACTGACCTGCTGCAGTCGTTCCCAGTGGCTGTGCTTGGGGCGCTCTCCTGTGCGGTGGTGGCACTTTTGTGGTGGGTTTGGGCATATCCACCTGATCCGCTTTTGGCTGTAACATGAAATGCATATTTCAGAATTCCCCTGGTCTCTCTGTGCGTGGGTGGGCAGGTGAATAGGGCATGGGGCTGGCAGAACAGCAGTCCCAGGGGCATGGGGCACATCAGTAAGCGCCGGCAGAAAATCCAGCCCTCTCACCAGGCCAAAGACTATATCAACCCAGGATCATGCATGTTGCCTCCTGGGAAACCCAGCCAGACACCCCCCAGCTCCCAGCCACACACATGCACGTCGCCTCCCACACACAAAGGCCTGCCTTGCAAGCCAGCCTGGCTCCCCAAGGCAATCGCCCAGCCTCTATCATCCCTCGCAATTCACAGCTGACGCCACCCAGTCAGCTGGTCCCTCCTCTGCACTTCCTCAGAGGGCAGGTGCAGGGCCTGGCTCAGGAGGTAGCTGGTCGGGGGGAGGCCTATGCACCAGTCTGGGGACATGGATTGTCTGCCCAGCTCCCCAATCTCATCTCCTCCCCCACCCCCTACCCCAAATCCTTGCTTCCTTCATATGGCCCCTCCCATCTGTTCTCTCTCCTGATCCCCACATTCCCCACTCCCTCCTCCCTGGCTCCCGCCAGCCCTCCGATCTTCCCCAGTCTCATCTCTCCCTTATGCCCTCCATGCTCAGCTGGCGGCGCTGGAGAATGGAAATAGCTGGCAGACCTGAGCAGTGCCATTGGCTCACTGTGCTGTAAGGCAGTTGGCTTGTCCTGGCCAAGTGGAGGGAGGGGAGGTGGTAGCTCTGGGTGTGTTTGACTGGACAACTGGAGCCTGAAGTCAGGCAATAAAGGGTGAAATGGAGGGATTTTATTCCTGCTCTTAGTGCTGATCTTGGCATAGCCTCAGCTCTGCCGCTTCCCTGAGATCTCCATAATTTAACTCCTTTCCTGCTGTGGCACATCCTAGTTGTCTCCTGTGCGACAGAACACATCAGCTACCTAGCAGTCGGGGGCCCTCCTCACTGCACGATGTACTCCTCTGTGCTGCTGTGGACTGGGGGAGCTCATGACTGTGCACGGCCTGTGCCTTGGGATGCACCAGGGACTCCCAGCCTCTGCCTATTTCCTGTGCAACCAGATCCTCCCAGAGTGCCATCCCCAGTGCTGCAGGACAAACCATTAGCCAGGCACCTGCTGTGTAAGTGATGAACCAATGGCCAAAGAGCATGTGCACTTACTAGCCCTACTTGGTGACTGCCTGGCTGTGCAGGGAGGGTTGACTGGGGCTTCCCGACATGCTGGGATTGGATGGGTTGTTGTTGCGGTGGCCGAGAAGAGGGTAGTCCTTGAGCCCCTGGCTGCTGCTGCAGCCTAGCTTGCTGCTGCTGCTGCTCCTTCTGTGGCTGAGGAGGTTGCTGCAAAGGGCCTGCTTGTTGTTGTGGAGACTGCCTGGCTGATGGCTGCTGCTGCCTGGATGGCGGCTGCTGTTGCCCGGATTGCTGCTGTCTTGTTTGCGGCTGCTGCTGAGAATGGTGCAGCAAGGGCTCTCCTTTCGGCTGTTGGGGCAGTGACCCTTGCTCCGCTTGCCGTTGGGATTTCTGGGACTCTGAGGTATGGTGGTAGCTGGACGGCTGCTGGGACTGCTGCGAGTACTCTGCTGAGCTGGAGGGGAAAGCTGTCTGGGCTCTCATGTCTGACTGCTGAGCCTTCTTCTGGGCAGATGGCTGCATGTGTATGCGGGCTTCATGACGGCCCTGGTCTCGGGCATGTTGCTTGGATGTCCTCCTGGCCTGTTCATCACTCAGGTGGCGGGAAGAGGCTGAGTGCCTTCCATGCTCTCCATGGTGCCGGTGGTCTTTGGAAGAAGAGTGACGTGCCTGAGAATAGTCATCGTGCTGCCACAGGTCTTCATCTGGAGGCTCATCGTAATCATGAAAGGTGTGTTTGATGGGAGGTCTCTTCTGGGAGGAGAAGTGGCCAGTGTAGTGCCTTACCCGCTCTGAGCGAGCTTCCCGGGGCTTATCAAACCAGTCTGTCTCCTCCTGACCCAAATGATAGGCTTCAGAAACCAAACACAGAGCACAGTCAGTCTCTCGGTCCCGAGGTGGGAGCATACCCCACACAGAAGCCATGCAATGAGATAAAAGAATGCAAGCAGCTTATCACATGCATCTGGGACACATCATAGACCCCTCCCCAACAAATACAACACATCGTTACATGCAGCAGGCACTGAACACTAGCATGCTACCACCAGACACCCAGAACATGCAGTGGAACAAGGGAGAAAGGCACATGGTAGGCAAACGCAGGCTGTGAGACTGTCTTTGCAAATGACCCGTAGGAGCATGCTCTGGGGTATGTCACCACAGGTAACTGTTACCTTCACTGTCTGAAACAACACAATGTGAATCATCCATGATGTAACCTTCTTCATGCTTGTAAGAGTGGTTCCTTGGCACATCTTTGATATGTTCTTGCACATCAGGCAACGAGTGGCTGGAGCAGAACTGGGAACAGCTGTCCCCAGAGGACTGAGGGAGAGGTCCACCTGAGGAGCGGGACACACCCACCGACTTTCCTAAAGGGCTGATGGGACTTTCCTCTTCCGATGTCTGTGTACGAATCGAAGGCCGCCCACGACTCTGACTCATACTAAGGGAAGATGGTTTGGAGCTTCCTTTCTGAGGCTTCTCCATGCACTCTCTCTCATAGGACTTGCTTCTGCTGCTGGCATCGCGGCTTGATGTTTTTTCTGTCCCATAACCAGACGATCTAGATCTGCTTCCAGTGCTGTATGCTCGATCGTCCTCTTCCGTCATATCCCTGCTGGACATGCCATAGTATTTCTGCTGCTCATACACATTCTTCTTGAGGCCGTAGGTGATCTCGTCCTGAAGCTTCTTTGCCCTGGATGCCACATTGTTGCTGCTGATAGACGTAGTCACTGTGTAGGAGGCCAGGTCCGACTCCACATCTTTGGCTTCTTCTATGGGGGAGAATTTGGAGATCTTTTGCTCCATGCCTTGTTTCCTGTGTTTACTGCGCTTGGACGAGATGACAGCAGGAGCCAGGTTTTTGGAGGAATGCTTCTGCATCCCCAGTCCAGAGCCATGCTTGTCTGAGCGTGTGGAGTGCCGATAATCGTCCCCGTAATAGGAGCAGGGGCCGCTGGAGCTGCCTGACATCCTGCCATTGCTCTCCATGCCTCTGTGGTAGCTGTTCTTCCCCCGATGGTCAGCACCATGCTGATCATACATTTCCTCCTCTGACTCCTCCTCTGCTTTGGAGTAGCAGCAAGTTCTGCTGGAGCCTTCCGTCTCCACCAGCTCACTCTTCTCTTTGATCTGGCGGCCAGTGCTGCTCTGCACCTGCATCTCCCCCTTGTGGCTGTCTGCTGCAGTGCTCTCTTTGGTCAGCTCACTGATGTCCTCGATCATCACATAGTTGCGGGGAATGTTCTGCTCCAGGTTTGCGTACAGAGAATCTGAAGAGTAACTGGCTGAGGGGCTTTGCACGGCATTGCTCTGGTCAGCTGGACTGGCCTCTGGGGTCTTGTGCTGGGAATAGCTGCCGGTCACTGTCGTGGGGCTGTAAGTAACGTCTGGGGCTGCTGAGGAGATCACCACGGTGGGATTTCCAATCACTTCATAATTGGTGGGGATCTTTTGTTCCAAGTCTGCTAGTGATGTCTGCCGTGGCTTCTGATGCATGGTGTGCACATCTGCCTGTGTTTGGAAGAGGACACTCTGTGCCGGCTGTGAGGGCGGCTGGTTGGGATATGTGGTCTGAGCTTGGTAGTGATGAGGAGGCCGAAAGCCTTGATGGCTCTGCAAGCCCAGCTGGGGCTGGTAACCAGTGCTGGGAGGGAAGCTGTGTGTCTGATATGTACCTTGGGAGGGGAAGGCGGGGAGCTGACCAGCCTGGAAGCCATTCTGAGATGTGCCACTGCTGACCACAGGGTAATGGGGGGGCTGGAGCCGTGTTTGCTGGAAGGCAGCAGGGCCTGGTGGGGCTGCTGGGTATGGGTAGGGGGCGTAGGAGGAGGCTGATGTGTACTGCGTGCTGGAGAAGTCAGCATAATGGTTAGTGGGGGCAGTGCTGGGCCTGCTGAGCAGACTGCTGCCCTCATAGCTGGAGAGACGTAAATTGTTCAGCTCACTATCAGACATGTAGTCCCGGTTCTCACCTAGGCATCTCAGGTAAGGGTAATCCCGCCCTCCCCTCTCCTTCAGCAGAGACTCCTTCCTCTGAGTAATGCCCAGCTCCAAGTACTTCAGCTTGGCATCGATCTCCTTCTCTTCCTCATCCAGCTCTGCTTGCTTCTTCCGCAGCTTCGTGGACTCATGCTCCACCAGCTTCAGGTCACGGTCAATGTCTCTGAGAAGGCTGGCTTTGGTTACCTGAGTGGCCTGCTCTCCTACCCCCTTCTGCATGAAGCTGGGCAAGTACAGCTGGGAGTGGGCTTGGCTGGCCAGGGGCAGGTGAGCTTCCTCCGGAGGGGGGCTGGGCAGTGTCCGCTTCACCTTCCGCATCAGAGTGTTTGACTGCAAAGCAGAGATCTAGAAAACAATTGAAACTGGCATTAATCCTAGACACTGGGAGCACTGCAACTCCCTCGGGATAATGGTGAGGTAAGAACTCTGTCCTGCCGTAGTGTCTTTCAGCAGAGTTTATCAAAGTGCTTAAACGTTCATTTCTTAAGCCTCGGCATATCCCCATATTATCACTGCAGTCAGTGGAGAAATGGGGAAACTGAGATACAGGGACAGGCCACGGCCTGCCCAATATCACAGAGTGAGAGTGAGCACTGGAAATAGAGTCCAAGAGGCCTGACTCCTCATCCCCTGCTTCCCTCAGTGGGAAATGAACAGCTGCCCAGTGCTCATGGCTGTGTGGTGGAGTGGGCAAGGCACTTAGCTACAATCCTGAAGGTTGGGGAAGCTGAGTCTCACTTGATCGCACACTAAAACTCCACATCCACGTCACCCAGCGGCAGTCAGAGGTGGTCATACGTGATGCTGGCCACATCAATGGCTTGTGCACTGTTAGCTGTGAAACTGACACACCTTAACCAGGTGAGCCTGCGGAGCCATTGGCTCAGAGGAACTCTGGTGTTGGTCATTGCTGCCTTTTGATTAGCATGTACGTCCGCTGTAGTGCGAAGTATGTATCTGCTGCACTATCACTGTGCACATGGAAATGACCACACCAGCAATGAGAAAAAATAAGAGCCAACTTTACTGTTTTCCCTAAACTGAACCAGAACAGAAACAATCCAAACTGGTTCTGAGGTTTCAAAGAATTAAGTCAAAAATGTCTCGTAAGGGGACAATTGTAACTTGTGGGATGGAGGAAAAACATCCTTTCCTGTGGGACTAGTGAAGCTCTGCAACAGACAACTGCCCACAGGCCTTAGGGGGAGATGTTGGGGTGGCAAACCTTTCTAGGGTCCAATAAGAAGGCCCTGGGGAAGGCTTTGGCAGTTAAACTACAATACAGAGATGTATGTTAAACCCTCCCTAGGATTGAAAGGAAGCCACTCAACACACAGCTGTGCAAATGCCCAGGATGGGAGCAGAGACACCATCTAAAAGGCACTTTTCTGTGGCTCTGAAACATCTTATGAGCTGACTTGAGAATTTTAGGTGATCTATTTTCACTGCAAAATAACCTGGCTGGTTGGGTGAAAAACTACACAAGATGTGGTCCTCTGGAAGGAGATCTCCCCTGAGCTTCTGACCCTCAAATCTTATCTCAGCCTTTAAGAGTGATGGAATCCAAAAAGCCACAGCTTACATTGGTTGAACAATGAAGGCAAAGGCCAAGTCTTCTAGGCAGAAGCCCAGTGAGAATACCAACCACCTCTAATGTCTTCTGTGGAGATTTATGGAGGGTGGCTGAGGAGTAGGTCCCAGGGAGACGGGATGGCATAGGATTTGGGGGATCCAGAAGGGCAGCACTGGAACCTGGGATGGGGAAAGCATTCACCTACTCCAGTTCTGTGTGGGCTTGCCCACACAAGGACACTCAGGACAGTTAATCCGAATTAACTAAAAGTGTGAATTCAAAATGGATTAATTAACAGGATTAAACTGCTGTGTGGATGCTCTTATTCAGCATTTAAATGGACTTAATCCAATTTTGCTTAATACACTTTGGAAGTGGGTGAGTTTCCATAGGAGGAGCAGGCAGAACTCCTTGCTGGCACAATGTCATCATTTTGACCTGAAAAGATGCCATGAGCAGAAATAAAAGTGTGGCCTGGGGAATGTGACTCTCCATGAGAATCTGCAGAGATTCTGAACCCTGATAAGGTGACAACGATCCACACAGCTCCGTGCATGACGGGAGCAAAGCCCATTCAAAGGACTCTGTCTTTTGTGTTCCCGGACGAGCTTCCTGAGTGCTGAGATGAGATTGGATGGCCGCTAGCTGAAATCCACCCGGGAAGGGAGGCTGACAGTGCTCCCCCCATGTGTGTTGCTGGCTCTGGCCCCATTCAGCCCCATGATGAGTGTGCTGATGTCACCCCACATGATGCCATACTGTCACAGCACGGTGTTGTGTCTACTGAGGATGGGCTTGCCTGTGCTCTTACTGACATTAATGACAAACAGCATCCACTAAGACTATTGCATGGTGACATGGCATCAGCATGGAGTGTTACAAGTGCCCCCACTCAGCGTCAGGACATGGTGATCTTCTGTGACCCAGCCGCTGAGGGAAGGAGCTGAGACGAGGCAGAGAGCACTTTAACCAAAGCAATTGTGTTCATCAGGATGCTTGGTGGGCTGCTAGGAACGCAAGGCAAGTGATTCCAGTACATGCCAGAGCTATAACTACCTTGCTGCTTAGTGACCTCCCAGCTGTCTTGAACAGCGGTGCCCCCTACCTTTCCCACTTCTGAAATTTGGGTTCCTCAGTTGGGCCTGGTCACCTTCAGGGAGGGTACAAGCTCATTGGTTTTTGCCAGCTTTTCTAGAGTTCTGCTATTCCTGTCTGCTGTGCATTCTGTTACAGAAACACGCACTGTGTTTAGTACATGGGCCCCGGGGCACTGCGAAAGGAACAGTTTTATAAATCCGAGTGTAAAAAAATCAGCTACAAATGACCAAATGGACTGCAATTAAGGAAAAGGGCATTTTCTATTGCAGTGTGAGGGGGCAAGAGCCGTGTCGCACGGGCAGCTGTGGGGAGCCTGGGTCCCTCCACCTGTCCTAGGGGGGGACATGGGCCAGGGGCTGCTTTTTCCCTCCCCCCCTGCACCATAGGCAGGTGGAAGGTCTGCGCAGCTCCCACAATTGGCTGGGCTCCCTGCTGCCTGGCCAGGGGGTGTGGTCTTGTGGGGAAGAGGCAGGAAAAGGGCAGGGTCTGCTCCGGCGAAAAGTGGATGGGTCCTGCCTCCCCAGCCCCTGGTTCCAGCACCACTATGCTGCTCAGCGGAGTTTGCTCCTGGCTTGCTGCCAAAACCCATCCCCAATCCAGCAAAACCACACATGCATGCCCATGTCTCGATTCAGCTGGCCACACACCACTGAACCTCTGGGTGGGACACAGGTAACATGAATGATCATCAACTTCTCTGCTCCTCAACACAATTCCCTTTGGCCTAGGGGAGAGTGCTCAGAGCTGGGAGCTCTAGGCTCACTTCTCCTGACTAGGATTAATCAATGTGTGCCCTTTACAGTTCTTCTTATTGACAAGGATTCACATCCCCCTGTGAGGTTCCACAAATTGGAACCAGAGCCCAAGTCTCTAAGATGGAAGATCCAGATCTCAGTCAGCCTGTCCCTCGGAAAGAAGTTGCCACATCTTTGTGCTTGGCTATGCTGTCTGTAAAATATGGCACCTCCTGCAAATGTACCACACTGTGTCAGGGTGTTATGTGCCCTCAACTAGTGGCTAGTCGACAGCCTTCTCCTGCTACCAGCTCAGGTCTGTGTGCTCCATGATAGAGGTCTGTGCTGCAAGCTTCGGGGGCCAACCCTGCTGCTAATGCATGGTAGGAGCAGTGTGACTGTTGCAAATACCAGGACTTGGTTTTGCCTTTTTACAAACAGTAGGACATTCATAGAATCATAGAATATCAGAGTTGGAAGGGACCTCAGGAGGTCATCTAGTCCAACCCCTTGCTCAAAGCAGGACCAATCCACAACTAAATCATCCCAGCCAGGGCTTTGTCAAGCCTGACCTTAAAAACCTCTAAGGGAGGAGATTCCACCACCTCCCTAGGTAACCCATTCCAGTGCTTCACCACCCTTCTAGTGAAAACGTTTTTCCTAATATTCAACCTAAACCTCCCCCACTGCAACTTGAGACCATTTCTCCTTGTTCTGTCATCTGCTACCACTGAGAACAGTCTAGATCCATCCTCTTTGGAACCCCCTTTCAGGCAGTTGAAAGCAGCTATCAAATCCCCCCTCATTCTTCTCTTCTGCAGACTAAACAATCCCAGTTCCCTCAGCCTCTCCTCATAAGTCATGTGCTCCAGATCCCTAATCATTTTTGTTGCTCTCCGCTGAACTCTTTCCAATTTTTCCACATCCTTCTTGTAGTGTAGGGCCCAAAACTGGACATAGTACTCCAGATGAGGCCTCCCGAATGTTGCATAAAGGGGAATGATCACGTCCCTCAATCTGCTGGCAATGCTCCTACTTATACAGCCCAAAATGCCGTTAACCTTCTTGGCAACAAGGGCACACTGTTGACTCATATCCAGCTTCTCGTCCACTGTAACCCTTAGGTCCTTTTCTGCAGAACTGCTGCCTAGCCCTTCGGTCCCTAGTCTGTAGCAGTGCATGGGATTCTTCCGTCCTAAGTGCAGGACTCTGCACTTGTCCTTGTTAACCTCATCAGATTTCTTTTGGCCCAATCCTCTAATTTGTCTAGGGGAACAAAGAACATCATTTAGATTGCCAAATCAAGTATACAAAAATTAGGAAATGCCCAAATTAGGGGAGCTCATGTAATCTTAACTCAGTCCCTTGTGCATATGCATTATATGACAGTCTCTAATTACATTGTCACAAACCATTGTTTTCCTCAAGACCCCTACCTCCTTCCTTCAGTGCACAGGATGGACGATGCTTAGTGAAGGAGGGATGGCACCCACCCGTGCCTCAGTTTCCCACATGGAGGTGCACTGTGGGAATTAATCAGTTATTTTTTGCTCAGCAGTTTGCAACTCAAGATGTTTTACAACTTGGCAAGTGAGAGCCAGGTAATGAGCCCTAGCAGGCAAGACACTGTGAAGAGGCAACTGACCATTCAGAACCCACACATAGAGTCGGGTCAGCCCACGGAGCTGAAGCAGAAGCTTGCTGGTGGAACTGCACTAGTGTCAGTGGAGTCACACAAGGGTTGGGTTCATTCTACACTAGTGAATCCACAGAAAGGGTTTTTGGGGGACCACGGGGCGCAAGAGCAGGAGAGATGCTGATAAACCCCTCAACCAGAGACCTGTCAGACAGTCCAGTCTGAAATGCCTGGCAGGAGCAGATATATTCACAGGCAGTGTCAGGCTCCTGATCAGTGAGGTTTCACAGGACACCACAGGAAATCTCCCTGTTTGATCAGCTGCAATATGTGCCAAGCTCTTGACACCCCATTCCTGGTAACGTCCCTGCTCATGGGCCAGAGGGAAAGCAGATGCAGTGGGCTGAAGTATTCAAATGTCACTGGAAGGGTGAAGAGCTATGAACCAACTTTGTTTTTCAATGTAACTACACCCAAGCTGGGAGGGTCAAAGGCACAGTTTAAAGTGCAGATGCTGAGGAAGGATCAGAAATTTCCCCCCAGTCCTAGATACACTTCTGCGTCAAAGTCACAGGTCACTCTCTGCACAACTGTAGTGATAACCAAATCTCGTAACAATGAAAGAACAAGAGAAGAATCTCATTACTCCTGGGGGAATTCTGCACCACTGCGCATATGCAGAATACATGTCCCCCACAGATTTATTTGCTTCCCTGCAGAAAAATGACTTTTTGACAGGGAAGCAAAGGGAAGCTGCAAGAGCGGTCACACACCCCTCGGTAGCAGTGCAGGCATATCGTTTCAGGCACCCAGAGCAGTCAGCGGAGAGGTAAAGCACCATGGTGACTCCTACCCTACACCACGATAAGCTGCTAGACCCACCCCTAGAAACTTCCCCCAGCTGCAGGAAGCTCAGCATCCTCCTCTGCTTCCTGCCTCATCGCTCCTCAGACACAGGGGAGGGGTCACTGTACGGGGAGCTGCTCCACTGTCCATCCTACCCCCTGCATCGGACCCCCCATACTCAGACCCTCCCCAAGCCTCACCCCGTACACCCAGAACCTCCCTTAACCAGCCCTCCACACCCAAACTCCACCTCGCTGAACCTCAACCCCTGCATCTGGAGCCCCCCTGCCATGCTGGAGCCTCCACATTTATTTACTGACAAATAAAACTTGCAGAATTTTGCAGAAATTTAAAATATTGTGTGCAGAATTTTTAATTTTTGGCACAGAATTCCCTCAGGAGTATCTTATACACCTGCACAGGCTCCTGGAAAGAATAATTTCAGTTTCCGACACAGTAATGAAATCAACCAAATGTCCTCCAATTCCCAGATGCCCAGCTTGGGATGAAAGGATTGCTGAGTATGCATGTGTGTTTGTGTCAAGGCTGTCACTTGAAGTCAACCTTTTCAAATATTCTTTGCTGGAGCATTAATAAATGAGAGATTATGGTGCACCATCTGGGGACAGTCTCCTGTGGAGAGGTTATGCCACAGCATGATGGGCTGTGCAGAGAATTCATGCCATGAGGTGGAACAGTAACATTACTGTGGCCATGTGGAAAGCATGACAAACAGTTGACTCTGTCTGTCACAGCACATTTCCTCCACATGATATTCTCCACCAGGGTGATCTCCCAAAGCAAAATGGAACAGCTCCATAGGACTGCAAGGCGGATTAGGTGTGTGAGATCACCAGCAGACAAGATCCCACTGCATCAGGAACAAGCTGCTCTCCGCACTGAGAGGATTTGCAAAAGACTCCCCTGAAGTCAGCCCAGCCCATTGCCATGATGAAACTACCCCAAAATTAGTTCTTGTGAAAGTTCAGCCCCAAACGGTGGAAGCCTCAGGTGATCTCATGAGATTTGCCACCTCAAATATTTTTGAAATGATATTTCAGGCCCACTCTTGAGCCAGATACAACCTGGGACTCAAACTATAGTAGAATCATAGAATATTAGGATTGGAAGAGACCTCAGGAGGTCATCTAGTCCAATCCCCTGCTCAAAGCAGGACCAACACCAACTAAATCATCCCAGCCAGGGCTTTGTCAAGCCAGGCCTTAAAAACCTCTAAGGATGGAGATTCCACCACCTCCCTAGGTAACCCATTCCAGTGCTTCACCAACCTCCTAGAGAAATAACGTTTCCTAATATCCAACCTAGACCTCCCCCACTGCAACTTGAGACCATTGCTTCTTGTTCTGTCATCTGCCACTACTGAGAACAGCCTAACTCCATCCTCCTTGGAACCCCCCTTCAGGTAGTTGAAGCCTGCTATCAAATCCCCCCTCACTCTTCTCTTCTGAAGACTAAATAAGCCCAGTTCCCTCAGCCTCTCCTCGTAAGTCATGTGCTCCAGCCCCGTAATCATTTTTGTTGCCCTCCGTTGGACTCTCTCCAATTTTTCCACATCCTTCTTGTAGTGTGGTACCCAAAACTGGACACAGTACTCCAGATGAGGCCTCACCAATGCCAAATAGAGGGGAATAATCACTTCCTTCGATCTCCTGGCAGTGCTCCTACTAATGCAGTTCAATATGCCGTTAGCCTTCTTGGCAACAAGGACACACTGCTGACTCATATCCAGCATCTCATCCACTATAATCCCCAGGTTCTTTTCTGCAGAATGGCTGCTTAGCCAGTCGGGCCCCAGCCTGTAGCCGCGCATGCGATTCTTCCTTTCTAAGTGCAGGACTCTGTCCTTGTTGAACCTCATCAGATTTCTTTTGGCCCAATTTTTCAATCTGTCTAGGGTACTCTGGACCCTATCCCTACCCTCCAGTGTATCTACCTCTCCCCCCAGTTTAATGTCATCTGCGAACTTGCTGAGACTGCAATTCATCCCATCATCCAGATGATTAATAAAGATGTTGAACAAAACCGGCCCCAGGACCGACCCCTGGGGCACTCCACTTGATACTGGCTGCCAACTAGACATCGAGCCATTGATCACTACCCATTGAGCCTGACAATCTAGCCAGCTTTCTATCCACCTTATAGTCCATTCATCCAATCCATACTTCTTTAACTTGCTGTAGTGGGATCAGATGTGTCGGTTCAAATCCAGCTCCTTCTGGAATTGAAAGGACTCAAGAGCCAGGATTCTGGTTTAGAGACCCTTGAAAATGGCCAACCAGTTTGGTTACATGAGACTTTACTCAACCGCCATTAACTGGAAGCTGATGGATTTTCCTTACCAACTCTATACTCCTTTAATATATCATGATTTCCAAAACCAGGAGCCCAAAGCTAGGCTCCCAATTCAGGACCCCAAGGAAGTGACCTGGTTTTCAGATGTGCTGAGCTCCCAGCAGCTCCTACAGAAGCCTGTGCATTTGGCTCACAGTCTGCTTGGCATAGGTGCCTGCCACGCCAACTGTTCGAGATGTGTGTCCAGTGTGCACTGGCTCCCGACCAAGAGATGAATTCTAACAGTCAAGCCAATAGTTTTCGATGGGGGGAGAGGGGCTCCAACTGAATATGACAACAAGGGACCTTCCTCCTTCATCACTTGGAATTCCTCTGGGGACAAAAAGAAAACTGGCTGTTCAAGGTGCTGATTGATTATTATCTCTACAGCAGCACAAGCCACATCACAACGCACATTGACAGCCAGGGACCCTGTCCTGAGGAGACTGCCATCAAACGGGCACTCAGCCAGCGCACAAGTGTGGAATGTTATGGGTGGGGAGGTTCTGGCTCTGCACAGGAAGGCAGAAGAGAATCTGGAGCTGGGGTGGGGGGCACTTGGCTCATGGGAAGCAGTATCTGTCCCCTGCCCAAGACGGTGCACAGAGGGAAGGAAGAGAGGAGGAAGGGACTTGGGCCCAGGGAGAGAAGATGTGGGATTGTACAGACTTGAAGTTGAGCATAAGAAAGATGAACCAGATGTGGAAGAAGAGGGAAGCTGGGAAGGGATTCTGGAAGGAGCGGTGGGCTGGGCTCCTGGTGAGATGTTGGAATGGTGACTGAGGAAAAGGGCTTGCTCTCAGCATTTCCAAGGCAACCATCATTGTGTTACCCAGGCTCTTTAGCCTGATAAGGAGAGGTCCTGGAAGACTGGTGAAGGGCTAACATAGTGCCCATCTTTAAAAGGAGGAAAAAGGAGGAGCTGGGGAACTATAGACCAGGCAGTCTGACTTCAATACCTGGGAAGCTACTAGAGCAATGGATAAAACATCCCATTTGTGAATACCTGGAGGATGAAGGGTGATCACTAGCAGACAGCAGGATTTACCAAGAAGAAATCATGCTGAACCAATTTGATTTCCTTCTTTGACAGGATTTGGTGGATGGAGGAATGCAGTGGACATAATATACCTGGACTTCAGCAAGGCTTTTGACACAGTCCCACGTGACATTCTGTTAAGTAAGCTGGAGAAATGCAGGGTTGGTGGAACTACCATTAAGTGGATACAAAATTGATTACAGAACCGCAAACAAAGCATAACTATTAAAGGAATGATGTCAGATTGGAGGAAGGTCTCAAGTGGGGTGCTACAGGTATCTGTTCTGGGCCCAGTGTTGTTTAACATCTTATTAATAACCTGAATGTAGGAATAGAGAGCATACTGGTCAAGTTTGCAGATGACACAAAGCTAAAGGGGGGTTGCCAACACTTTGGAGGATAGAGCTAAAATTCAGAGGCATCTTAATAAATTGGAGAACTGGGCTTTAGCCAACAAAATGAAATTCAACAAAGACAAATGTAAGGTGCTACACATAGGGAAGAAAAACCAAATGCAGAATGGGGGGAAACTGGCTTCATAGCAGCACTGCTGAGAAGGATCTGGGAGTTGTGGTGAATCACAACCTCAACACAAGTCAACAATGTGATGCTGTTGCAAAAAAAGCAAATGCAGTTTTAGGCTGCATTAACAGAGGGAGAGCATGCAAATCACAGGAGGCGATAGTACTCAGCACTGGTTCGGTCTCAGCTGGAGTATTGTGTCCAATTTTGGTCACCAATGTATAGGTAGAGAAACTGGAAGGGATCCAGAGGCAAGCAACGAAGATGATCAAAGGGATGGAACACATGTCATATGAACAAAGGCTGAAGTAACTGGGCATGTTTAGTTTGGAAAAGAGGAGATTAAGGGGAGGACATGATAGCTGTCTTCAAATACTTGAAAGGCTGCTATAACAGAGATGGAGAAAAGTTGTTCTCTCTGTCTGCAGAGGGGAGGACAAGAGGCAATGGGTTCAAACTACAGCATAGAACAGGGGTTCTCAAACTTCATTGCACTGTGACCCCCTTCGGATAATAAAAATGACTACACCACCCCAGGAGGGAGGACCGAAGCCTGAGCCAGCCGGAGCCCTTGGTGGGAAGAGTTGGGGGATAGCTGAAGCCCAAGGGCTCCAGCTTCAGGCAGGGGGCCTGTAACTTGAGTCCCAATGCCCAGGGCTGAAGCCCTCGGGCTTTGGTCCCGGGCCACAGCAAGTCTAACGCCAGCCCTGGTGACCCCATTAAAATGGGGTTGCAACCCACTTTGGGGTCCTGACCCACAGTTTGAAAACCGCTGGCATAGGAGATTTAGATTAAATCTCAGGAAAACCTTCCTAACTATAAAAACAGTAGGACAATGGAACAGACTGCCTAAGGAGGTTTTTGAAGCTTTTTCACTGGAGGTTTTCAAAAGGAGGCTGGATGGATGATTTAGACACAACAAATCTGTCTTGGATGATTTAGACACAACAAATCCTGCATCTTGGCAGGGGGTTAGACTAGATGGCCCCTGCGATCCCATCTAACCCTGTGATTCCATGGGCTCTGCAGTAAGCCCCAGGTGGAGCACGCTGTGTTCACTGAAGCTGGAAGTAACAAAGGCAGACCACTGTGGCCAGGTCCCCTCTGTGTGGAGTGGCCACAGCCTTCTCACTCTCCAAAATTGGAACGCATTTCTTGCCATCCTGCCTATCTGCATGTCTAGAGCTGTGCTTAGCCCAGCAGGAGACCAATGACTGCAGGGCAGATGCCCTCACCCCCCGGGTGCCAGCTCCGGCCAACATCCCCTCCGTTCATTGTGACCCCACTGTTTCCATCCACATGTTTGTTCCCACCTGTGCAGGGATTTCTGGATGGTGGCTGCAGTATATCCAGCTCCAGAGAATAAGTGATGCAGCTGACTGGCTCAGCATGCTGGTCACGTTTACACTGCATCACAGAATGCATCTTTGTGAAGATGCTGCTGCAAGATACAGACCAGCTGTGTTTAGCGTATGTCTGAGTGTGCCAGCCAGGTCCAGACCCCAAAGGGAGACTAGGGGGTGAGGGATAGCTCAGTGGTTTGCACGTTGGCTTGCTAAACTTGGGGTTGTAAGTTCAATCCTTGAGGGGATCAGTTAGGGTTCTAGGGCAAAAATCTGTCTGGGGATTGGTCCTGCTTTGAGCAGAGGGTTGGACTAGATGACCTTCTGAGGTTCCTTCCAACCCTGTGATATTCTATGAACCTCAGAGAATAAGCTTCTGAATCAATTGATTATATATAAGGCAATGAGGGCACAGATTCCATGATTTTAGGTGACCTTCAGCCTCAGCTGGCAGGGCTCAGGGTTCTCAGTCCTTCCTCTCCCCCCCCGCAATTGGTCCATGACTTTTAATAAAAATACCCATGACAGAATTTTAGCCTTAATTATATCTGTGTTATTGTACTATACATGTATAGAGGGAGGGATAGCTCTGTGGTTTGAGTCATTGGCCTGCTAACTCCAGCGTTGTGAGTTCAATCCTTAAAAGGGCCACTTAGCAATTTGTGGCAAAATCAGTACTTGGTCCTGCTAGTGAAGACAGAGGGCTGGACTCAATGACCTTTCAGGGTCCCTTCCAGCTCTATGAGCTAGGTATAGCTCCATATATTATTATGGAGTAAAGTCTTTTATGAAAACTTGTCATGTTCTGAACTCAATGGGCATGCAGAAATACGTTCACAGTCTGGGATTATGCACTGTATGTGTACAGTGGGCTTATAATTTGGGCTGAACCACTCAGCTCCACCTAGAAGCAGTGTGGTGGGCAATCAGAGATGGATGGGCTGCCTCCCCAGCCAGACGAGCCTAGCTCCAACTGCCTAGCACTGTACAACCTAGGAAAAGACAATGAGTCATTAGAGTTAATGGGAAGACACTGAGGCATCCTGGCTATCAGGTCAAGAGGGAATTTCCCCGTTCTGAATAACCATGAACCACCACAGTCTAAGAGAAAGAAAAACACCCTGCAAACTTTTTTAAAAGGGAAGAGATTTGAAGTGAAATCTATCCAGCAATTGAGGGCCAGCATCTAGGCAGAAGCTGTGTGTGAAACGCTGGGTCCCTCTACGGCTGGGGGCATAATGGGAGACTGTTCACAGGCAGTGGGTAACTTGTACACCTCTCCCTCGATATAACGCTGTCCTTGGGAGCCAAAAAATCTTACCGTGTTATAGGTGAAACCACGTTATATCGATTTGTTTAGCTATTTTGGAAGGGAGAAGCCGGAGGTTGCGCCATTCTGTTTATTTGCTCTGTGACTTGTACCTATTGCTTCCCTTGGCATTTCAGCTTTGAAGCTGTGATTTTTGCATTACATAAACTTCCCATTTATTTTTACCCCATGCAGGTCTCTTGTGTGCAAATTCTGTGGAGTGTGTGCACCAAAGCAAACTGGAGGCTGGTGACATGGCTTCAGGAGTGATGAACCAGAGGGGCCAAGTCAGTGCCTGGGAGTTAAGAACTTGGAACGACACAGTTGGGGAGACTTGGGACTGGGAGGGCTCCTGGGTTCACCCTGCAAGAAGTACTAGGCTGGTCGGAGCCGGGGTGAGAGCCTGTGGTGATAGGTAGGTTATTGGTGTCAGGGCTCTGCACTAAAGCTGGTTCTCATGGGAGACTTTAATCACCCTGATAGCTGCTGGGAGAGCAATACAGCGGTGCACAGACAATCCAGGAAGTTTTTGGAAAGTGTAGGGGACAATTTCCTGGTGCAAGAGCTGGAGGAACCAACTAGGGGCAGAGCTTTTCTTGACCTGCTGCTCACAAACAGGGAAGAATTAGTAGGGGAAGCAAAAGTGGATGGGAACCTGGGAGGCAGTGACCATGAGATGGTCCAGTTCAGGATCCTGACACAAGGAAGAAAGGAGAGCAGCAGAATACGGACCCTGGACTTCAGAAAAGCAGACTTTGACTCCCTCAGGGAACAGATGGGCAGGATCCCCTGGGAGAATAACAAGAAGGGCAAAGGGGTCCAGGAGAGCTGGCTGTATTTTAAAGAATCCTTATTGCGGTTGCAGGAACAAACCATCCCAATGTGTAGAAAGAATAGTAAATATGGCAGGCGACCAGCTTGGCTAAACAGTGAAATCCTTGCTGATCTTAAACGCAAAAAAGAAGCTTACAAGAAGTGGAAGATTGGACAAATGACCAGGGAGGAGTATAAAACTATTGCTCAGGCATGCAGGAGTGAAATCAGGAAGGCCAAATCACACTTGGAGTTGCAGCTAGCAAGAGATGTTAAGAGTAACAAGAAGGGTTTCTTCAGGTATGTTAGCAACAAGAAGAAAGTCAAGGAAAGTGTAGGCCCCTTACTGAATGAGGGAGGCAACCTAGTGACTGAGGATGTGGAAAAAGCTAATGTACTCAATGCTTTTTTTGCCTCTGTCTTCACGAACAAGGTCAGCTCCCAGACTGCTGCACTGGGCAGCACAATATGGGGAGAAGGTGACCAGCCCTATGTGGAGAAAGAAATGGTTCGGGACTATTTAGAAAAACTGGACATGCACAAGTCCATGGGGCCGGATGCGCTGCATCCAAGGGTGCTAAAGGAGTTGGCGGATGAGATTGCAGAGCCATTAGCCATTATTTTTGAAAACTCATGGCGAGCGGGGGAGGTCCCAGATGACTGGAAAAAGGCTAATGTAGTGCCCATCTTTAAAAAAGGGAAGAAGGAGGATCCGGGGAACTACAGGCCAGTCAGCCTCACCTCAGTCCCTGGAAAAATCATGGAGCAGGTCCTCAAGGAATCAATTATGAAACACTTAGAGGAGAGGAAAGTGATCAGGAACAGTCAGCATGGATTCACCAAGGGGAAGTCGTGCCTGACTAACCTAATTGCCTTCTATGATGAGATAACTGGCTCTGTGGATGAGGGGAAAGCAGTGGATGTATTATTCCTTGACTTTAACAAAGCTTTTGATACAGTCTCCCACAGTATTCTTGCTGCCAAGTTAAAGAAGTATGGGCTGGATGAATGGACTGTAAGATGGATAGAAAGCTGGCTAGATCGTCGGGCTCAACGGGTAGTGATCAATGGCTCCATGTCTAGTTGGCAGCCGGTTTCAAGCGGAGTGCCCCAAGGGTCGGTCCTGGGGCCGGTTTTGTTTAATATCTTTATTAATGATCTGGAGGATGGTGTGGACTGCACTCTCAGCAAGTTTGCAGATGACACTAAACTAGGAGGCGTGGTAGATACACTAGAGGGTAGGGATCGGATACAGAGGGACCTAGACAAATTAGAGGATTGGGCCAAAAAAAACCTGATGAGGTTCAACAAGGATAAGTGCAGAGTTCTGCACTTAGGACGGAAGAATCCCATGCACTGCTACAGACTAGGGACCGAATGGCTAGGTAGCAGTTCTGCAGAAAAGGACCTAGGGGTCACAGTGGACGAGAAGCTGGATATGAGTCAACAGTGTGCTCTTGTTGCCAAGAAGGCTAACGGCATTTTGGGCTGTATAAGTAGGGGCATTGCCAGCAGATCGAGGAACGTGATCGTTCCCCTTTATTCGACATTGGTGAGGCCTCATCTGGAATACTGTGTCCAGTTTTGGGCCCCACACTACAAGAAGGATGTGGAAAAATTGGAAAGAGTCCAGCGGAGGGCAACAAAAATGATTAGGGGTCTGGAGCACATGACTTATGAGGAGAGGATGAGGGAACTGGGATTGTTTAGTCTCCAGAAGAGAAGAATGAGAGGGGATTTGATAGCAGCCTTCAACTACCTGAAGGGGGGTTCCAAAGAGGATGGAGCTCGGCTGTTCTCAGTGGTGGCAGATGACAGAACAAGGAGCAATGGTCTCAAGTTGCAGTGGGGGAGGTCCAGGTTGGATATTAGGAAACACTATTTCACTAGGAGGGTGGTGAAGCACTGGAATGCATTACCTAGGGAGGTGGTGGAGTCTCCTTCCTTGGAGGTTTTTAAGGCCCGGCTTGACAAAGCCCTGGCTGGGATGATTTAGTTGGGAATTGGTCCTGCTTTGAGTAGGGGGTTGGACTAGATGACCTCTTGAGGTCCCTTCCAACCCTGATATTCTATGATTCTATGATTCTATGAAAGTTGCACAGCATAAAGGCACCCATGGTTCCAAGGTAGTTGGTTCCAGAACCCCTCACTGGTCTGGGTGATCCCCCAAAAACCCCAGCAACACCTCCTCCACTTCTGCCCTTTGCAGCAATACAACTCCAGGGCCATCGCAGGGTATTTGCTCCTCGTGGCTGGGAAATGCTGTCTGCTTTAACTCCACCCCATTTCATGTGCCCTGGATAATTCCGTGTAACAAGAACAGCTTCCTCTAATCAGAGAGAATGATAGGCCAGAGGGGTCAGAACTGATGTGAGGGCTGGGGCTGCTCAGAGGATGAGTAGTGCTGCCTATTTCCCAATTGGAACAGTAAATGAATGCAAAGTCATTACAAGATTGCTTGCCTCAGGACCTATCTGCTAATCACAGCAGTATGGGGCTCGGGAAACCTATGCACAGCAAGTCAGAGAAAGCATTCTTCCACTTGGCATGACTCATTTATATCATATTGTGTTCCTCCAGGCGGGGAGGGGTCTCGCAGACATCTTCAGCTTGGCTTGACAAACTGGGAAGACTCCCAGCTTCCAGTCCTTAGCTTCGTGTCTCTGTTGAGCACTAACAGTAGAACAACAGCTTGGCTGAGTAAGAAAGATATGTCCCTGCAGTCCTAGATCTCTCTCAAAGGCACACTCTTGTTAACTGCACACAGCCATGTCCGAGGTGCCAACACTGTTAACCCTCTGGAAGCATCCTATTCTCTGATATACTCCAAAGTCCCTTTGCCTGCCACTGAACGCAGAGCAGGTCTGGAGAAAATAGCTTGTTATTAGAAGAGCTCCCCATAATGAGGTTCATTGCTACTGAAGGCTGGTGTGTTTATAGAATATCCCTGATTTGTTCACTCCCTTGGGAAGTATTTGGTTTGCTTCACAAAACAGAAACACTAGAACAAAAATCCATGTGCACAATGTCTCAGTTCTCTCGGAAATTACTATTTCTGTACAGGCTGGAGGAAAGCCTGTGCACCTTGTTCTGACCTTGCCTAGCACAGGAGTTAGCCTGAACCCTGCGCAGGGATCTCCTGTGCCAATTTACTACATTAAATACAAGAAACAAGGTCACCCTGAAGCAAAGGGGTTCATGGAGGGAGCACGGCTTGAGTGGAGCGGCACACAGATGGGGTGTGTTCAGCTCACAGTGTCTGAGCATTAAAAACTGCATTATGTGATGTCTCCTGTATGCAGAGGCTGATTAAGCTTTTGTGCGGCCCTGGGCCAGAGCAAGTGGGGGCCCCTCTTCACCCCTTCTGCCTGCAGTCCCCCAACCCCTCCACGCTCCTGACAGGGAAATGGGGTCAGGGCGCGAGGGCTTGCCCCGTTCTGCCCCCCTGCCCAGTGCTCCTGCTGGGGAGTGGGGTCAGGACGGGGAACTTCCCCTGCTCCCCGGCAAGAGCACCAGATGGGTGGAGTGGGTTGGGGCGCTGGGCCCCCCAATAGGCCAGGGCCCCTGGGCACGGCCTGTATGCACACTGTAGGCTAATGTAGGCTAATCCGCCACTGCCTGTATGCACACCGACTGCTGTATGCTCTTTGTTTCTCATGCCTTGCTGATGTCCAACAGAAGACGTTCTCATTTCAGCCACCTCTGCCCCCCAAAAACATGACAATGGTGCTCTGCCACATTCAGCCTCAGAGAACGAGATGAGCTTTAGAAGGCAGGATAATGAAAAGTTACCATGTGCTAACCAGCTGTGTTCATGGCCTGAAGCAGATGATGTGGGCCATTGGTAAAACACTGCAGCCACTCAGGTGTCAGCTGTCTCCTTTTGAAGGGATGAGCTCTGCACTCAGGAGCATGGGAGACAACCACTGCTTGGGTGGAGCTAGCTAACAAGAACAATTATCCCAAGGCTCCAATGGACTGCAGTGAACATCCTGTAGGTGGAGAGGTGAAGGCCCAGATTGTGTCTCTCTCCTCCTCAGTGGACAGGGGCTCTAACTAAAGTGCTGCCAGAGGCACTGGGAACAGAGAAGCTACCGGCCAGGCCATATATGTCTGGCCTCCTCCCTGTGCAGAACAGTGTCCTGGTGCACAGAGTGGGCGCCAGAAAGAGTCTCTCCCACAGGTGCCTCCCTTCCCTGCTTCTGCCCCTTTGTCAAAAGCCAACCAGCCTTTAGAATGCTAGGGGGACACTTCCTCCTCCCTGCTTGCTCTTTGCCAGGCATTCGCACACACACACACACACCCTCCTCATTTCCCTGTAGGCTCTGTTACACAAAAGACCCTGGGCCCAGTTCAAAGAAAGCAACAGGATAAGGGGCAGTTTGCTCCAGGCAGCCCTCAATTAAACACACTATCAGGCTGTAGATATCCCTGCAAGCACTTCCAACTCCAGCCCAGCCACCTGCGAGGAAGACCCTTTGATCAGTGCTGCCCTTACCTGCTCTCAGCCTCCCTCAGTCGGTAGAGTGGAGCAGCACTGGCTCTCCCTGGGCCTGGGCCTAGCCCCTCCTGGCCCTCCAAGTGCATGGGGTTCATACAGAACATGGAAGGCGACAGCTTTGCACAGTGGGCACCTGGCATCAGCCTATGCTCTCTGGCTTAGAATGAGTTCAGGTGGCCACAGGTATATATTCGCCATCCAAACTGATGTGTCCCTGTCTCGGATCTGCATGCTGAGAGCACAGAGATGGCTCTCAAGGAAGTGGAGACAAGATCCAGTAGGTGGCTGAAGATTCTCCTCAGGGGAGGTGGGTGACACCATGCCCAGTATACTGGGGCACCTCGCAAGGCGGCGCCTGCTTGGAGATCTGTCCCTCTTTCATGCTGCCTGAGCGCTCTCTGGACAGTTAGCATATGCCTAGGTCTGCCACAGTCAGTCATCTCTTGATGACTTCTAGATGGCAGGACACAGTTTGTGCATATGCTCCCAGCATGATTCTCTTCAGGGGTTCCAGCATGCACCGGAGACATGATCAGGGAGAGGATCTCCTCACTCACTCTCAGAGCTTCATTATGAAGCAATGTTTAATACAGAGCAAGGGAAAATGAGAATAAGCCTGCTGAGGGTCTGTCTACAAGAGAAGAGCCCTTCTGCCAGGCTCTGCCTAGGGATTGCTGAACCCGGAAAGGAAGGCGGCAAATGCCCCAGTGCAGTGGTACAGGCAGTGTGAGGGGAGCAGCTGAGTTTTTAGGGCCTCGCTCTGGTGTGCAGGGCACAGCTAGGTGGTGCTGCTAGGGTTTTCCTGGCTTGTTGGCAATCCTGTGCCTCTCAGTGGAGGGTCTTCTCTCCTGCAGGTGCAGTAACTGGCTTAGGAGCCTCCCCTGCTGCTGAGGTGCTAGGTGTGCCAGGCCTCTCTGGTCTCAACTACCAGCAGCTCAATTAACAAGCCCTCGGGGTTGTTTCCTCTGCCGCTGAGCTGGGGACGGCCTGTTATGTTTCATTCCATATTCTTTATGAAAATATGCTTATGATATGGATCTCACATAACTAAGATATACTTTATGCAAGATGGCTCATGTGAGATATCATTAGAAAAGTTATGACTTACTGAATGTGATTATCTAATTGGCATACCTGTATCATTTCTGTATCTGAATTTAGGAATATTAACTATGTACCTGCATTTCAAATGTGTTACTTTGGGTGTCACCCCCTGTGATGTTCCCCTGGTGTTATCTGGACCAGTGATCTGCTAGGTCACTCCAATCCTCAACTCTGGGAGCCAGCCTTACCCTGCTCTGCTGTGAGAATCCCCACTCCTGGGCTGTTCACTTCTAGCCTCTAGCGTGTAAGCTGCTCCCAGCTGCTACTTGGATTGTGCAACCTGAATGACACTAGCCAATATCTCCAGTCCCAGACAATACCAAGGGAACGTCACAGTGGCGCAGTGAGCAGGATGTATGTGCAGCTTGTTACTCCAAGTGGAGTTCACACTTTAAGCACTGATATTTGTGATTTTAAGTGAGTATTAAGTGCAGTGACTAAGAACAGTCAGAAGGAGGTCACAGTTTTGTTATGTTCTGTTTGTTTCTGTTCATTTTGGGTGAGGGAAATAAGCACAAGAAAGCAGAAAAATGACGACCAGTGAGGCAGCTACAAAATTAGAGCTGGCCAGACTGAAAGCGGCAAAGAACCGTGAGTTTCAAATGTGGCAGGCAAATGAGGCTCAAATAAGCAGCTGCGACCAGGGAAACTATGGAGGTGGAGGCAGCCAGAGAGGAGTCTGCACACAGAAGGGCTATGGAAGAAAAAAAGAGAGAGGAGAAAGAGAAAGAGAGAGAAAACACCAGCTGGACCTGCTAGAGAAGCAGAACCAGAACCCCCTGAGCCCAATGACTTGCATCACTCCAAAAATCCACAAATCCACGTATGTCCTGCATACAGTGAGGAGGACAATATTGCTAAATATCTGACTACCTTTGAAAGGCCGTGTGTAATACATGAAATCACTGATGATAAGACAGTTCCTACCCTGATTGCAAAATTAACTGGTAAAGCTCGAAATGTATTCAATGGAATGCCTATTGGAGATGCTTTAGACTATTGTCAATTTAAAGATACTGCTTTGCAAAGTTTTCAGATTACCCCTGAAACATATAGAATTAAATTTAGGAATCTTAAAAGGGATATTGGGATGAGTAATGGAGAATATATAAACAAAATGAAAGATTTGTTGGGAAAATGGGTGAGGGGTAAAGAGGTGGCAAGTTTTGAAGGAATGCTTGATCTTGTTGCTCAAGAGCATTTATTGAGCATACGTTAGGCCAAAGTAAAGCAGTGTCTATGGGATGAAAATGTAAAGACGGTGAATGAGATGGCTGTTTTAGCTGATGTCTTTGAACAGACTCAGGCGTCTATTGTGGGCAGGCCACAGAAAGGGGGGTTTAAAACTGGTGGGAAGGGAAGATCCCATTTTGTCCCAGGAAGAAAGAAGCGGGTTGGGAGCCTAAACATTCTCTTACCCAAAAATATCCCTCTACTGGTAACTCCTATCTCAAATCTCCCAGCAAAATAGAGGAACCCAGAAGGTGCTACAACTGTAATTCCATGTAATTCCACGGAGCACCTGAAGAACAGATGCCCCAAGCTGAGGGAAAGTAAGCCCCCACCAGCCCATGTTATGCGGTTGTCCTCAGTACAGAGGCCCCAAAGGGGAACCAAGCAGGAACTCCCAAAACTTACCTAGCAAGTTTTGTGGGGACTGGCCCCAGTGAACCAGATATGGAGCTCATTAAAGCTGTCAAAATTAATGGCAGGGAATAATTGGTGTGGAAGGATACAGGGGCCCAGATCTCTCTGATTAAGCGGAGTGTGGTCCCAAAGGCTAGTATATTATCTGGCCAAATGGCAGAAATTGTGGGGGTGGTGAAACCAGATTCCCCATACCGCTAGCTAAAATACATGTGATCTGGGAATGTTTGGAACGCAATCTGGTTGTGGGGGTAATGGACAGCATCCTGGCTGACATGTTAGTGAGTAATGATTTCTTCCACAAGACTAAGACCATTAGTGTGGTGACCCGTAGCAAGAAGGAATACTGTATTGGGTCCCCGGAGGGATGGTTGAAGCCCCAGAAACTGCTATGGAGAAAGTCTCCTTGATTCCCCTGCAGCAGAAAGCAGCATTCTGCTTTCAGATAGCGGAGGGGCTGGGATGTGCTCCTCCATGCCCTAGAAGGACAGCATGCCCTCAGAGCCAAGGGTGGGGGAAATGTTGTCTGTGACTGAGGACGTTGTCCCAGTTGCTAGCTGCCGGGATTTTGCAGTTGAGCAAAGACTGACCCCACTCTAGAAAGCATAAGGAAGTATGTTCTAGAGCAGGGGTTGGTAATCTACGGCACGCGTGCCAAAGGTGGCACGTGAGCCGATTTTTGATGGCACGTGGGGCGGGCTGAGCCGCTGCCGCTCTGGGGCTTTCCCACTGCCGGATCCTGCCAGCTGGGGTCCCACCGCAGGTCCCACTCAGCACCTGCTGCTGGCCTGGGTGAAGGAACCCCAGGTTAGCAATGGGCTGAGACCCTGGATGGCAGGAGCCAGTGGCCAAAACTCCAGAGGGGCGGCCGCTTAGTCGCTGCTCTGGGGTTCCGGCTGCTGGCCCCTTGCCAGCTGCAGCCCCACTCACCTTGCGCAGGCCTCCTGCTAGACAGGGTCCAGGCCTCCGGCCCTGCTCAGCCGCCAGCTCCACTCACCTCAGCTGCTGATCTGGGGTTCCAGCCGCTGACCTCCTGCCAGCTGGGTCGGGATCTCCAGCCTTGCTCAGCCTGCTTTCCGGCCTGGAGTCCCAGCAGGCCACCCTGGGCTCTGCTCCTGGCCTTGGATCAGTGCTCTGCAGCTTCCCCACTGTGGCCCACTGTCCCCAGCCTGGGACAGTGAGGATTGCACACAAGGCAAGAGGGGGCGCAGCTCAGCGCCCCCATCTTAAAATTGCTGATATCAGACCACACTGCATTTGACCTTGTGCCTGCCTTCTATCGCAATTTTTTTTCCCCACTGAGAGTTGAAGGGAACATTTGACAAAATGGCAGCTCCTAAGAAAGCGAAGCTAGATGTCTGATCATTTCAGCCTGCTTGGACAGACGCATTTGGATTTATTGAAAAGAAGGACTGTGCTATTTGTGCTTTCTGTTATGAAAGTGTTTGTCGCACATCAAGTGTTCGACGACATTTTGAAACGAATCATGAGAAAACCTTTCTTGACGAAGCAGACGAGACTGAATCAAACAAAAAGGCAGTAGCAGCCTAAGAGAAGCAAAGCAGTGTTTTTAAAAGCTTAAGTGTAAGTAAAAATCAAGCTACAGAAGGAAGTTACAAGATTGCACAGTGCATTGCAAAAAACGGAAAGCCGTTTACAGATGGGGAATATATAAAAGAAGTTTTTCTCAGCAGTTCGGAGATTTTGTTCAATGATTTGCCAAATAAAGATACAATCATATCTAGAATAAAAGAACTGCCCATCTCTGCCAGAACAGTTGAGAGATGCATAAGTGAAATGGCAGAAAACATTAAGGAAAAGCAGATGACTGCATTGAAAGACACAGCAGTGTTTAGTGTTGCAGTTGATGAGAGCATGGATATAAACGATGTTCCACATTTGGCAGTTGTTGCAAGATATTGTGCTTCCGATGAAATCCAAGATGAACTTTGTTGCCTAAAACCCCTGCATGGCACAACAAAGGGGGAAGATATACTGGAAAGTTTTGTAAACTTCTTTGAAGAACGAGGAGTTGACATCAGAAAAATATTTTGTGTGACAACAGACGGTGCTCCTGTCATGGTCAGAAAACAGAAGGGATTTGTAAAGTTACTTGAAGATCAGATTGGCCATCCGACAGTCAAATTTCACTGTATCATCCATCAAGAAAACCTGGGTGCTAAAATTTCTAATTCAGAGCTTAATAATGTGATGAATACAGTGGTGCGAATTGTGAATTTCCTTGTTGCTCGATCTACTTTGACTCACAAACAATTTCAAGCACTGCTAGAAGAGACGGACAGTGCTTATAACGACATCCCACTTCACAGCAACATTTGGTGGCTAAGTCGTGGCAAGGTTTTGGTGCGCATTGTAAACTGTTTTGATGCAATCAAGGCCTTTTTGTCGGAAAAAGAACAAAACTACCCCGAACTGGATGATGACAAATGGCTGTGTAAGCTCATGTTTCTAACTGATATCACTGCTCACCTAAACGAACTCAACCTCTGTCTCCAGGGTGCAAGGCAAACAGTTCTGGATCTTTATGAAGCCTGGAAAGCATTTGTTGTGAAACTAGCAGTTTTTTCCAGGGATATTCAAACTTCTACTTTCCGCTACTTCCAACTCATAAAAGAGCTATCGACATGTTGCACTGTCAGAGTCGATGAGATTGGAAAGCACATGCAAGAACTGGAATCAGAATTTTCTGACAGATTTCAAGATTTCCAGCGATTTGGCCCAATGCTTTCTTTTCTAATTAAACCTGAAAAGTTCAATGAAAGCGACTTGGATTTGTCTGTATTTCAGTGGATGGGTGTTGAAGATTTCGAAATGCAACTCATTCAGTTAAAAAGCTCAGAATTGTGGACATCAAAGTTTGTGGATCTGTGGAGTGCACTTGAAGCTACCGAGAGAGATCATGGGGCCTCTATTCTGACCTGCTGGACGTCCCTGCCAGTGAAATTTAACTGTTTGAAGAAAATTGTGTTTGCAATGCTTTCAGCATTTGGATCCACATAACTGTGTGAACAGGTATCAGGGGGTAGCCGTGTTAGTCTGTATCTACAAAAACAACAAGAAGTCTGGTGGCACCTTAAAGACTAACAGATTTATTTGGGCATAAGCTTTCGTGAGTAAAAACCTCACTTCTTCGGAAGTCTCTATGCATCCGAAGAAGTGAGGTTTTTACTCACGAAAGCTTATGCCCAAATAAATCTGTTAGTCTTTAAGGCGCCACCAGACTTCTTGTTGTTTTTGTGTGAACAGGTATTTTCACACATGAAATCTGTCCTCTGTCCCTCTCGGAGCCAGTTAACAAGTGATCACTCAGAAGCCTGTATGCAGCTTAAAGTATCCAAATACGTGCCAGACATTGGAAAACTCAGCAAGGAAAAGCAAGGGCAAGGATCACACTAAACTGATAAGATCTGCATTTTAATTTAATTTTAAATGAAGCTTCTGAAACATTTTGAAAACCTTGTTTACTTTACATATAACAGTAGTTTGGTTATATATTATAGACTTATAGAGAGACCTTCTAAAAAATGTTAAAATGTATTACTGGCACGCAAAGCCTTAAATTAGAGTGTAGAGTGTATAATTGAAGCACACCACTGCTAAAAGGTTGCCGATCCCTGTTTTAGAGGGAATCCCAGAGAGGGAGAATGGGGAGAAGTTTTTTGAAGATGGCGGGAATTTATATAGAGGGACTCCTGTGGGAAAAAACAAAAGCCCTGGGCAGCTCTTTAAACAGTTGGTTGTACCCAGCCAATGCCATGGGGACTTAATGCAGCTAGCACATGATGGTCCCTTTGCTGGTCATTTGGGGGTGCAAGGAACCTATGACAGGCTGAAGAAGAATTTCTACTGGCCAGGAATACAAAAGGATGTAAAAGATTATTGCAGGTCTTGTGTATTGTGCCAGGAGACGAAAAGGCCTGTAGGACCCCAGAAAGTTCCTCTATGTCTCTTGCCTGTGATACAGGAGGCATTCCTAAGAGTAGCGATGGACATCATGGGCCCTATGCAGCGTTCCACTCGGAGAGGGAACAGGTATATCTTAGTTGTAGTGGATTTTGCCACCAGGTATCCTGAGGCAGTTGCTCTGTCTAATATTGAAGCCAAGACTGTGGTGAAGGCCCTTCTCGCTATATTCAGCAGAGTGGGTTTCCCTAAAGAAATTTTATCTGATCGAGGGTCAAATTTCATGTCACAAATTTTCAACGAACTGTGGAAGTTGTGTGGGACAAAATAACTTAAAATTGCCCCATATCACCCACAGGCTAATGGTTTAGTAGAAAGGTTCAATGGGACTCTAAAATCCATGCTAGGGAGATACATTCCTAAGAGGGGCCAAAATTGGGATGAGTTATTACCATTTCTGTTGTATGCTTACAGGGAGGTACCCCAAGAATCCACAGTTTTTTCACCATTTTATCTTTTGTATGGAAGAAAAGTGAGGGAACCTCTCGATTCCATTAAAGATTCCTGGGAGGGAAACATTGAGGTAAAAGAAGAACTGGTAACTGAATATGTTCAGAGGTTTAGAAAAGACATGATGGAAATCATTCAAACCAATCTCCAAGACAGTCAATCCAGGCAAAAGGCGTGGTATGATAAGAATATTGTAAGCACACTTTTGAAATAGGGGATTTGATAATGGTATTAAGCCCTGCAAAAAAGTATAAAATGCAAAACTCTTGGGAGGTACCCTTCGAGATAACAGAAGTGGCAAATGAGGACACATATCAAGTTAGAAAGCCCCTTGATGATGCTGTCCCACAACTTGTGCATGTGAACAGGCTGAAAGCCTATCACAACAGAGAGGCCATAGTAAACATGATCTGTTGTGTGGAAGGTTGTGTGGCCTTGATGGCTGGATGCAAAGAGAACTATAACACAAACTGCCATCAAGACAGTCAGTGACTAACCCTCTTGAAGGAAACTAAGGGGGCAGATGTGACACTCTGTATCTCAGGGGAATACCCTGCACCCCCATGTTCATTCTTATAATATGATTGTGTGTTATCCAATGCAAAGTTTGCCATGTTGGGTGTCTTCAGAAGGTTCATGATGCACTGATCATTGTTATTATAGTAATGTTATAGGTTGTAATTTCATGTATATAGTTATGAGGCTGAAAATCTGTCCTCATGGCTTAAAACAAGCCCATGAAAAACTCTCCAGGAACAGAGGAGCAGTTCACACCTCATCAGGGCATGTATGCGACAAACCCAGGCCAGCCTCACAGGAACAAAGGACACTGGCCTCAGCAGTAACAAAGGATCTGTTGGACTCTCGAGTGAGTCACCCCACTTCCCTGGTCAGTTTGGGACTACGATGAAGTAATACTCACTTGACCCTCCAGACAGCCTACGAGTAATGGCTGCCACAGCCCTGCAGAGACATGTGTCTGAGTCACCTGGTACTGGACCCACTCCTTGGAATGCCAGTGTTCTTCCACTGGGAGACAAAGGGTTCCCACCTTACACAAAAGCTATATAAGGCAGTGGAGTGACATCATTGTGGTTCTCCTCTGCCCCTCTCTCCCCCCCCCAGGAGATACTGGGAAACACCTGGAAGCAAGAACTGAACTGGAGTGAGAAGGGTTGAGCCCAAGCTGGAAGGGCATCTAATTTGTGAGTAATAATACCTGAGGTCTCAATCTGGAGACCAGTGCAGCTGCCTTTCCAGACTTTCTGTAATTTGCCTGCAACAATATCTAGGGTGAGAAATTACTATTTTGTAACCAATTTCTTTAGTGAAACAAGCTTAGTTTGCGTGTTTGGTTTTATTTGCTTAGTTATCTGCTTTGTTCTGTTTGCTATCTCTTTAACCACTTAAAATCCACCTTTTGTAGTTAACTAACTTATTTCTTGTTTATAATATAACCCAGTTTATGCAATTCATAATGGGGGTGGGGATAAGAGCTGTGCATACCTTCCTCCACATTGAGAGAGGAGGCGGATTTCATAATATACCTTTGAATCTGCACTCCAAGGGAGGTGGACACCTGAGTGCTGGGGCAAGTCACTTAAACTGAGCCTTTCCATAACTAATCTCAGTGTCTGTTTTGTTTTGCAGTTGGGTGTGGCCCTGCCTGTGAGTTTTCTGGAGGAGGCTTAATACCTGGCTCAGCGAGACATAACTGGCGGGCTCAGCGGTATCTCAGCATATCAGGTACCATCCTAAGGGGTCCAACCTGTCACAGTGGCATAGTCAAGCAGGATAGTGTGCACAACTTATTACCCTGAAATACTGATGGTGATTTTGAGTGAGTTTTAAGTGTGGTGGCTAGAGAACAGACAAAGTGGGTACTGGTTTGTTATTTTCTGTTTGCTTATTTTGGGCAAGAGAAGTAGGGATAGGAAAAACAAAAAAATGAGTGAAAGTGAAGCTACCAAAAAGATGGAGCTCTGCAGGTTCGAGGCAGATGAGAGGGAGAGAGAACATAAGAGAGAGATGGAATTTAAATAGATGGAAATTGAGGCAGAAGCAGCCAGACAGAAGGCTGACCATGAGAGAGCCATGGAGATCCAGAAGCAAGCCCGGGAGTTGAAAGACAAAGAAATTGAGGCCCAGAAGCAAGCCATGAAACTGCGAGACAAAGAAATGAAGCATGAACTGGCTGTAATGGAGTGGAGGAGACAGAACCCCCCCATCAGGGGGCTCCACCTCTCCAAAAATCCACAAGTGGGAGCAGTTGTGTCCAGCATACAAGGAATCTGGTGACATTGCTGAATATTTCATCACCTTTGAGAGACTGTGTATGCTCCATGTGATTCTTGAGGATCAGAAGATGACCACTTCAGTTGCAAAATTGACTGGGAGAGCTCTGGATATATTCAATCAGATGTCAATGCCAGCTATAGTAAATTTAAGGACTTGATTTTGAAACAGTTTCAGATTACATCTGAAACTCTCCTAGAGTAAAATGTAGAAGCCTTAAGAGAGGGGCTGGATTAAGTAATGTGGCTCATGTGAACCAAATGAGAGATCTACTGGATAAGTGGGTGAGGGGAAAAGGTATTACTAGCTTTGAAGGAATGTGTGATTTGGTTGCTCAGGAATAGTTCCTGAATATGTCTAGTGATCATGTAAAACAGTGTTTATGGGATAAAAAGGTATAGACGGTCGATGAACTTGCACTTTTTGCAGATAAATTTGAGCAATCCCAAGAACGTAGTAGGAATAAATCACAGGCAGAGGGGTTAAAGTTTGGTGAGAAGCAAGGTCCCTGTTTTATCTCTGTGAAGACAGAGGGTGGATGGAAGGCTGGACACTCACCTCCACAAGTTCACTCCTCCAGTCCTCATCCCAAATCTCCTGTAAAAGCAGAAGAGCCCAGGAGGTGCTATCATTGTAATTTCACTGAGCACCTGAGGAATAAATGCCCTGTGCTGAGTGGGAACAGGCAGCAGGAAACTCATGGAAATGCTGCTATTCAGAGCAGTGGGACACCTCAAGCAGTTGCCACTTATACAGGATTTGTAAAGGTTGCCACTGCACAGCCAGGCAAAAAGCACCTAAAGGCTATCAAAGTAAATGGCAGAGAACTCCCTGCATGGAGAGATACGGGTGCAGAAATTTCTGTGGTCAGGAGAGACCTGGTTCAGGAGAAAGACGTACTGCCAGGACAGATGGCAGAGCTTTTGTTAGTAGGTGGTCACAAAATCCTTGTGCCTTTGGTTAAAGTGCACATGGAAACTGAGGATTTACAAGCCAAATCAACTGTCGCTGAGGTCTCTCAGAATCCTACACAAATTCTTCTTGGAAATGACTTTTTTAATGTGACTAGGGCTGTCTGGGGTCTGTCAGTGGCAAGCATGAATCTTGTGCTGAAGCCCCAGAGGGAAAAAGTGAAGTCACAGAAACTGCTGGGGAAATGGGAGAGTGTCTCTTTAATTCCTCTATAGCAGTGGAACACTTTCTGCTGACAAGGGTGGGTGTGGTTGAGGCCAGATCTTACCCAGAGGCTGCAGACAGGCTTTTCTCTAGGATGTTTTGCCTGATGGTAGGGAGTCTGTCCAGGTTGCTGGCTGCCAGGAAGTGGCAGTTAAACAAGGAACCAAACTCACTATAGAATGCATAGGAAAATGTGTCCTAGAAGAAAGCCCAGAGAAAGGGGGTAGAATCCTGGGAACCACTGCAGTGGTTAAGGATTCCATGGGCTCTGTAACTGGAGGCAAACCCAAGTCAAAGAGGGAGGAGGGTACAATATTTACCAGTGAAAGATCTGTTCTAGCTGTTAGCTGTGAGCCCACAGCTGAACAGGGACAGATTCCGCTCTAAGGCGCACACACAGGGGTGTGCGCCTTAGAGCGGGGCCCAGAGAAGGGAGTACAGGAGTGTCTTCCCCCTTATTACAGGGAAGAGTTTGCCCAGGAGAAATTTGCTGGATCTGGATCTGCATCTGCACTCCCATGCACCTCACCTGTGGCTCCGGTTTTAAGAGGGAACCATACAGCTGACCTTTGGGGAATGGAGAGAGGGTCTTGGAAAAAATTTTGAAGGAGAAAGTAGTTAAGGACCTTGAGGTCAATGCCAATTGGGACAAATTACAACACGGTTTTACGAAAGGTAGATCGTGCCAAACCAACCTGATCTCCTTCTTTGAGAAAGTAACAGATTTTTTAGATAAAGGAAATGCGGTGGATCTAATATACCTCGATTTCAGTAAAGCATTTGATACGGTACCGCATGAGGAATTATTGGTTAAATTGGAAAAGATGGGGATCGATATGAAAATCCAGAGGTGGATAAAGAACTGGTTAAAGGGGAGACTGCAGCGGGTCGTACTGAAAGGTGAACTGTCAGGTTGGAGGGAGGTTACCAGTGGAGTTCCTCAAGGTTCGTTTTTGGGTCCAATTTTATTTAATCTATTCATTACTGACCTCGGAACCCAATGTAGGAGTGGGCTGATAAAGTTTGCGGATGACACAAAGTTGGGAGGTATTGCCAATTTGGAGAAGGATCAGGATATCCTGCAGGGAGATTTGGATGACCTTGTAAACTGGAGTAATAGTAATAGGATGAAATTTAATAGTGAGAAGTGTAAGGTTATGCATTTAGGGATGACTAACAAGAATTTTAGTTATAAGCTGGGGACGCATCGGTTGGAAGTAACGGAAGAGGAGAAGGACCTCGGAGTCCTGGTTGATCGCAGGATGACTATGAGTCGGCAATGTGACGTGGCCGTGAAAAAAGCTAATGCGGTCTTGGGATGCATTAGGCGAGGTATTTCTAGTAGGGATAAGAGGTGCTGGTTCCATTATACAAGGCAATGGTGAGACCTCATTTGGAGTACTGTGTGCAGTTCTGGTCTCCCACGTTTAAAACGGATGAAATCAAACTGGAACGGGCCACTAGGATGATCCGAGGAATGGAAAATCTGTCGTATGAAAGGAGACTTGAGGAGCTCGGTTTGTTTACCTTAACCAAAAGAAGGCTGAGGGGGGATATGATTGCTCTCTTTAAATATATCAGAGGAATAAATACCAGGGAGGGTGAGGAATTATTTCAGCTCAGTACTAATGTGGACACGAGAACAAATGGATATAAACTGGCCGTCGGGAAGTTTAGGCTTGAAATTAGACGAAGGTTTCTAACCATCAGAGGGGTGAAGTTTTGGAACAGCCTTCCGAGGGAAACAGTGGGGGTGAAAGACCTCTCTGGCTTTAAGATTAAGCTTGATAAGTTTATGGAGGGAATGGTTTGATGGGATAAAGTGATTTTAGTCAATAGGTCAATAACGTGCCATCGCTGGTAATTAGTAACAAAGGTCAATGATGGGATATTAAAAGTTACTACAGAGAACTTTTTCCAGAGGGTCTGGCTAGAGAATCTTGCCCGCATGCTCGGGGTTCAGCTGATCGCCATATTTGGGGTCGGGAAGGAATTTTCCTCCAGGGTAGATTGGCAGAGGCCCTGGAGGTTTTTCGCCTTCCTCCACAGCATGGGGCGGGGGTCGCTTGCTGGAGGATTCTCAGCGATTTGAAGTCTTTAAATAATGATTTGGGGACTTCAACAGCTGAGTCAAGGGAGAGAATTCTTCCAGGAGTGGGTGGGTCAGCTTTTGTGGCCCGCATCATGCGGGAGGTCAGACTAGATGATCATAATGGTCCATTCTTGGTCCATAGATGGTCCATAATGGTCTTAGAGTCTATGAGTCTATGAATCTATGAGGGTGACTGAGAGTACCCCAATCCAGGTCCCACTGTTGCAAAATGTTTTTCCTGTTGTACTTGTGAAAACTAACTCTGTTCCTTAAAGGGAGGGGGTGTCTTCCAAGCATTCAGGTGAGACCACTTTAGCCGTGCTCTTTCCCTTCCCTTCCCTCCCCACTGCCTCCAAGCCCTCTACATGGGGCAATGAGGGTGGGAATGGAGGCCCTCTGGGCTCCCTGCTATTGCCCTGACACAGGCCCCTCCCTGGCTTGTGCAGCCCCAGCAGGAAGCAGCAGGCAACTGCCTCCATGTATCTGCAGGAGATGGCTGCGTGGGGGAGCATACTGGGTCAGTAGCTGCTAATGAAGCAGCTTTGTTCCCTGCTTCAGACAGTGTAATAATGTTCCCCGGAGCAGGTGCGAAGGCCCAGCAGAAGCTCCCTCAGGCTCTCAAAGGGGAACCACTAGACAGTGTGGGCACGCATGCTGAACAGAGGGCAGGGCTTCAGCACCCAGGACCTGGGCCCATCTGCTGGATACAACCACCCCAAGGCTAACCCTGGGGGGAATGCTGCCTCTTTTCTAACACGCCCATACCTGCTAGTGGGGCCAGATCACACTGAGTACAAGGGTACAGTCAGACAGTCTCACTCATGACTCATCTGAGCAATGGAAAAGCAGCCTGCTCTCAGAGCTGAAGGTCTGCTCTCCCTGTCTGCTGCAGCTCTCTAACACACTGACACTGCAGTGAGACCGCTGTAGATGCTGGATGAAATATTACTGGGAATGCACAGCAGCATGTGCATCTCCAGCTCACAAGTCATGCAAGCATCTCTCTTACCTGGCTGCCTTGGAGTAAAGGGTGCTGGTATATGGAGAACCTGTCCTTCCCAGACTCCTCTGAGGTTGGGCTGGTGGGCTTGGGGTCAGAGAAGGATCTCTGCATGGTTTTGATGGGGCGAGGCAGGGTTTGCTGGCGCTGGATAGATTCAGCTGTAAAGTGCTTCTGTGGTGTCACGTGGGCCTTGTTAAGTCTTTCAGTGGTAGTGAAGGAGGACTCCAATAGCCGATGGGGTGAAAGAGGAGAGACGGGGGAGTAGAGTACCTGGGGAGATTTGGGGGGTTGGCAAGTCACTAGCTGAGAAAGGGACTCTGTGGGCAAATGTGACTGGTACCCGATTTCCAGAGGATCGGGCTTCTTCTTCTCAAACTTGCCAAGGGTCTGCTGCCGGATGGCACGTGGGTCCAGGGGGCCTGTGCTCACCAGCTGGAGGTTGGAGGAGTAGGGCATTACGGTTGTAGGCACAGTGAGCTGGGGGACCACGACACCTGGCTGCAGCTGTGCTTCCAGCTCAGTCTGGCAGGCCAGGCTCTCCCCTCGCTGGGTCTTCTCTGGCGCAGAGATATACTTCACGATCTCCACCTTGGGGTCAGGGGTGGTAATGTGGATGGAGGGTGACACGCGGGGCGGCTGGTCAGGCTCAGTCTGTACAGAGCAGTCACTGCTGGTCTGGATGCCTATGCTGGCCATGCCTTTGGAGGAGGAGTCTTGCTTGCTCTCAGCACTGGAGTCTGAGTGCCGGGAGAAACGGGATCGCCGACGACGCACCGGCTGCTCCCACTCAGCATTGTCCTCCTCGTCAGTCTGCACGCTGCAGTCGGTACTGCGCCGGGAGCGGCGGCGCCGGGACAGGAAGTAGCGCTCCTCACTGTCCTCCTCATCAGTTTGCACGCTGCTGTCCGTGATCTTCTTCACCACGTAGGGCTCGTGGGGGGTCTCTTTGTCATAGGCGTCCCGCAGGCGCGGCATGGAGTTCCTCTTCTTTATCCCCCGGCTAGCTTCCCACTGCTCCTCGGGCTGCAGGGACATTTCAGAGGCAGAGTTGGTGAGTGGGCGCTGGAGCCCGGGGTAGCGGGACGGTGCTGGCCCTTCCTGCCCTGGGGCTGCAGGAGCCATGAGGGGCTGGTTCAGGGGGGGCCAGTACTGTCCATTTTGGGCCAGGGTCCTTTGCATTTCCATGGCTATCTCGGACACGGCCTGGGGAGGGATCCTTCCTGTGGGGTCACACACAGGGGGGAAGGTGCTTTTCTGCCTCTTCTGCTCCTCTAACTGCTGTTGCAGCTGTTGCTGCAGCTGCTGAATCTGCTCCAGCTGCAGGCGTTGCTGTGCCAGCTGCTCTCTCTGCAGGGCAAACTGGGCCTGGCGCTCTTCTTGCTGCTGCTGCAGGACCTGGTGCTTTATGGACTGCAGCTCCTGGATCTCCCTGTGCACCAGCATCTGCTCCTTCTCTCTGTGCCGTTGAAGCTCCACACGCTCCCTCTCCAGCTCCTCATGCAGCCTCAGCTGCCTCAGTTTCTCCAGCTCCACTCTCTCCCTCTCAATCTGGAGGATGTGCTCCTGCTGCTTTCTCTGGCGCTCCTCTTCCTTCTCCTTCTCCTCTCGCTCTGTGCTGCCTTTGCTGGGGACGCTGGCCTGGGATACCTCGGCCTGCTGGGTTTGGACTGGGGGTGGTGGCTGCTGCTGAGGCTGACTAGTCTCTTTCGAGGCACTTTGCATGCCAGCAGCTGCCACGGGCACCTCCTCTCGAGCACCAGTTCCTGTCTGCTCAGGTCTTTGCAGGTTCACTGTAGTAGGAGCTGGTGCTTTGGCAGCAGACACTGGGCTAACATTGCTTGCAGCAGTGCTGGCTGCAGTGGTGCTAACAGGCTTCCCCAAGTACATGGGCATTTCCATCACTGATGTTGTAGAAACAGACGGGAACCTGCTAGGAGCTGAATAACGATACAGACCTTGGGCAGCAAGGGGAACCCTCGGGGTAACTAGAGGCACTCTGGTCAGGCTGGCCAGAGGGACCGCTGTGATATTGCCTGGGGTGTAGGGTCGATATAAACCTCGGAGCATTGGCCGCAGCACAGAAGCTGGCTGGGTGGTGATAGGAAGGGTGGATGCTATGGGAGTATTTATTGTGGAATAAATCATGCCATCTGCAGCCCGCACCGTGGCTGTGGAGGGGAAGATCTGCCTGACAGCTCCCAGCCGGGCACCAGAGAGACTGTACTGTGCTAGGTTCCCAAAGCCCTGGCGTGTCTCCGGGAAGTTGGGATTGTACATCATGTTTGGTTTGATGGCAGAAATGCCTTGTGGTGCTGAGACACCACTGCCCCCTGCTGGCCCATACTGCAGGAGGTCAGGGCTGTTTGAGTGCCTAGCCCCATACTGGTCCATGGAATTGAGTGCTGCGCACATGCGGCTGATTTCCCGAGCTGTGGTGGCACTGTACTGGGCCAGACTGGATTCCTGGAAATTTGCCAGGTCTCCTCTAGGTGAGTACTTGTAATCGGAGTAGATATTGGAGGCTGAGCTGTACCGTCTCATTGGGAGAGGGTGGCTTAACAAGTCTGTGGGCTGCCCGAGGTCAGAGAACGAGCCGTACTGCATTCCCTGACCCAGGTAGCCCCCCTCAGTGAAGTTGATGCTGTAGGAATGTTTCATTGTGGTCAAATCCACAGCAGAGTCTCCTGCAGGGGAGTGGAAAGGCTGCTCCCCCTTTGGGGGGTAATAGTTCAGACCAATTTCCGACAGATTTGTATCTGACATGGATGAATACAGTCTCCCAAACAGGCCTTGTGGGTAGAACCGGTGCTCCTCGTACAGGCTGGGAGCTGGGCCTGTTTGCTCTCTGTAGGGATATGTTTCCGGCAGGTCTGGCTCTCTGTTTCCATAGTACTGGATGCTTGGTTTGCCAGTTTGAGCAGCATCCCCAACGTTCTTCTCTGGGATCTTGGGGGAGGGGTTGAAGGTACCTGTGCAGCTGCTGCTGAAGGGGAATTTGTACACTACATCACAGCATGTCACCTGGCTTTCAGGCTTTATTCCAGTGAGATCCAATGCACTGGCTGGTGGTGGTTCTTTGATCAGCTTTGTTACTGGGCCTGCTGCTATCTCATTCATCTGCACCATCATGGCTTGGGACTTTTTGCCTCCCAGGTTGATTGAAGGACTCTGGGTTTTCAGTCCCACTGGCACCCCTCTATAGAGGTCTGTGCTTTGGTCCTGAAGAACTGGCCTTGGACTGGTGCTGATACTAACAGTGCTCTGGACACTGCTAGTCTGAGTGATTAGCACATCTTTCTTCACCAAGGACATCATCTGGTTAGGCAAATTATATCTTGCAAATTTGGTTTGCTGAGGACTAGCCACTTCTGGCTTTGCGATTGGTGCAGAAATGTCAATGCTGTTCATGGTCCCTCGGAAGGTGCCAGTCTGAACTGCTTGCTCTACCTGCTTAACATGAGTCAGACAGACTGGACTTCCTGCCCCTTGCCCAAAGTCCATCCTGTTCTGGAAAGGATCTCCATAGACCACAGGCTGCTTGGGTTGTGACACGAGCATGGAAGAGGCAACAGTTATGCTGACTGTAGTGGTTGTGCCTATAATAGCATGGGGTTGTTCTTGAGCATTGAGGTTAATGATTAAGGGTTGGACGGTTGTGGATTGCCTACTTGGGGTCTGTTCCAGAGTGAGGCAATATTTTCTGCTCTCTGTAGCTAGGGAAGTGAGATCCATGCCTTGGTCTGTTATGATGATTGGGGCTGACTTTATAGCAGTCCGTAAGTCCACAGCATTAGTGGTTGGTGGCTTGGGTCCAGGTTCTACCCTGGATGTGCCAGGGATTGATGATATTCTACACAAGGAGATGTTTTCTGCAGGCAGGGGCCCCCAGCTGTACACACCAGCAATGCTGTCAGCAGCAGAAGTGGCATGCCCTTTCTGAAGCATGGCACTGGCAGCAGAGGCTCTTTCTATCATTGACTGTGTCTTAGCATAAGTGGACTGCAGCTGCTCCTGCTGAAGCTGTGCTGTGCTGACTGCTGTCTGACTGTAGCTATGCATTGTCTGCTGGCGGCTCAGCCGGGTGGGAGAGGAGGCTGGGGAGGTGGAGGAGCACACACTTGTTAGCTTGGTTTGGCTAGATGCATCTGATGCTAATGTGATGACCATAAATGGAGCTTCTTGTGATGACTGCTGCCTAGCAAGGCGAGGAGAGCTCGCATGATGGGGTGTCTGGGTCTCTTGAGCAACCATTGGAGAGGACGTTGATGCACTAGTGGTAGTGGGGATATCATAGGAGAAAACTGTGCTTTGCGTTTGAGTGGAAAATTCTGCAGTTGCCTTACTGGATGGCTGCCCTGCTTTTGGAGCAGAATGAGTGGAACTTTGAAGAGACATTGGGGAAAGCGGGGGGCTGGAGCTTTGGAAGTAGGAATACATTTTAGATGACACAGGGACATTGGTCTTGATCTCATTCTTACTTTGGAGCTTCTCTCTTGATGATGCTCCACTGAGCTCAGCAGCACTCTGGCTCCTGGAGCCATCCTCTGTCTGAGAGCTATAATTCGTGGTGCCCTTCATCTGACTGTAGCTTCTGCTAGGGGCCGATACAGGTGTTACATCTGAGCCACTCAGAGATGGAGAACTGTAGATTTGTGGAGCACTTGCTGGGCTGGAAACAACAGTTGTGACTGTGCTGGAGCCTCTGCTGTAAGTATAGGGAGCTGTCATAACCTTGGTAGCTGAGCTGGGTGCTGTCGGTGAGCTGTGAAGCTTTGGGTGATCATGCCCCTCTTTTGCAAAATGCTGAGTGACTCGAACATCAGGAATTACCCTGCCTGTGCTGCCTTCGGAGGAAGAAAACGAGACAGGAGCCGATAACTGGGTGGGGCTTGTTCCTGGTGTGAGTGGACCGCTGTTTTGCTTCATCATATCAGCATAAGCACTCTCAGCATTCAGAAACTGCTTTTCCTGATATGTTTCTTCTCTCCCTTTCTTCTTTTTCTCCTCTTCTAGGGACAGATCAAACGAGGAGGACTGGTGCATCCTGGAAATGCTCTGTGACGTCTGCAAGATTTCCTCATACACTGCTCCTGGCTCTGAAAGTTCATGCTGGAAGTCAGATGGACAGGAGTCCAGATGCCCGTTATCATAGCTGTACTCATCTATGTACTGGTATTCAAAACTGCTCTGGTCTTCTGCACTGTGGTACCCTACCTGTTGGTAGGCATTGCTGTAGGCACTTTGCTGGGACTGTTGGACTTGTTGCTTTTGGAACAGTTCAGCCTTCCTCATCATCTCTTCATAGGCTTCTTCTGCACTTTTCAGGGGCTTACTGGAGGGGTAATGGGAGCTGCTGTTTGTTTTTTCTGTTGGGGAGTAGAGGGACATGAATGTTGGCAGGTTGTATTCACTGCCAGACTTGTAGAGCTTGGAGGCTATGACATCAAAGCCCTCTGCCTCTGAATCGATGGAGGGCGAGTACTCTGAGCAGGAGGACCTGTGCAGCTCTTCCATCTCTGCTGCCTGGCGCAACTCCTCAGTGGGCGAAGCATCTTCAATGGGAGACAGGTTACTGGGTGGGGTTTTGGATCTCTCTCTCCTCCTCTGCGCCCTCAACTCTTCTTTGTCCCGTTTAGTCTTGCGTGCAGTGCTTCGGATGCGCTGCTGCTCCACCTCTCGCATCTTCTCCTGCTCCCGCAAGAGCTCCTCTTCCTCACGCAGTTCGTCCTCTTCTGACGAATCCTCTATGGTTGGCAGCAAAGGACCATGGGAGCGATGCCGAGCTTTGCGCTGCTGTTTCACCTCTTCCAGTCGCTGCCGCCGGCTAGGACTGCTGTCGCTGTCCTCCTCCAGAGACGAGAGGGATGTAGGGGAGGTGCCCGATGTGTAGCTGGGTGTAGTTGCTGGCAAGGTGGAGGAATATTCCCCCCTTGACCGTTCCTCTGGGGAGCCCGTCAGACTTTCCATCTCCAGCTCTGGCTCTCTATCCAGGCTAATGTCTGCATCCTGGCTAAGCTCCATGTCCCTGCTGTAGTTGCTCGTGCTATTTAACTCAATGGTTTTGAAGCGCCGCAGTCCCCCCTGGGATGTGGTCACATCCTCCCCCTCGATAGCTTCCAGCTCTTTCCTCTCCTCCTCATACATACCAGTGGAGACGTGAGGCAGGCGCCTCTTGGATGAGGTTGGCTGTTTACTTTTCTCCAGATCAGGCTTGTGCCCGCTTTTTGTTACACTGTATTTCACGTGACTGTACTCTTCTTCCTCCTCCTCCAGATTGTCCTCTTCGGCACTCATCTCCAGGATCTGCCTCCTCATGAACTCCTCATCAGTCATCTCTGTCTCCCTGCCTTTCGGCCTGCTGGGCAGTGGGGAGACCCCCCCTTCGCTGCTGTCCTCCACATAGTCATGGCGCAGCTTGCTGCCAAAGTCGTCAGACGACTCCACACTCTCTCTTTGATCCCTCTGGTTCTCCCATTCCAGAGAGTCTTCATCTTCTTCCATGATGTCTTCCAGCTCCTCATCAGAATCAAAGGCTTCGGGGGTGATAGAAAGGGACCGAGGCCTCTGCCTCTGTCGCTGTTCTTCCCGTAACTCATGATACATTTTCCCTCTGTTGCTCTGCTCTTGGGAAATGCCCTTTGACTCCAGCAAGGGGCGCACACTGCTCTCCAGTTTGGTAAGTTCAGAAGGACTGGCAGGGCTTTGGTCTTCCAGGCCAGTGCCATTCAGCTGCTCTTCTTCCTGCTGCACCAAGCCAGTGATCTCACTCTGGGAGCTGGAGATACCATCTGATGAGTAGCCAGTGTCACTCAGGCTTTGGGGGCTGCGGGACAGGTCATGGGGATAAGGCTTGCTTGTCTCCTGCAAGGAAGAGAAAAGAGATATTAGACCACGGATCCAAGGAGGGGAAATGATGTCACTTCCTGGTAGCCTGGCAGTGAAATGGGCAGGAATGTGGAGTCATGCTGGTGTCAGAATTCACAGCAGGGAAGCTGGAAACAACCTCTGGAGCGGGTGGCAGTGCCCTCAAAGCCCCATGGCGGTCCTGAGTTCTAGTCCCTCTCCCCTCACCTAAGGCCAGGCTCCTCAACATGGGGATAACCCCTTCAGATGAACTGAGCAAGACAATGGACTCCTGCCAGATGCCAGACCTCAAGGCATGCAGAATTAAATGCAAGCCACAGCCCTCTCTCTTGCGGACCCAGCATGGCTTATGTATATTGTGACACTGCACCGTATAGTCCTCATAGTGATATGATTATGGCATAATTATGATGCATTTTGTCCAAGATGGGTCATGTGAGGTGTCATTGGAAAAGTTATGAATTGCTGAATATGATTATCCTATTTGTGTGCATGTATCATTTTTGTATCTGAAGTTAAGATTGACTATGTATCTGTATTTCAAATATGCTTACTGTGGGTGACAGCTAGCCTTTCAGGTACAACAATGAAGAAGCTAGACAGTGCTAATGGCTCATCAACAAAGACAATGGACCATGGAAGAGCTTAGCCTTCCTGTGAACATTTCAGCCAGCCTATGGATAATGGCTGCTATGACTCAGCAAGGCATGCAAGGGCATGTGACCAGACCACATGACACTGAACTCCATTTTGGTACCTGTATTTTCCCACAAACTGGGCTGGGGACTTAACTTGAAACAAAGAGTTCCTGCCATTTGGAAAACTATATAAGGCGGGGAGTGACATAATCTTGGGGCCTCATTCCCCACACAAGAGAACTCCTGGAACACCCGAGAAACAAAGACTGAACTGGGGGAAGTGCTGGTCCCAGGCTAAAGGGATTTCTAGCCTGTGTATGGAAACTTGGTGGACTGTTTGTATCATCAGTCAGGGAGAGAAATAGATAATATTTGAATTAACAATCTAGTATGTTTAGGCTTAGTTTATGTTTTTGTTTATTTGTTATGTAATCTGCTTTGAACTGTTTGCTATCACTTATAATCACTTAAAATCTATCTTTCTGTAGTTAATAAACTTGTTTTATGTTTTATTTTAACCAGTGTGTTTTGAGTAAAGTGTCTGGGGAAAATCTTAGCTCTATGAACAAAGGCTGTTGAGTATCTTTCCCGCATTGAGGGGGAAGTGAATATATAAATGAGCTTACATTGTACAGACCCCTGTGCAGTGCAAGATGGTATAATTCTGGGTTTATGCTCCAGCAAGGGGGCAAGGCACTGCTGGGGAGCTGGGAAATTGGCTGTTGTATCCTGTCTGTCCTTGAGTGGCTTAGTTAAAGCACTCAGGTGGCTCAGTTGGGTGTGTGGTGCAATTTGCTGTTGTGTTGGGTGAAAAGGGCCTGGAGAAGTTGGCTGAATCACCAGAAAAGCAGTGTGAGAGAGGCCTGCCCAGCTGTGGGGTTGGGGCACAGTGGTTCCCACAGCTCCCAGACTGCACCCTGGGGGTGACAACCCATCATATACGTTTCTACTCCTGCTGCTCCTTGGAGTGACAGAGCACAGAGGTCCATGGCTACTCTCACCATCAATGGAAAAGTATGCCGTTGACAGAAAATTGTAATTCACGTTAAGAGCTCCTAGGTTTTGCTCAGTATTCCCCCTCCATCTTCTCCTGGTTGGCCACAAGGTCAGACATCACAAGGCCATCCTTCCAGGGGATGCTCAGCTGATCTGTCTCCCGTCATCCTAACTACAGCCCTGCTCACTGAGCTTGCTGGGGTACACTGACTGAAAAAATAACATTAGCCAGCCTCACGTCAATGGGAAAGGAAGAGACAGTCTTACGGTTCCACTTGTGGAGGACATTTGGATACTGCTGTGATAGGGGATGGTAGAAGACGTTGGCTGGATGCACGGATGGATGGACAGGTAAGCACTTGACGTTATTTATTATTTTAATTAGATCATTACAATTACTCCATTCTAGAGGTAGGGAAAGAGGCTCAGAGAGCCTTGCCCAAGGGACATGGCAAGTCAGTGATCATGAACCTCTCTCACTTTCCCCAGCTATAAACTGGGGCCAATTATATTTACTGTAGTTAAAGCCCTGAATAGCGGCCAGGATTTCAGGTCTTGGCAGCCGCCGCTCAGGTAGATAAGTGCATGCCACTATCCCTGGTGACAGATTTGGTAATGGAGGCTATGACACTGGCAGACAAATTGCCAGCTCTTGCCAGGCTTTAGGCCTGAGCTGAGCACAGACAATTTCATTGCTGGAAACCAGGCCAGCTCACCTATGTGCTAGAATGGAAAAGAGTGGGACTGGACTTAAAACAATGTGTTTAGTGTTTAGACTTTATTAAATGCACATAAGTTGCAACATGTATTAATCCTACTTATAACATCATTATCCTGTGCTATACTGTAACATTTTAATGTTTGCTGGATAGCTGTAAAAATGTTCTGATCTATGAAACTCACCAAACAAGGGAAAACTTTACCTAGTGCAAGAGGCTGAATCCCTATGAAAGCTATTACTTCTTGCCCATCAGGAAGGCCTATCAAAACTAAACGGGCCATTGTGGGACATCACAATAAAAAGGCTTTGCTAATTACTCCTGCACACCTCTGAAGAGGCCGTGCAAAAGGGATCATCCCATCAGCTTGAATTCTGGAAGAAGGAAATAAAGATAGCTGACATGAAAATTGTTCATCTCTTTGGCTGTTTAGACTCTCGCAGGGCTGGAGCTACAAAACAGAAGCAGAGATCCCCTCGGTCAACCTAGGTTAGCCCTAACAGACATTCAGTGCTGACAAATTGCTACAATTCTGTCATCTTTTGGAACTATGGGCTGTAACTCATTTGTGTATACATGTTGCCTGCTTTAACATGTATCTAACTCTCTCATTTCTTTTTCCTAAGTTAATAAATTTTTAGTTAGTTTACTATAGGATTGGCTACAGCATTATCTTTGGTGTGAGATCTGAGATCATGAGTAGTATAAGGGCCCTACCGTCAATCAAACCCTAACCCGCCCCTTGACTCCTTAAGCCCCGCCTCTTGACCCCGTGGTCCCTCCCATCTGTCACCGGAAGTCCCACCCAGTGGGGAGTATTACTTCCGGGGTCAAGGTGCCACCTGACCGGAAGCAAGGTGTGTCATGTGACCCCTCTAAGAACTCCCCTCACAACCCTCTACCAATCAGGAGGGGTTTCGTTCCAAAAGGACCCGCCCCGAGAGGAGATTTTGACCAATCAGGGTAACTTCCGGGGTAGGGGTGACACGTCCGGAAGTGGGTCGTGTGACCCCTCTAAGAACTCCTCCCAAGGGCCTCTGCCAATCAGAGTTCAGCACCATTACCCCATAAGTCCCAGCGCCAGACAGAGGAGGCGCCCATCTCTTACCAAAGACACGTGTTTTCGAAATCGCGGAAAGGCTGCTGAGAGGAAACATGGACTCCTTCACCACCCCCGTGAGAACTTCGGACTTTGTTTTAGCCCTGAGGGTCTTTGACCATCCGCGGAGAAAATGCTACATCAGCAACAGTTCCGAGGAGGAGGAGGGAGCGACCGAGGGGAGCCCTTTGGCCCAGCCGTTGCTGGATACGCCGGAATCCGACCCCGAAACCCTCGTGAGGCAACCCGATGAGCATGGCGGTCTCTCTTTGTCCACACCCTCAGAGGTGGAAGGCGATTGCGGCTCGGTGAAGTCACCGGCAGACAAGGCGAACGGAAAAGACGGCGCTCAGGTAAATGAATGATTAAGAAGCAGTGGTCGAGGAGGGGTGGGTAATGGGTTAGGAACCGGGGGTTGCGTAAATTAAAAAACAAGCAGTGAGGGGTGCTTACACATTTTCTTTTCTGAAAATTTCTCAACAGCTCAACGATGCCTTTCTAGAGGACTCGGACAGCGTTGCATCGAGCAGCGAAGATGAACTGGCCCCCACCATGTTTTTGCTCAACGCCAATACAAGTTGTTGAAGAGGACTCTGAGGATGATGGCTATGAGGAGTTTAGGAGGCAGTTTGGCATAGAACTAACTGAGCCAGTGCCACGTCGTGATGGTAAAAAAGTCATGCGGACTATTGTATGGGTTGCTGTTTATGCTATCCTTAAACACTGCGTTAGGGAAAAGCTTTTTGAAGATTGTGAGGGCTGTGTCATAGATGCGCCAGGCCAAAGGCACCATGACTGTGTGACTTGGACTTCAGTGGATATAAACTGCAAGCTCCGGGGCCTGTGTGCTGAGCTGTGTTTGGAAAGCTTATTAAACACTGTTGTTGCCATAGGTTATGGTATGCAATGTCTGTGCCTAACCCAAGAACATTTAGCACAAGGGGTGACCTTGATAAATGCTGTGCAATTCAGTGCAGACTCTGACCGTGTTCTAAAGAAAATGACCAAACCGGAAGATGCCTGCTTAGAGCATTATATTGACCGTTTAGTGCGCACAAAGAGTTACAGAACCCTGCTTAAGAAAAAAACTATTTGTAAGAAATCTAAAAGGATTAAGTTAGAGAATGGTGAGGGGACAAACATGTGATATAAAACTTGGTAGCTGTAAATTTTTTTTAAAGGGGGGGGGTTTGTGTGGACTATCTGTGTTTTGTTAGAAGGCCTTTGGCCTTTAAGTGAGCTAAAACGTTTTAATGAAGCAGTTTGTTTTGTTTTCAAGAAGCTGTATGTTTTTTAAATAAAAAATAAATTGTTTGTGAGAATTAGCTCTTGTGTTTTTGCGTGTATAGCAAAAAGCTGAAATGTATGTTGTGGTGGGGGAGGGGAAAAATCCTAAAAATGTGCTTACAATAAAACAAACAAGGCTAGTTCAGACATGTGTCTGAGTACAATAGAGATATACCTATCTCATAGAGCTGTCTTTACTAGCAGGACCAAATATTGATTTTGCCCAAGACCCCTCAGTGGCCCTCTCAAGGTTTGAACTCACAACCCTGGGCTTAGCAGGCTAATGCATAAACCACTGAGCTATCCTTAGTCTGTTGAACTGCATGGGGTTTTAACCACACACACACACAGAGACAAAAAGGTTTCACTATCCCAGATCACAAAAGGGAATGCTATGGGAGAGGTGATTAAATCAACCTGTTTGAAACAATGGGCTAAGAGGGTATAAAAACCTCAGGTATGCTGGAGTTTGTCCTTTTCAACAGAAAACTTTCTTGGATAGCTGCTGGACTGCAAAAAGAGGTATGACTTGCTGTCTTTAACTCTGAAACTATATATTATATAATGCCACTCTTTGCCCATGCTGTCTTAGTAAATAATGGTGCCTATGTTTATTGCAGTGTGATCTGTTTAGCATGGAACCAGTAACTTTAAACTGCATTTCACCACCAGGCCAAGGTAAAAACCATTTTAACTATAGTTGTGCTTAATAAATGCATGTGGGGTTTTTGAAAAGTGTATGGCTGCAAACTTGGTTTGGTGTGTTTTATAAAGCTGCTATTTGTGTGTGTGTGTGTGTGTGTGTGTGTGAGGGGCCTGTGCAAGGCATGGTTTTTTTTGAAGTACTTGGTTTGTTTTAAACTAACAGGGTTTTTTTACTGTGCATAATGTGATGGGGTTTGAGGCACTTGCGGTATTGCAATCACACAACCAGCACTCTAGTTCCTCAGCGGCCACCACCACCCCAAGCCCTGAGGAAACTGTGAGCGAAAATGCCCACATTTACAAACCCGGAGCATGCGCTCTAGGGGTTGTGAATAAAAAACCAAGAACTGACAAACCATTCTCCCAAAACCATAAGCTCGTCACAGCTCCCCCATATTCTAGTAGTTGGGAAGGGCTTGAGGCTTCCCTCAGAGAAGTGATGGAGGATGTATCCTCGGGTAGTCTAAAAGAACGGGATTTTAGAAAGAAATGGGGAAAAATATGATGCTTGGTTCAGAACCATGCTGAAAAACATAAGGGCTGGAAAGGGTGGCTCTGAGCAGGCATGACTAGTCGTGAAAAGGGGCCTGGGTAAAAGGGGCACCCTCCAGAGTACACAACAGCTCATGTGTAAACAAAAGGGGGGACAGTGCTTGGGGGATAAACAGATGGCTGCCAAAAAGTTCCAGGCCCGGGTTGTTGTAAAAATTTTAAAAAGGGCTAAAGAGGTAATGAGGGGGAAAAAAAACAAAAACAAAAAGAGATGCCCCCTACTGGAGGCTCTCAAACTGGCTTGTCTGAAAATGGGGAGGTGGAATCAGACTCTGGTTTAGCAAATTCCCCAGAGGGCTCTCTAGACGGGTCCCGTTCTACTCCCAATGACCCTCATGGAGGCGCCTCAGAGTCTGGCTCTCCAATAGCATCTGATGTAGAAGATGCCGCTAATGATCCCGTAGAGGAACCCCCAAGTAACCCCGAAAATGCCGAGGTGTATATGGAGAGAGTGAGAAGTTGGCAACATGAATTATCCAGATTTGGGGGGAATTTGGGGGGATTGTGAGGAATTTCATTTTGTCAATCTTGAGCAAATAAATTCAGCTCGGCAGCTTGTTGAAGCCATACACCGGGGAATACAGTTAGTGCTCAATGACATTAATGGTAGGGTAGGCCCTGATGATTATGTTCAGTTACGTTTAGAGAGCCGTAATTTAACTAACTCTTCGGTCAAAAGAACTAGGGATGAGCTGTCTGCTGAGGATTTCTTAAATCAGACCTCAAAACTGCTACAAAGCAATAGAGAGTTGCATGTCGATGGGACATTGCGCCTCGTTGTGACAGTTGTAAAAAACAGGGGTGGGGGCGCTTGTAGAGTTTTAAATTCTATCCTTAGTAGTCAAATTATTCATAAAAGAGACAGTGTTTGGTAGACCTGACTTACACCGGTACCAATCTGTGTTTTGCGGGTGGGCTCTTGGCCATCATGTCTACGGACGTGGAATTGTTAGCGGAGGTGAGAAAGTTACATGAGAAACTGGGGTGGTCAGATCAAAAAAAGGTTATGCTCAGCGACGTAGCAAAGTTTGAACAGCATTTAGGAGTTAACATACAGGTGGTGCTGTATACGGCAAAAGGCGGCTGGGGCTTTTTTAAAACGGGGGGCACAGTGTACCCCAAGACTTATTTTATCCTGTTGCACAATGAGCATTACTATGGGGTTCTGGATGTAAAAAAGTTGTTCGGAGCGAAAAATAATTGTGAGTTTTGCCACACCGTGTACAGCCAAGACCACTCTTGTAGGTATCGTTGCCTCTGCTCGAGCGTAACGTGCTCAGACAGCGTGGGCATGCAGCAGCGGTGTCCTAGCTGTGGACTGTATTGTCGGTCCAAAGAGTGTATAGACAGACACATCGACTGTGCATCAAAAAAACAAGTTGAATGTCTGTCTAAAACTTTGTGTGAGAAGTGTCAGTCTTATGTGGACAAGCGGCATAGGTGTAAAGGGAGACGGTGTAAGCAGTGTCAGGGTTTGATCGTTGGTGATGTAGATGGTCACCTCTGTTTTATGGACAGCCTTAAAAAGCCCGAATCTTCAGAAAAGTATATTTTTTATGATTTCGAATGCACGCAGGAGACTGGGATGCACACTCCCAATTACATTTTTGCTATGTCCCTAAAGCCAGAAAAATCCTGGGAATTTAAGGGCGATGACTGTCTTTCTGTGTTTGTGAAGACCTTTATTGGCAAAGAGTTTCGGGACTACACGTTCCTAGCACACAATTCTAAAGGTTATGATGGATACTTTATTGTTAGACAGTTACTCAAGGAAAAGATGGGCCTAGAACTGATCACTCAGGGTAGTAAATTAATGTGTGTGGAAGTTAAGGCCCTGGGCATTCGTTTTGTAGACTCTTTAAACTTCTTGCCCATGAAGCTTAGCAAGCTACCGCAGGCGATGGGGTTTGAAGGGTGCAAAGGGTATTTTCCACACTTTTTTAACACGTTAGAAAATCAAAATTACGTGGGGCCTATGCCTGGTATGGAGCACTATGGTGTAGAAAGCATGAGGCCCAGAGAAAAAGCAGAGTTTCTCGACTGGTATCGGGACCACAGCTCTGAGTCGTTTGACTTTCAGAAAGAGCTCGCGTATTACTATCAGCAGGATGTAAAAATTTTGAGACAGGCCTGTATCCTATACAGAAAAGAGATTATGAAAATGAAGGAGAAGGGAGATGTAGTAGAGAAAGAACCTGGTAAATTCACCGAGATAAAACTGTGTATAGATCCATTCCGGTACATAACACTGGCATCTGTCTGCATGGCTATGTACAGGTTTGTTTTTGGAGCCTAACACGGTAGCTCTTCTCCCTCCAGACAACTATCACAGGCAGATAAAGAGATATTCGACCCCATCTATTCAGTGGCTGTTGTATATCTCTCACAAAGAAAATATACAAATATGGCACGCTTTACAGGGTGGGGTACTACAGGTAGGCCCCTAATTTTTAGACGGTTATGCCAATGTTGATGGGGTACGCACAGTCTTTGAGTTTAACGGGTGTTTTTTCCACGGCTGTGTCACCTGTTATTGTGAAAAAGCACAAAATCCTATGACGGGGACATCTTTTGGGTTTCTTTATTACAAGACGCAGCTCAAGACCGACTATCTGAAACTACTTGGTTTTGTAGTGAGGACTCTTTGGGAGCACGAGTGGGAGGTGATGAAAGAAACAGATAGGGAGCTTGCAGACTTTTTAAACCGAGCCCAGTTACCCCAGCATCTCGTGCCTAGGGATGCTCTTTTTGGGGGGAGGACAAATGCTATCCGCCTATAATACAAGCCTAACCCGGGGGAAGAAATCCACTATTATGATTTTACCAGCCTGTACCCTTTCGTAAACAAAACCAAAGAATACCCTATCGGACACCCCGATATAGTCTATGACAAATTTGGACCCCTTGCAAATTATTTTGGAATTGCAAAAGTTAAAGTGTACCCCCCATGAGGCCTCTTTTTCCCATTCTTACCTGTCTGAGTGGGTGGCAAGCTTATGTTCCCGCTATGCCGAACCTGTGCAGAAACCGAGCACCCCTACTGACGAGAAGCGGGCCATCCTGGGGACTTGGTGCACGGTGGAATTGAACGCGGCCATAGCGAAGGGGTACGCGGTGGCTAAGATCTATGAAATCTGGCATTTTAATGAAAAATCTGATAAGCTCTTTTCAGAGTACATAAAATTACACCTCCGCCAGAAACAAGAGGCTTCAGGGTATCCCAGTTGGTGCACAGACGAGGAAAAACAAAATAAGTACGTTAGCAATTTCTACCAGAAAGAAGGCGTGCATTTACGCCAACACGAGATCAGATCGAACCCTGCTAAACGCCAAATCGCTAAACTGTTTTTAAATTCTCTGTGGGGTAAATTCGGCCAAAGATCCAACCTACCCAACACCAGCATCGTGAGAGACCCTGATGAACTCTTGCAGTACCTGTTTCATCCTGCGAGTTTATCGATGATGAAACAGTGTGCGTGTCGTGGAAGCACGCAAAAGAACGGTACTCTATCTCTGGCAATACCAATGTTTTCATAGCCTGTTTCACCACCGGTTTGCAAGAGCGGTGCCTGTACCATGACACTGACTCAGTGATATTTGTGAAAAGGGAGAGTGACTGGAATCCCCCGCTGGGGGATTATTTAGGGGACCTCACGAGCGAGATCCTGCCAGATCACACATCACTGAGTTTGTGTTGGCAGGCCCGAAAACCTATGGGTATAAGCTGTCGGGTGGAAAGGCCTGTATGAAAGTCAAAGGTATTACCCTAAACGTAGCAAACTGCGAAAAGATCAACTTCGACAGTTTGAAAGATCTAGTCCTGGACTATTGCACAGGTCTGCAAGAAAACACCTCAAAAAAGATAGAGGTGCAGCAGCCCTCTATCGTAAGAAACAAAAACCAGTGGCAAATAGAGACAAAAACCCTTAAAAAGACACAAAAAGTGGTTTACAACAAGAGGGTCCTAGGAGAAGGTTTTAAAACCCTGCCCTACGGCTTTTGAAAAAAAAATGGATACGAGGTGGAAACACCCCTTTTCTGCAATTCTCGCGGGGCCTAGCAACTGCGGGAAAAGTTACTTTATAAAAAACGTGTTGGATAATGCTAAACACACACTGTCTGTTATGCCTGAGAATTTTGTGTGGTGTTACAGTTGTTGGCAACCTCTGTATAAAGAACTGCTTTGTAAATATCCATTTATCAATTTTGTGGAGGGGCTGCCTGATGCTTTTGACAATGACAGTTTGTTTCCTACTAATAAAGTAAATATGATTATCATAGACGATCTGATGAACTCTGCTTGTGAAAGCGATGAAATCAAGAAAGTCTTTACCAAGTACGTGCATCACAGAAACCTGAGCATTATGTATATAGTTCAAAACATATTTTGTCAGGGGAAAAAAGAGTCGCACGATTAACCTAAACACAAAGTACATGGTTCTGTTCAAAAACCCCAGGGATAAATTACAAATTGCTATGCTCGCTCGGCAAATGTACCCTGGCAAAGCTCAATTCTTTCTAGAAGCTTTTGAGGATGCTACCAAAAGACCTTATGGCTACCTGGTGGTGGATTTAAATGCTTCCACACCAGAAGCTTATAGACTAAGAACTGGTCTTTTCCCTCCAGACTGGCCAGCGGTTTATACTTTGAAAAGAACAGCCGGGTATAAAAAGAGATGACTTATCGGCAGGCCCCTTTTTAACAGCCGGGGCTGCTGACCGAAAACATGTCTAGCTGCGTGAAAAGAAACCTGGGCCTTTTAAAATTACTTAGCAAATCGTCCCCACAGCAAAGGAGGGCTATACTGTGTTCGGCCTCTGACAATCTAGTAGCGGCCATCTCAGAAATAGCGCTCAATACCTTAAAAGGAAACGTACCTTTAACACAGAATCAAGTGCGTGTGCTGAAAAAGAAACGCACACTTATAAAAACTTTGTGTAATAAAAGGGTTTCACTTAAAAGAAAAAAGCATCTGGTAAAGCAGTCTGGGGGGTTTATCGGACCTCTGTTAAGTTTGCTATCCCTCTGATAATGGGTCTTTTAACTAATCGATAATGGAGTATGCAGAAAAAATGTTCCTGGTGCCCAGCCACCAGTTGGAGCAATTAAGAGCTCCCCCTCCGGCAGAGGAAAATATCAGAACACCGCAACTCGCTTACTGGATGCTGAAATGAAGTCTGTTCTTCAAAGAACTGACTTGGCCGAATACGAAAAGGCTAAACTTTACAGCGCCGTGCTTCAAAGGTACCTAATGTACATGAAGCAGAGCGATGCGGATAAAGGGAAAATAAGTCTGTTTCTACCGGAACAGGAACAAAGTGTGACTGCCAAACCCCCAGAAACACCAAAGAACTCAGACTCTGTTGCTTAGGAGGTGTTGGATAACGTAAATAAGCGTTATAAGAAAAATGCAATAGTATTGCTAAATAAGCTGGGCTAGGATAAAAATCTCTCTTCATGGAACGATAAAGGGTCTTTTGTGTACAAAGGCTCTGTGGTTAATGGTTCTAACATGCTCGACTTAGTCAGGGCCGTCACCCAGACTCGCTCTGTTCCTAGCAGACATGTACCTAAAGGATGGGATGTGTTTATGAATGCCATGGCGGAACTGAACGTACCATCTTCCGTCATGGGCAATGCGGCCAACAGAGATCTTTTGGAACGCCTCAGGGCCTCAACTGCTGACACTGGGGTGGATCGAGAAACCGTGACCCCTTTTTTGCCGTCTAAAAAACGAAAATTGGCTAAAAGAGCCGAATGGCTCAGTGTGTAACGTTTTTCACATTCTAAATTTAAAAAAAAAAAACTGGTAATGTTTTGCTTTAAATAAAACATTTCTATAATTTTTTAAAAAAATCTGTGTACTTTTTCCTCAATTGTTTTTTTTTTTTTTTTTAAAAACCCACCAAACATCAATTGTCTTTAAACCCCTCAACTGGGGTGCTTTATTGGGTAACATGGCTATGAAAATCATTGCAAGATACACGTCTGGGCTTGCTGAAACATGGTTTGAGCAAGGCTAGGCATGTCCAAGAATTTAAATTTACTTTTTACAAAATTCATCACCATCCGGTCGTTTTGCACTAAATTGTTAGAATACAATTTTAAAATCCGATCAAAAGATAAACCCTTGCTACGATGACGTAAGAAAAACACGCAATGATAGCCGCAGGCGATGGAGCGGGGGTCTTGTAATTGTCTATTGTGAAACACCATGTCTGTGGCATTTTTGTTTAAAAATTTCATAATGCTTTTAGGAAACAACACACTGTTCGGGGGGTGCCCATATGAGTCAAAAAACTCTCCACGGTTACACTCCGCCAGATACAAGGCGAGCCAGTGTTCACCCGGTTGGTTGTGTGGATGCGTGTTCACCACCAAGCCTAGGGGTCTCTGAGACAGCTTGCCTCCTGGGAGCCAATCGCAAGGGAACACATCTAAGAAATTCTTTTTTGTGTAATGGTCCGTCGATAAGACACGTGAGAGCTGCACGGTGTCCATGTTCACATGTAGTCAAACAGAACGTTTCTCCTCTGATTTATTTCTATGACATTGTCAAAAAACCCATACACAATCATATTGACGGTAACAGTTAAAGCCTTCCCAAAACGTATTTCTGCTCTCAGTTCCCGGTTTTAATCAGGGAATAGTGATCAGCGCATTCCTGGTTGGGAGACAGGTCAAAGGCAAACAAGGTGTAACCCTGTGCAAACTCCTCACGGTCGATTAACAGAGAATGATCTTTCATGTGTTTACCAGCTGTCTGTACCAAATTCATATATTCTCTCATGTAGCGTCCTGCCTCGAAGTCCGGTTGCAGAGGCTTGGTCGGTATCTGTTCACCATCCACATACAAGGCCACAAAATTAATATCGTAATGTTTAAAATGAAAGGGATTTTTAGCATAACTTCCACTAAAGGCATCGTTATCCACAAACCCTAGGACAAGCATTTTGGGTAACTGTCCCAAGAACAGGTTCTCCTGGTTACTGACCCTGCTGCCCGCGGGGATGCTAAACACTTTCATTCCCACACAGTCTACGGGGTATTTAGCATTAGCGGTAAGCAGGGACTCCGCGTGCCCCAGACGGACTCCTGGGGCCACCTGTACTTTCTTCACAAAAAGGGACGCTGATACAGTGCGCAGTTTAAAGCCTTCAGCCGCAGTGCCCATTAAACAGAAAGTGTCTTTACTGTGCGTCAGTTTAATTTTCACATCCACTCTGCTTAACAGAAGTTTTTCTTGAAAAAACAGGTTGCTGTGTAAATGGCCCAGCAGCTCTACCGTTCTGCTCTCGGCCATCAGCTTTGCACGCCTCACAAACTCTAGATTCCCTCCATCCAACTCAGTTTCTTCATGTTGTCCAGCAGTGTCTTTGTAAAACAGGCCAGCGGAAAATTGCGTGGCGAGGGTGTTGTCGCTGTAATTGAGCACCGATTCTATAAAGGCCCTGTAAGGGTAACAGTTGTTGCTTTGGCTTATGAGGCGGTCTCCCAGCGTGACATCCAACTGACCGAAAATAGAGGCCACGGGGTAATTCACCAGGCCCACTTCGGCGTCCACGGCGAGTTCAGTTCCGCCTCCTTTTACAATCTTGCAACACAGGTACAGCAGCGTGTTGTTTAAATCCATATAATCTATGCCATTCCCTGCTATAAAAAAGTCAATGGGGGCAGACTCGGTAATGGCTGATAGAGGCGGCATCTCGATGTAGATGCTTTTCTCGATGCTGGTCTGCATAGGGGCTATTTGAAACAAGTCTAGTTCAGATTTGGTGCACTCTTCAGACCTGCAGTGAACAAAAGCCATGTTGATTAAAATATGTCTCTTTTACCAGGCAGAGCGCGTCTCCTCTTTCGCCCAGTCCAATCTTGGACTTTCGCTTATGGCTGGCCCTGCGCGTCAAAGCCCTTTTAAAGGGTTTCGGGGGACCTGTGCGTCTGACGTATTTCTTTCTCTTCCTCCTTTTAATGTACATCAGCTTCGATCCTTCCTGTGAAGCTGTATTCCCCACCTTCTCCAGAACAGCACGGGAGACATGACCTACCACATCTTTAGCTATGTTTTGAGCGGCAGTTTTTACGTGGGGTTTAATAATCTCTAGCCCCCTCCTCAAAAGCGATACGGCTTTTCGAAAGAGGCTATGAAATATTCCACCCACACCCGCCCCGTACATCACGGGGGCCCCATGATATCCAGGAAGGGCATATCCAGCCTGGGCTTTGTAATAGTTCCTGTAGATGGTGGGGTCGCCATAATTTTTTGGGATCGCCATAATAGGGTTTTGCTTTTTTAGAAACCTCATTCTCTCCGCGGCCGCAGATGCAGCTTGACGATCACCTTGCCGAAGTGAAATGAGACATGTCTGTTCTGATCTGTCTTTATTTCAATGATGATGATGTCGATGTGGTGTTTACTGACAGGGACGTAATGAGGTTTGTCGTAGGTGATGGTAACAAACTCATTGTTCCTTCCTCGGACAGGGACGCAGCGTAACAGGGGAACAGAAAAGTCCCCCACAAACTGGTGTTCTATGATATCCGTGTATAGATACAAGGAGTTAAAACCTCCTGTGATGTCTGCCGAGAAGGGGAATTTTTGGACGTTGCGTTTGTGGCCCAAACCCAGAATGTTAGCTAGCTCCCCGTCAGTAGAAAACACATACATAAAATCGGTAGATTTAAGTCTCACTTTTCTACCCACAGGGTCGTAGTTCATGACCACCTCAGGCGATCCAGGATGATGAGCCACGTTGCTGTTCATATGCTCCAGTAATTCGGCTATGGTCGAGTAATACCCTCGTCGTAGGATGAAATTCCACGTTGTAGCTCCAAAGGTGACTTCGAAAGGGGTGTCTTCACTGATAGTATTCCAGCTGTGCGGGTATTATATTTCCGCTAACCCCACCTCCCAGGCACCCGGGAGATCCAAAGGCTTAATTAGCCATATTGTAAAGTTCGAGATGGTGTTTTGGGGAAAAACTGCAGAGCTGGCATTGCTGGGCAAAGTAATGTAAAACCCGCCGTCGCTCATTTCTCTCTCTCTCCGTCTTTGCAGAAGGAATCTTTTTTTTTTTCATGTCTAGATGTCACAGAGTTGAGAAGCTTCCACCCAGCTGTTAAACTTATCGGGCCACCCCAACCATTTCACCAGTAGCTGCTTTTTTCTCCCTTTTCCTTTCTCTGCTAGAACTTTTTCAATCCTGTAAATCCTGTCTTGTTTGGGGTTTACTTTTTGTAATTCTTCAGGGTAAAAAGATCCAGTAACTGCCTCACCCTCGTAATCTTTTAAGTGGTATACAGGTCTCTGGCCCCTGGTTAAGGCTTCATCCACTATGAATATCTCATCGGTAAACATCTGTTCATAACCTTTTTCAGAAGAGCCTTTTCTAAAAGGGGCAACAACTGTTTTTATTTTAAAACCATCTCCGTAAATCGTTTTCCACACCTTCAGAGAATTTGAAGAGTTAACATCAACGGGTCTGGTACGTATAGTTCTGTGAAAGCTCTGGTTGTAACTCTTTATAAAGCCAGGTAAGACGTCAATGTAGCGAAAGGTGTATGGGCTGTAAAATATCTCCAAATCCTAGTTTTTAAAGTTCTGTTAAATCGCTCCACAACCCCTGCTTTGACTTCTTTTTTGGTAACAAAATGGTAAACTCCATGCCGCTTTAACAATCCACTTAAAGGTTTGTTTAAAAATTCTTTCCCCCGATCGGTTTGTAATTTTTGAGGCACGCGACCTTCACTGAAAATAGCTTTAAAGGCCTTGGATACCTCACCACTCGTCTTGTCTTTTAGGCCTAAGGCCCAGGCATATTTGGATAGAATGTTTATCACTGTTAAGATGTACTTAAAACCGCTGTTGTGTTTGGAGAACCGGTGCATATCCACCAAATCTGCCTGCCACTGCGCATCCACATCTGAAACAATGGTCTTGTTTCTTTTAAAACTTATTCGAGCCGGTTTGTGTAAAGTGTAAGCATCCTGGTCTGAAAGCCATGCTGTTACCTGTCTTCTGTTTAAAGTTTTACTATGCTTTCTGGCCGCTTGAAAAAGAGGGTTGACTCCGCCGAAGCTTCCAACTTCCCCAGGGGCGTAATATATTTTCTTTAACAGAGCTGTCTGTGTAAACATGACTGTTACTGGTACTGTCTTTTACTACCACAAGTATGAAAGGGGACACATTCATATTGACACATTTAAATAAGTTTTATTAATCACCTGGTTTAACATGCCCTTTTACAGCCACCTGTAAAAATGGATGCCATGACCCCTACCATAAGGGAGTCTCAGATGGTTCATTCTTCCATTTTGTCCTTTTCGGTTTGAGATCGGTGTCTCAGACATGAGCAAAAACAGCTGACGCACGATATGTTTACTTCCACAGGGCTTCCAATGTGTAAGTTCTTAAAGGCCTCTAAAAAGGCATCGTCGACCTGTTGAGAAATTTTCAGAAAAGAAACCGTGTAAGCACCCCCACTGCTTGTTTTTTGTTTTTTTTTTAATTTACACAACCCCAGTTCCTACCCCATTACCCACCCCTCCTCGACCACTGCTTCTTAATCATTCATTTTACCTGAGCTCCGTCTTTTCCGTTCGCTTTGTCCGCCGGTGCCTCCCCCGAGCCACGATCACCTTCCACCTCTGAGGGGGTGGACAAAGAGAGGCCGGCGGGCTCATCGGGCTGCCTCATGAGGATTTCGGGGTCGGGTTCCGATGTATCCATCAACGGCTGGGTCAAAGGGTCCTCCTCAGAACCGTTACTAATGTAGCGCTTTCTCCACACAAGTCCAAAGGTGGTCGGGCCTAAAACAAAGTCCGAAGTTCTCACGGGGGTAGTGAAGGAGTCCATGTTTCCTCTCAGCAGCCTTTCCGCGATTTCGAAAACACGTGTCTTTGGTAAGAGATGGGCGCCTCCTCTGTCTGGCGCTGGGACTTATGGGGTAATGGTGCTGCACTCTGATTGGCAGAGGCCCTTGGGAGGAGTTCTTAGTGGGGTCACACGACTCCCTTCCGAAGGGGTCACCCCAACCTGGAAGTCACCCTGATTGGTCAAAATCTCCTCTCTGGGCGGTCCTTTCGGCACAAACCCCCTCCTGATTGGTAGAGGGGGGGGAGTTCTTAGAGGGGTCACACGACACACCTTGCTTCCGGTCAGGTGGCACCTTGACCCCGGAAGTAATACCCCCACGGGGAGGGACTTCTGGTGACAGGAGGGAGGGGACCAATGGGTCAAGGGGCGGGGCTTAAGGGGTCAAGGGGGCGTGGTTATGGTTTGATTGACAGTGGGGCCCTTATACTACTATCATGTGGTCCAGCTTGCCTGGGTGGCAAGAGACTGGAATTCCCAAGGGGACTGTCTGTGACTCCATGGTAAGGACTGTTTTATGCTTCAGAGTACATATTTATTACTGGGTTGGTACTATTTAATTTTAGACCATACCCTCAGTTTGGGGTGTCTGCCCTGCTTTCTGCAATATGCCCGGAGGTTGGCACTTCCAGTTGTGAGCCACTCCAGACAGTGTGACAGAGATTCAGAAAGGTCAAGTAATATGCCCAGTAAGCACTGTGATCCAGAGGCTGGGCAGGAGACACTCACTTGCTGTGTCACTGGGGATAGGCTACTGGCCTATTTCCTGATTGTGAAGAGCTATAAGTGACATATTCTTAAGGCCATTCAGGGCTCATCTATATGACCAGTTAGTTCATGGCAAGCTGGGATGTGAATCTTCCCTGCACTAGCCTTCTGCAGTCTACACTATGTGTGTGGACCCTGCTGATGTACACTAATGGTTCGTTAATGTGCTTTGATCTAGCCCTCTTTGAAACAGGACTAGATCAAAGTACATTAATGAATTGTCAGTGCACATCAGCAGGGCCACAGAACAGTCAGTGCGCAGCAGGCTACTGTGTGGCAGCTTTGTACCCAGCTTGCTACAAACTGTCCATGCAGACAAGCCACGAGTGGCAAGAAAAGCACATGGCTCAGCCTTCTAGCTCCCACCAATGAGCCCAATCATCTCCTTCTCTGACAGCTGTAACCAGTTGACAAAGGTGACTTTGGGCTTATCCACAAACCAGAGCTAGTGGGGAATGGCGGGGGGGATGACCTTTCATCAGGAAGTTTGTAAATGTCATTAAATTGCTTCAAAGGGCAAAAATTTTGCAAACTTATAAACAGGCATATTGAAACTGAAAAGAAGCTTCAGTAGAAGGATTTCTCCTGGCTTTGCCTCAGAACAGACTCAGTGGATCATTCCCACTGTATATCAGTTTTTCGCATTTCTAATGCATCCGCTTCATTTTTTGTGTATTTTTACCAATGGGCAGCCTGCACCTGACCCTGCACTCCAACCCTCCCCCGAGATGAGTCCCACAGAAATGTGCTTGCTGACATCAGAGTGTAGGGCAGGGGAAATCCAAGGAGCTACCCCTGCAAGTTTGGAAGGCTGCGTTCTGCATTTCCAACCCCAGAGCTTACACACCACTCCCCCAGTTTAAAGGAAGCCATCTGGCTTGCCTGAGGCTGCTCTTGGGGCTCCTCAAGCTTGACATGTAGTATAAACAAGGCTTCTGGCTTTGTAACCAGAAGGCAGTTTAGGCCCTTTAAAGCCGATCTGTGTCATCTTCACTGTGTTCCTCTCCCAGGCAGCCTGGAGAATCAACTCCACTGGTGTTACTGGGAATTTGGTTTGGTGATTGCCTAGAGCTGATAAACAGGCCTGGTACCAGCATGCATTTAAATAACACTCTCCTATGTTAACTTACCAACACCTGGCCAGTACTGAGGAAGGAACAACTCATGAAGTTAGCAGTATGCATTCATGCAAATACTTGTACACCAGGACACCAGATATGTTTACATGAGTACCTGGCCAGTTAGATGCCTCACTGTCCGCGGGCATGTACCAATATCTGATCTGTGTGCATGCATCTGGAACTGGCACACTCAAATATTTACATGTGCTTAACTTTGTAACTCTGGCCCGGGATAGTCACTAGCTGCCCTCCAGGCTCTAGGAATGGGTTATAAGCAATTTATAAGAACATTAGTAAAAATACTTCCCAGATTAAGCTAAAATCAGCTTTTGTAAAAGCAAACATTCTCTGGTATGTAAGAACAGTTAAAACACAGTCCATCCAATATCAATATATTACAAAGTGCTATATTAACAAAAGGGGGGATGGGTTACTCAGCTGAAGTGTAAATACATTTCAGAAACTGAGTTCTATTAATTTAGTTTCTGTATGTAAATAAATACAATACTAGGAAACTTTCTAGCCACAATGCAGTTTTTGTCTTTACATTCCCTGCTTGGAGATCATTAATCTCTTGGGATGTCAAGTTAATTAGTACCCATTACGCCTTTGGCGTTTAGGGCAGCGACGAAGCTCCTCCACTCCTGTCTGTTTCTGGCAAGTCTTTCAATGGTTCCCCAGCTGTGCCCCAGGTTTTTCAGCTCAGCTTCCACAGCTCTTCACCATGTTGTTTTCAGGCGTCCTTGTTTTCACTTGTCTTCAGGTGTCCATCTTATTGCTACTCTGGTGATGGAATCAGTTTCTATCTGAAGCACATGGCCAATCCATCTCCAACACCTCCTGGTAATGATGGTGCTCATATCTTCTTGGCTGCACTATGTGAATAGGTCTGATGCAGATTGTATGGAATTAGGAGTTTGGACACGTCATACTTGATGTCAAGGCTAAGGGTCAAATCTGAGACCACATTGTAAATATCAGGATATTTATGTTCCCAGTGACAGGGCCTGGCCATCAGCTCCGAGGAGGTTCCAGGTCAACTGTTTGACACCCAGTCTCCAAATGGTCTACACACATGGCAAACAATCACAACTTGAGGGGACAGGGAGCGCGCTGGGTTAATGTGTTAGCGTTCTCCAGACAGAAAGCTGGATACAAACCCCCTCTCAGGTCACATGCATGGGGATTAGAGTCCTCAGTAAGTGTTTATGCACCTCATAAAACTCCCACATAATTTAGCAAGATCAGGCTTCTCTCTTCCAAGCAGGCCTCTAACTGGATGAGCACAGGGTGTCAGAGCCTAGGGCTGGGAATGGGGGGCTGAGGGAGGCAGCAGGCTAGGATGACAAGGCATCAGCAAGAGTTCCTTGTGAGGGGAAAGGCTGACCTGACCTGCTGGCGTCAGGCCTAGCTACGGACCAAGTGCTATTGGCTTGATGCTTTTATGAGCATTAAATTGGAGCCACTCAAAACTGGAAGCATTTCCTCCCCCCTGAAATAAATCGCCTCGTCACGTCCAATTATTTCTAATGCTCCAGGAGTTTCTTGAGGGCAGCTGCTGTAACCCTGATTTTGGGTCCCACACAAATGACACACTCTGAAAGGACCCCCCTCCATCATCCAGGAGTCTCCTTCTCCCCAGGGCTGGCTGTGGCACCCCCAAAGCCTGTCTGACCTAGATATTAGCTCTCTCTCTAGAGGGCTGCCTATGTTCAAGGTGTCAAATATCAAAGGAGTAGCCATGTTAGTCTGGATCTGTAAAAGCAGCAAAGAGCCCTGTGGCACCTTATAGACTAACAGACATATAGGAGCATGAGCTTTCGTGGGTGAATACCCACTTCTTCGGATGCATGTAGTGGAAATTTCTAGGGGCAGGTAAAAATATGCAAGCAAGAGTGAGTAAGGCTAGAGATAATGAAGTTAGTTCAATCAGGGAGGATGAGGCCCTCTTCTAGCAGTTGAGGTGTGAACACCAAGGGAGGAGAAACTGCTTTTGTAGTTGGCTAGCCATTCAGTCTTTGTTCAATCCTGAGCTGATGGTGTCAAATTTGCAGATGAACTGAAGCTCAGCAGTTTCTCTTTGAAGTCTGGTCCTGAAGTTTTTTTGCTGCAGGATGGCTATCTTTAAATCTGCTATTGTGTGTCCAGGGAGGTTGAAGTGTTCTCCTACAGGTTTTTGTATATTGCCATTCCTAATATCCGATTTGTGTCCATTTATCCTTTTACGGAGGGACTGTCATAACAGCTAAGTCGTGCAGAACGCAATGCCATCCACAGCCTCAGAAACCACCCTGACATCATCATCAAAGAGGCTGATAAAGGAGGTGCTGTTGTCATCATGAACAGGTCTGACTACCAAAAGGAGGCTGCCAGACAACTCTCAAATACCAAATTCTACAGGCCACTTCCCTCAGATCCCTCTGAGGAATACACTAAGAAACTGCACCATCTACTCAGGACACTCCCTACACTAACACAGGAACAAATCAACATACCCTTAGAGCCCGGACCGGGGTTATTCTATCTACTACCCAAGATCCACAAACCCAGAAATCCTGGACGCCCCATCATCTCGGGCATTGGCACCCTCATTGAGGGACTGTCTGGATATGTGGACTCCCTACTCAGACCCTACGCCACCAGCACTCCCAGCTATCTCCGTGACACCACTGATTTCCTCAGAAAACTACAATGCATTGGTGACCTTCCAGAAAACACCATCCTAGCCACCATGGATGTAGAGGCTCTCTACACAAACATCCCACACACAGATGGAATACAAGCTGTCAGGAACAGTATACCTGATGATGCCACAGCACAACTGGTTGCTGAGCTCTGTGACTTTATCCTCACACACAACTATTTCAAATTTGATGACAATATATACCTCCAGACCAGTGGCACCACTATGGGCACCTGCATGGCCCCACAATATGCCAACATTTTTATGGCTGACCTGGAACAACGCTTCCTCAGCTCTTGTCAACTCATACCCCTTCTTTACCTACGCTACATTGATGACATCTTCATCAGCTGGACCCATGGGAAGGAGACTCTGGAAAAATTTCACCATGATTTCAACAGCTTCCATCCCACCATCAACCTCAGCCTGGACCAATCTTCACAGGAGGTCCACTTCCTAGACACCACAGTGCAAATAAGTGATGGTCACATTAACACCACCCTATACCGAAAACCCACCGACCGCTATGCCTACCTTCATGCCTCCAGCTTCCATCCCGGACACACCACACGATCCATTGTCTACAGACAAGCACTGAGATACAACCATATCTGCTCCAACCCCTCAGACAGAGACCAACACCTACAAAATCTTCACCAAGCATTCTCAAAACTACGATACCCGCATGAGGAAATAAGGAAACAGATCAACAGAGCCAGATGTGTACCCAGAAGCCTCCTACTGCAAGACAAGCCCAAGAAAGAAACCAACAGAACTCCACTGGCCATCACATACAGTCCCCAGTTTAAACCTCTCCAACGTATCATCAGTGATCTACAACCCATCCTGGACAACGATCCCTCACTTTCACAGGCCTTGGGTGGCAGGCCAGTCCTCGCCCACAGACAACCCACCAACCTGAAGCATATTCTCACCAGTAACCACACACCACACCATAGTAACTCTAACTCAGGAACCAATCCATGCAACAAACCTCGATGCCAACTCTGCCCACATATCTACACCAGCGACACCATCACAGGACCTAACCAGATCAGCCATAGCATCACCGGTTCATTCACCTGCACGTCCACCAATGTAATATATGCCATTATGTGCCAGCAATGCTCCTCTGCTATGTACATCGGCCAAACTGGACAGTCCCTCCATAAAAGGATAAATGGACACAAATCAGATATTAGGAATGTACAAAATATATACAAAATATACAAAAACCTGTAGGAGAACACTTCAACCTCCCTGGACACACAATAGCAGATTTAAAGGTAGCCATCCCTGCAGCAAAAAAACTTCAGGACCAGACTTCAAAGAGAAACTGCTGAGCTTCAGTTCATCTGCAAATTTGACACCATCAGCTCAGGATTGAACAAAGACTGTGAATGGCTAGCCAACTACAAAAGCAGTTTCTCCTCCCTTGGTGTTCACACCTCAACTGCTAGAAAAGGGCCTCATCCTCCCTGATTGAACTAACTTCGTTATCTCTAGCCTTACTCACTCTTGCTTGCATATTTATACCTGCCCCTGGAAATTTCCACTACATGCATCCGAAGAAGTGGGTATTCACCCACGAAAGCTCATGCTCCTATACGTCTGTTAGTCTATAAGGAGCCACAGGACTCTTTGCTGCTAAGTTCAAGGTGGCATTAGGGCCTCTCCTGCCCTGGGGACTCAGCAATCATTAAACAGCTCCCTATAGCTGACAGAGAGGAGCAGGACAATCCTGACCCCTGGGCCAGCCGTGTCGTTACTTACAGTTTCTGGCACTGTTGGGGCCAGTCCCACCTGCTCTCCTCCTCTGCCAATGCCTGATGATGGACATTTTCTTTGTCTGACAAAGATAGTATTTTGCCTGTAATACAAACCCTGCCGCCTTCACTCCAAACTCCCTAGAGCTGCAAATGGGCCAAAAGGGCATTTGATAAATTCAACTGCTGCTCAGCTGAGTGCTGTGTTTATCTGTAAAGCCTGCAGTAGCTACAAGCCCAGCCTCCGCACTGAGCTTTTAATCTTCAACTATAACTTGGGGAACCTGTTATTAGATCTGAGTTCAGGAAGGGACTAGTCCTGCTGCCCTGCAAAGTGAGAGGTTAAAGATCTCTGTCCTTGTGCCTTAGACACCTGCACAGCTGGATAAAAAAGCAGTGAAAACAAGGTTCACTAGCAGCATCCTCTGGGGACAGAGGCCATTGAATGCCTGTTAATTTCAGTGACTGAGAGTTCTGCAAAGCACTCTGAAAAATCAAGGTGATCCCAGGAAAACAATGCAGGATCCTCGTCAGCCACTGACAGAAATAAACCCAGTTTCATTGACATCACAATTAGGCACGATGGAAGGACTCTGGAAGGACTCTGAGCTGGGATCCCAAACAGGTGTGGAACATGGACCACCTGGGAACCAACCTGTAACTTGTGAAAAGAGGTGACCCCCAGCCACTACAGAGTGACCCCAATCTGTTTGCAGGCAGAAGTTATTCAACTAGAGATGTCTCAACAGCCATCTGTGCAAGGAGCCCTTTGTGAAATCGGTTTCTTTAGTGTTTGCCCAGGAGATGGCTCCGCTCCACTGGAACGCTGCCTGGGGAAGCAGCAGGCACATGTAACAGCGCACCAGCTCATGCAGCTTTCTGTGCTGCTCAGCATGCAGCTGTCAGCAGTACGTTCATGCCTGGCCTGACCTAACTCTGCCATTAGGAAGTGCATCAGGTCCCAGTCCCAGGCTCTCACCTCCAGCTATTGTCTCATGCTGGGGCACCTCTGTGGGGAGGACACCTAGCGCCACACCTCCTCTGACTCATTCTTTGCTCCACTTCATCTCCTGCCAGCACTAGCACGACTTCTCAGTGACTGCTTCCAGGGGTTCCCATGTACCAGTTTTACACCATATAAGTGCTCTGACCACATTGGCATTACTCCTGATTCACAGCAGGGATAGCACCATCAGCCTCAGGCCCAAAGACTGTATTGCTCCTTCCAGGTAATAAGTTCAGTGACAAGGACGTCTCTGTCATTCTCCTTAGCCCAGCCCTTAACTCATGCCCAGGCCAGAAATCCTGGAGTCCCCGGATCTTCCTATTGGTAAGTCACAGCTGTCTAGGATCCTCCTGGAGTTTACCCCTCCCTGAGCAGGCTCAGCTGACACCCTTAGTCACCCCCCTCTGTGCTGGTATCATTTCCCACTTCTATGACTGTGCTCTTCCAAAATCCCTGCTCCAGGAGGTGGTTGCAGCCAGACTAGTCTCCTGCTCTCAGAAATGAGAGCTTAGCCCTTCAGCCCATTTGGCACCACGCAGACCATCCGCCCTTCCCAGACAGCTCTGCAGCCAATTCCACATGGCTCTTGGGGGTTCAATGCTCCAGGGACTTACTCCCCCATTCGCTCTTCAGTACCCTCCTGGCCTGGTACTGACCTGCCCTCTGGCCCATCATTCAGCTCCCCACAAAGCAGCTGCTAGTGACTCTTTCATTTGTATAATTTCATCTACCTGGAATTCTTTCACTGTTGAGACATTGGGCCCAATTCCCCAACACCCGCATAAAACAGGAGTAACTCAGCTAAGGTCAGTGGAGTTACACTGGGGGAAACCATCTGAGTGAGATGGTAAGCAGCCTGTAATGTCACCCTAAGACATTTCCCTTCTCTGCAGCCTGTTGTTGACTTTCCCGGCTGTTTGGGCCTGGTGTCTGAAGGACACTGCCTACTAGAATGGATCGTGCAGTGATTTCCAAAGAGCTGACAGAGAAATAAGGATTGGAATCAAAGCATTAGACAAAAATGTACATGACACATTTCTGATGGGCCGTGGGACATCGCTTCTCCAGTGCAGTCATTTATACATGCCTTCTCCAGCTCTCTACTGGATCAGACCTGAAGGCCAAGGCCCTGTTTTTCTGAGGCTATCATGTTCTTTCTGTTCCCCTGCCCCAGCCCCTGCAGACTGCTAGCTAATGCCGCCATCCCAGACCTTTCCCTAAGGTGAGAGGGGGCACTGCCTACTCTGAGTACAAGGCAATGTTATACCCTGGCAGGAACAAGCTAGCCCAGTGGGAGGTAGGAGGTGAAAGGGGTGCTTACCTCCTGCTCTCTCACTTGCTGAGCCTCAGTGACTGCCTTGCTTGCTTTGCTCTCTGCTTCTGCCTTCACAGCCATGCTTTTCCCCTTTGGCAATGCACTTTCAGGAACTTTTGAAGCCTCAGCAGGAAGTTTTGTCTGTGGCTTTTCTTCTGAGGGGGCAGGGGGCTTGCTCTCTTGCACCATGGCCTGTAGCTTGCTCTGCTCTGAAGTCCTGAGATGCTTTCCTTGGACGAAGTGCCTGTCCTGGGGAGTGGACGTTTCTGACTTTGGAGCTGTTACAGGCGGAGGGCCTCCTCTATGCTGACCGGCTCCCCCTGGTTGGTGTCGGGGGGATCCTGTTGGCTGCTGCTTTGGAGTAGGTAGTGGCATTGAAGCAGCATCATCTAGGCTTCCTTCTAGCAGCCTCTGAGTTTGGCAGTTCAAACACAGCCATTCATTTTTCTGCAAAACAGTGAAAGAAAATACCATCCCTAAGTTAGTGAGCTTTGCACTGCTGGTCTCTGTGGAGTGTATAGTTCTGCCAGAGTTCAGAGGGGCAGAGAATTCAGGTTGCAGCTGAACCAGAGGCAAAACCAGCTCTAGGGAGCAGAGAGAAATGTGTCCCAGAGAAGGGGCAGGGAATCTCAGAAACCACTGAGGTGGGTGAGGATTCCTGTGACTCTAACACAGGGAAGCAGGGTGCTTCCAAGTATGGGAGGGGCTGAGACTAGCTCCTTTCCAGCAGAAAGCAACATGCCCTCAGGCGCAGGGGCAGAAGAGGTGTTGTCAGTGATGAAGGAAACTGTCCCACTTGTTAGCTGGCAGAGTTCTGCAGTGAATAGGGTTACCATTCGTCCGGATTCCCCCGGACATGTCCGGCTTTTTTCAGTTAAAAATAGCATCCGGGGGGAATTTGTCAATGTCCGGACTTCCTCCCTCTGCCCCCCCCCCCCCAAATGCAGAGTGTGCGTGGATTACAGGGCAGCCGGCCGGATGGTGCCACTCGCACGGGGCTCCGGCAGCCAGAGCCCTTCCTCCACTTTCCCCCTCCTCTCCCCTGCAATTTGAGACCACTCCCCTCCTCTCCCTCCCTCCCCCCGTCTGCATTCACAGATCGCCGGCTGTTACCTTGGCCTCCGGCAGTCTGGAGCTCCGACCCTGCTCCCCTCCCCCGCTGCCGAGCACGCTGCTCTACAGCACAGTAAGGGGGCCAGGGGTCAGAGAAGCGGCAGGGAGGTTCGGAGGGGGGCGGGTAGTCAAGAGACAGGGAACAGGGTTGGATGGGTCAGGAGTTTGGGCGGGGGCTGTCTGGGGGTTGGGGGTGTAATGTTTTGGGCAGTCAGAGTACAGGTGGGGGGGTCTCAGGAGGGGGCAGTTAGGGGACAAGGCACAGGGAGGCTTAGGTAGGGGGTGGGGTTCTGGGAGGCAGTTAGGAGCAGGGGTCCCAGGAGGGGGCAGTCAGGGGACAAGGAGCGGGGGGGTGTTTGGGAGTTCTGGGGGGGGCTGTCAGGGGGCAGGGGTGGGGAGAGGGGTCGGAGCAGTCAGGGGATAGGGAGCAGAGGGGTTTAAATGGGTCGGGAGTTTTGGGGGGACTGTCAGGGGGTGGGGAGTGGTTGGATGGGGCGTGGGAGTCCCAGGGGTCTGTCTGGGGGTGGGGGGTGTGGATAAGGGTTGGGGCAGTCAGGGGACAGGTAGGGGGTAGAGTCCTAGGGGGCCAGTTAGGATGTGGGGAAGGTCTCAGGAGGGGGCAGTCAGGGGACAAGGAGCAGCGAGGCTTAGGTAGGGGGTAGAGTCCTGGGGGGCAGTTAGGGGCAGGGGGCAGTCAGGGGACAAGGCATGGGGGGGAGGGTTGGGGATTCTGAGGGGGCAGGAAGTGGGAGGGAGTGGAAGGGGCGGGGCTAGGGCAGGACAGGGGCGGGGCTAGGGCGGGGCTCCTCCCGTCCTCTTTTTTGATTGTTGAAATATAGTAACCCTAGCAGTGAACAAGAGACAGAACCCTTCCTAGGGAGCACAGAGAAATGTGTCTTAGGTGGGGGCCCAGAGGAGAAAACTGGGGAAGGAATAATGGGGTACAGGAATGTCTCTTCACTGGTCACTTGGGCCAGATGCCCAGGACATTAGGAGGATGGCTGGGTCAGCATCTGTGCACCCAGACACTCAGCCTGTGATCCAGGTTTTGAGAAGTAACGTTGTACCTAACGTCCTGGAGGGGAGCAGTCGCACAGCTGACTTCTCAGGGACAGACAAAGGGGTGGAGGAGAGTACCCCAATCCAGGTCCCAATTTTTCAGGATGCTATTTCTGGTAAGTTTTTGGAAAGTAACTGTGTCTCTTTAAATCAAGATGCAGCTCCAATGCCTGTGATAACAGAGGAGTTGGAACCAGGAAATTGCCAGGTGGTAGTTTGCCAGAATACAAATGATCCAACTGACAGAGAAGGGGGTGTTTTCCCCAGGCTGGTGAGACACAGAGAGCAGTTATGGGAAAGTTGCTGGGAAAAGGTGCATCTGATCAAAGGGTAAACACACCTAGCCCAGAGAGCACAGATCACAGCCCTCTAGGGGGCAGGGAAGGACTCAGTGCTGGGAGGGGGAAACAGGGTAACCCCAAAAGGGGAGCTGGATTTTCTGCATATGTATAGTCCTGGGGTGGGGAGACCCGCTCTCCAAAGGGCCAGCCAATGTGCAGGATCCCCCTGAACACCAATCTTGCCAGGCCCTGAGGCACCAAAATGCCAAAAGCATGATTAAATTAAGAGCCCACACAAAGGGAAACACTGGAGGGAAAGAAAAGCCAGTGACTAATTACATGGGAGAGAGTCAAAGGACACCATGGGCAATGAACAAACTAACCTCAAACTACACTATCTAAACAGAGGCTGTGGTATCATAAAGATACTTGTAAACACCCATCTGTGATAAAAAAATTTGGTATTAATGTTACGTTTTGAGGATTTATATTTATATTTTATACTGCTCAGTAGACCCCTGGACTGTATAATCTCATAGACTCTTTGTCATTCCAACACTCAGAATGATTATGTACCAGCATTTGTTATCTCAAGTAGAGGTTTCCCAAACACTTCAATCAAAATGAAGCAATAAATCCAGTTTATTAACTAGAAAAAGATAGATTTTAAGTGACAATAATGATTATTAAATATCCTTAATAAAATATTTAATACTTTTCAATTGGTATTCTATTGTTTAACAGTGCGATTAAAAATGTGATTAATTGCGATTCATTTTTTTAATTGAGATTAATTTTTTGAGATAATCATGTGAGTTAACTGCAATTAATCAACAGCCCTAAAAGTGATACATTAAACAGTAAGAAGTCACCAGGATCAGATGGTATTCACCCAAGAGTTCTCAAGGGACTCAAATATGAAATTACAGAACTACTAACTGTGGTCATAACCTATCACTTAGATCAGCCTCTAAAACCAGATGACTGGAGGACAGCTAATGTAATTTCTATTTTTAAGAAAAGCTCCAGAGGTGATCCTGGCAATTAGAGGCTGGTAAGCCTAATTTCAGTACCAGGCAAATTGGTTGAAACTATAGTAAAGTAAAGCAGGTTTAAAACAAACAAAAGGAAGTATTTCTTCACACAATGCACTGTCATTCCATGGAACTCTTTTGCCAGAGAATGTTGTGAAAGCCAAGACTATAACAGAGTTCAAAAAAGAACTAGATAAATTCATGGAGGATGGTTCCATCAGTGGCTATTAGCCAGGATAGGCAGGGTTGGTGTCTCTAGCCTCAGTTACCAGAAACTGGGAATGGGTGACAGGGGATGGATCGCTTAATGATTACTTGTTCTGTTCATTCCCTCTGGGGCACTTGGCATTGGGCCACTGTCGGAAGACAGGATATTGGGCTAGATGGACCTTTGGTTTTACCCAGTATAGCTGTTCTTATGTTCTTAAAGAACAGAATTATCAAACTCATAGATGACCATGATTTGTTGGGGAAGAGTCAGCTTGGATTTTGTAAAGGGAAATCATGCCTCACCAATGAATTAGAATTCTTTGAGGTGTGAACAAGCATGTGGACAATGGTGATCCAGTGGATATAGTGCACTTGGACTTCCAGAAAGCCTTTGACAAAGTCTCTTAAGCAAAGTAAGCAGTCATGGGATAAGAGGGAGGGTTCCTTCATGGATCAGTAACTGGTTAAAAATAGGAAACAAAGGGTATAACGAAATGCTCAGTTTTCACAATGGAGAGGGTAAATAGTGGGATCCCCCAAGGATCTGTACGGGAGAGGGGGGACAAAATTTGCAGACAAAACAAAATTACTAGGGCTGCCAAGCGATTAAAAAAATTAATCTTGATTAATTGTGCAATTAATCGCACTGTTAAACAATGGAATGGCATTTTAAAAAATATTGTTGGCTGTTTTCTACATTTTCAAATATATTGCTTTCAGTTACAACACAACAAGGAGTCTGGTGGCACCTTAAAGACTAACAGATTTAATCTGTTAGTCTTTAAAGTGCCACCAGACTCCTTGTTGTTTTTGTAGATACAGACTAACACGGCTACCCCCTGATACTTGACAGTTACAACACAGAATACAAAGTGTACAGTGATCACTTTATATTTATTTTTATTACAAATATTTGCATTGTAAAAAACAAAATAAATAGTATTTTTCAATTCACCTAATGCAAGTGCTGTAGTGCAATCTCTTTATCATGAAAGTTGAACTTTCAAAGGTAGAATTATGTACAAAAAATACCTGCATTCAAAAATAAAACTATGTACAACGTTAAAGCCTATAAGTCCACTCAATCCTACTTCAGCCAATCGCCCAGACAAACACGTTTGGTTACAATTTGCAGAAGATAATGTTGCCCGCTTCTTGTTTACAATGTCACCTGAAAGTGAGAACAGGTGCATAGCACTATTGTAACCGGGTCGCAAGATATTTATGTGCCAGATGTGCTGAAGATTCATATGTCCCTTTATGCTTCAACCACCATTCCAGAGGACATGCATCCATCCTGATGATGGGTTCTGATAACGATCCAAAGCAGAGCGGACTGACACGTTCATTTTCAACAGAAGGTTGATTTTATTTTTGGTGGTTCAGGTTCTGTAGTTTCCGCATCTGAGTGTTGCTCTTTTAAGACTTCTGAAAGCATGCTCCACACCTCATCCCTCTCAGATTTTGGATGGCACTTCAGATTCTAAAACCTTGGGTCAAGTGCTGTAGCTATTTTTAGAAATCTCACATTGGTACCTTCTTTGCGTTTTGTCAAGTCTGCAGTGAAAGTATTCTTAAAACAAACATGTGCTAGGTCATCATCCAAGACTGCTATAACATGAAATATATGGCAGAATGCAGGAAAAACAGAACAGGAGACATACAATTCTCCCCCAAGGAGTTCAGTAACGAATTTAATTAATACACTGTTTTTTTTTTAAACGAGCATCATCTGCATGGAAGCATGTCCTCTGCAATGGTGGCCGAAGCATGAAGGGGCAGGCGAATGTTTAGCATATCTGGCACGTAAATACAACACTGGCTATAAAAGTGCCATGCGAACACCTGTTCTCACTTTCAGGTGACATTGTAAATAAAAAGCAGGCAGCAGAATCTCCCATAAATGTAAACAAACTCGTTTGTCTTAGCAATTGGCTGAACAAGAAGTAGTACTGAGTGGACTTGTAGTCTCTAAAGTTTTACGTTGTTTTGTTTTTGAGTGAAGTTATGTAACAAAAAAAATCTAAATTTGTAAGTTACACTTTCACGATAATTGTAATTATTATTTCACAATAACTGTCTCCCACAGTATTCTTGTCAGCAAGTTAAAAAAGTATGGATTCGATGAATGGACTATAAGGTGGATGGAAAGCTGACTAGACTGTTGGGCTCAATGGCTCCATGTCTAGCTGGTGGCCGGTATCAAGTGGAATGCTCCAAGGGTCGGTCCTGGGGCCGGTTTTGTTCAATATCTTCATTAATTATCTGGAGGATGGAATGGATTACACCCTCAGTAAGTTTGCAGATGACACTAAACTGGGAGGAGTAGTAGATACACTGGAAGATAGGGATAGGATACAGAGGGACCTAGAGAAATTGGAGGACTGGGCCAAAAGAAATCTGATGAGGTTCAACAAGGACAAGTGCAGAGTCCTGCACTTAGGATGGAAAAATCCCATGCACTCCTACAGACTAGGGACCGAGTGGCTAGGCAGCAGTTCTGCAGAAAAGCACCTGGGGATTATAGGGGATGAGAAGCTGGATATGAGTCAGCAGTGTGCCCTTGTTGCCAAGAAGGCTAACGGCATATTGGGCTACATTAGTAGGAGCATTGTCAGCAGATCGAGGGAAGTGATTATTCTCCTCTATTCGGCACTGGTGAGGCCACATCTGGAGTATTGCATCCAGTTTTGGGCCCCCAACTACAGAAAGGATGTGGACAAACTGGAGAGAGTCCAGCGGAGGGCAACAAAAATGATGAGGGAGCTGGGGCACATGATTTACGAGGAGAGGCTGAGGGAACTGGGCTTGTTTAGTCTGCAGAAGAGAGGAGTGGGGGGATTTGATAGCAGGCTTCAACTACCTGAAGGGGGGTTCCAAAGAGGATGGAGCTAGGCTGTTCTCAGTGGTGGCAGATGACAGAACAAAAAGCAATGGTCTCAAGTGGGGAGGTCTAGGTTGGAAATTAGGAAACACTATTTCACTAGGAGGGTGGTGAAGCACTGGAATGGGTTACCTAGGAGATGATGGAATCTCCATCCTTAGAGGTTTTTAAGGCCCAGCTTGACAGAGCCCTGGGTGGGATGATTTAGTTGGTGTTGGTCCTGCTTTGAGCAGGGGGTTGGACTAGATGACCTCCTGGTCTCTTCTACGATTCTATGATAAAGAGATTGCACTACAGTACTTGTATGAGGTTCAATTGAAAAATACTATTTCTTTTGTTTATCATTTTACAGTGCAAATATTTGTAATAAAATATAATATAAAGTGAGCACTGTACACTTTGTATTGTGTTGTAATAGAAATCAATATAATTGAAAATGTAGAAAAACATCCAAATTATTTAATAACTTTCAATTGGTATTCTATTGTTCAACAGTGCGATTAATATTTTTGAGTTAATCGTGTGAATTAACTGTGATTAATTGACAGCCCTAAAAATTACTCAAGATAGTTAAGTCCAAAACAGACTGCAAAAGTTGCAAAAGGATCTCACTAAACTGGGTGACTGGGCAACAAAATGGCAGATAAAATTCAATGTTGATAAATGCAAAGTAATGCACATTGGAAAACATAATCCCAACTATACATACATATATACATTCATACATACATGCATACATTTGATGGGATCTAAATTAGGTGTTACCACTCAAGAAAGAGATCTTGGAGTCATTGTGGACAGTTCTCTGAAAACATCCGCTCAATGTGCAGCAGCAGCTAAAAAAAGCTAAAAGTATGTTAGGAATGGGTTAGATAATGAGACAGAAAATATCATAATGCCACTATATAAATCCATGGTATACCCACATCTTGAATACTGTGGGCAGTTCTGGTCACTCAATCTCAAAAAAGATATATCAGAATTGGAAAAAGAACAGAGAAGGGCAAAGGAAATGATTAGGGGTACAGAACAGCTTCCATATGAGGAAAGATTAAAAAGACTGGGACTGTTCAGCTTAGAAAAAAGATGACTACAGTCTATGAAATCATGACTGGTGTGGTGAAAGTGAATAAGAAAGTGTTATTTATCCCTTCACATAACTAAAGAGATAGGAGTGACACAAATAAATTAATAGATAGCAGATTTAAAACAAACTAAAGGAAGTTTTTCTTCACACAACACACAGTCAACGTGTGGAACTCATTGCCAGGGGATGTTGTGAAGGCCAGAAGCATAACTGCATTCAAAAAACAATTCATTAAGTTCATGGAAGATAGGTCATCAGTGGCTATTAGCCAAGATGTCAGGGACACGACCCCATGCTCTGGGTTTCACTAAACCTCCAACTGCTAAAAACTGAGACTGGATGATGGGATGGATCATTCAACACTGTCCTGTTCTGTTCATTCCCTCTGGCCACTGTCAGAGACTGGATACTGGCTAGAGGAACCAGTGATCTGACCAAGTACTGCTGTTCTTATGTCTGCAGGGCACAGTTAAGGTTGTTTGAAGGAATTAGCAGTACATTTTCATACTTCAAATGCTGTGTTTTCTTTGAGTTTTAACTAGGGCTGTCAAATGATTTAAAAAAATTAATCACGATTAATCATGAAATAAAAAAATAACCATGATTAATCATAACTATAATTGCACTGTTAAAGAATAACAGAATGCCATTTATTTAAATATTTTTGGATGTTTTCTACATTTTCAAATATATTGATTTCAATTACAACACAGAATACAAAGTGTATAGTACTCGCTGTATATTGTTTTTTATTTCAAATATTTGCACTATAAAAATGATAAACACAAGAAATAGTATTTTTCAGTTCACCTCAGACAAATACTGAAGTGCAATCACTTTATCGTGAAAGTGAAATTTACAGATTACAAAAACTTACAATTTACCATTCTGCTTGTGCAGCTCAGGGGCAGCTTTTGGAAAATAACCAGCATTTGCTGGTTTGTCTGATTCAGACCTTGCTGTTGCATCTGGGGAACAAGTCACTTATTTAAAGGAATTTCACCTTAATGAGAGAGCACCCTTCTGGGAGGCTCTTGCACTGAATACTGGATGTGTCTGCAGGCCTAGATATGGAGATGAGGTGACACAACGTCTTCTATCTCTGGTTCCTTTCCCAGAACAAATGCCTGGCCTGGATGGGCCAGGAGAGGTGCTTGCAGATACAGCTTGCTCAAATACATCAATCGGTCAATAGCTCCCCTCATACCTGGAGCTAATCCTAACCATTTATTAATCCAAGATGCTTCATTTTGGCTTCCAAGTGTGTCACAGCTCTCTGGTACTTGCCTTTCTTGAAAGCACACTGCTCCCGGCCAGAGCCAGGACTAGCACTATCCAAGGCACAGTTATGTGTCTGCTGAAAGCCGTGCACTCATGGGAAAGCCGAGAGGTGTCCATTTACAGAGTGTTAATCAAGAGAGGCCAGCTATCTCACAGAGAGCCTGTGTGATGACACGAAAAGCCTAGGGTCTGTAGTGATGCTAGTAGGAGGGCCAGGTTAGGATTTAGGGACACTAGGCACCCTGGCAGTGTTAGTCAGGGAGCTGGGCAGCCAGAGGGAGCCACAGGTTGTGTCTGCTTCCAGCAGCCTCGAAAAAGAATCTTTACAAGGATTAGAGCTGAATCCTGTCTCCTCTCTGCTACGCACAGAGGCTGCAGGATTCTGTGGCATGCGTTACACGTGTCACATCTGAAAACCAGCTACATTTCCTCCCCTGACATGTACTCTCCTCATGGGTGGCAGGTGAACCCCAGCTTTGGGGAGACTAGCCCACCAGCCCCACCCCTTCTGCCCACCAGCCCCACCCCTTCTGCCCAAGCCCCGAACCTCTCCACCCCCATAAAAGGAGAAGCCCTGATTGGCCCCCGTGCCTGGAGGAGCTCCAGCCTGCCCCAGCCACATTGGGCTGACCCTCCTTTGCTGGACCCCCTGACCCTTCCCCCCATGAGCACCAGGCCAAGCCTCCAGCCTCCCTGAGTGCCGGGCTGGCCCCAGCATCAGGTCGAGCTGCCAACCCCCCCCCCCCCCCCCGAGCACAGCACCAGGCCTGTCCAGCACCGGTTTGGTTCCCTGGGTGCCAGCTCCTCCCAGCCCTGAAGTCCCTCTTCTGTCCGAGCCACTGCCCCCCACCAGCGCCGGGCTGAGCCACCGGCTTCCCCAGCGCTAGCTCCTCCCGCCCCTGAAGCCCCCACCCCCGCCCGAGCCGCTGGCCCCAGAGCGCAGTGGAGAAGGCGGTGGGGATCTCAGGGAAGGGTGGCTTCACGTGTGGAGTGGCTAAGCCTTCCCTGGCCTATTATACCCTCCTCCCATGACCCTCCTCCAGCAGGGGAGGGCACCCTCCCTCATTCTGAATAAGCAGGTAGATCTGCTTGTCATGTTTTCTGACACACACATTTGCAAATTTGCACGCTTGATAGAAATCTCTTCCCATTTTGCTCATCCCAACAGTAGGAAGCACAAAGCATGATGCCAAGTGACTTTCCCATCTGTTTCTCTTCTCATTTATACTGAGAGGTGCTCCTGCTTTTCTGAAGCATGGGGTGGCATATCCTCTAGAAGATCCCTCCCCTGCCTGAGTACTGAGCCCAATTGCTATGGTCTGGGAGGTAATGAGACTTAGGCTATGTCTACACTGCACTTTTGTCTGTAAAACTTTTATCAGTCAGAGGTGTGAAAAAACCACAATCCTGACCGACATAAGTTTTACCGATGAAAAGTGCCGGTGTGGACAGTGCTTTGTCAGTGGGAGAGGCTCTCCTTCCATCAACGCTACTACCCCTCTTGGGAGTGGTTTTATTTTGCTGGCAGGAGAGCTCTCTCCTGCCAGCAAAGAGCAGCTACACAGGAGACCTTACGGGGCACCTCTGTAGCAGCACAGCGGTGCCACTGTAAGGTATGCAGTGTAAACATAGCCTTTGGAAATTCACCCCTGCTGCAGAACTCAGCTTGTGTCCTGGGAATACACGGATGTCCGTTTCCCTGCTCCTGCAAGGGTGTCACCACCAGATAGAGCAGAGACAACCTGCTGATGTGTGCTCTGCTGTGCTGGGCTCAGCCACAGATCACATGGCACAGATCCTTGGAACTCTGCCCCACTTTACTGAGCCAGGAAGCTAAGCTTACTTCCCTGACTGAGAAGCACAGTGAGGATTGCAGCTGAGGAAGTGGACCTGGCAGGAAATAAGAAGCCCGTGGAATCTGTTCCCAATGGGAATGGCACAGGGTGGAAGGGCTGACTATGCTGTTCCGACACACTAGGGCAGGGGTCGGCAACGTTTGGCACGTGGCTCACCAGGGTAAGCACCCTGACGGGCCGGGCCAGTTTATTTACCTGCTGACGCGGCAGGTTCGGCCGATCGTGGCCCCCACTGGCCGCAGTTCGCCGTCCCGGGCCAACGGGGGTGGCGGGAAGCGGTGCGGGCGAGCGATGTGCTGGTCACAGCTTCTCGCCACCCCCATTGGCCCGGGACGGCAAACCGCGGCCAGTGGGGGCCGCGATCAGCTGAACCTGAGCGTCAGCAGGTAAATAAACTGGCCCGGCCCGCCCGGGTGCTTACCCTGGAGAGCCGCGTGCCAAACATTGCCGACCCCTGCAGTAGGGGATGCCACCTCAGACTCAGTATCCAAAGGGGATGAGATGGCAGAATGATGGTGTCTGTGCATTGCCCTTTGCAGCAGGCAGCTGAGAATGATCATGCTTTGCTGAAGAATCTCTCCCTGAGCGTTTAAGCTCCAAGTTTGAGCTGCCAAGACTTTGGGAGAAATGAACGAGCCCAGGATTCTCACACAGCCAGAGCTGCTCATGGCAGGGCTGTGTCAGGGACCAGTGGGGGTCTGAGGAACTGCCCCTCTCAAGTTGCAGAAGGGTGTGACACTCTGTACCCCAAAGCAATTACCTGGCATTCCCATATTCACCATGGTGATATGATTATGATGTGTTTTGTACAAAGTATGCCTTGTGAGGTATCATTCTAAAAGTCTTGATCTATTGAACATTAATATCCTGTTGGATTGTATGTACTATTATTGTATGTGGAGTTATGAAGTTTTGTTATGTGCATGTTACTGGAATATGTTGTGAGGTTGGAAACACCTACAACCACCCTTTCAAGTACAACAATGGAGAGGCCAGACAGTGTTGATTGCCCATTAAGGAACTGTGTACAATGGAGACCTCAGAGATAGCATGTACACAATGGAGACTGCTTGATGCACGTCATAGCAAACAATGTTTCCAGCAAGCTGGAAGAAGCTATAAAAGGGGGAAGTGACATAATTGCTTGGCGTCTCTCCCCCCACAATTCAACACCTGGACGCACATCTGGAGAACAAAGACTGAACTGGGGAGGTGGTCCCAGGCTGGAAAGGAGTTCCAACCTGTGTATTAAGGAACTATATTCCATCTATCTGAGTGAGACAATGCTTGATTCAAATCCTGTCTAGTTTACAGAACTCAGATTGTGAATTTGTTTTATTTCATAGGTAACCAACTTAGATCTGTAGGCTATTACTTATAATCACTTAAAATCTATCGTTCTGTGGTTAATAAATCTGTTTTATATTTTTTAATTAAAACAGTGTGTCGCTGAAATGCAAAGGAAAATATGGTCAGGAACAGGAGCTGGTGCATGTCTTCTCCACCTTGAGGGAGTGGCAGACTGGATAATAAACTTGCAGTGGTCAGGCTTCTGATCCGGGCAAGACGGTACAGCTCTGGGGGGCAAGGCTAGGGAGAATTAGCTGGAACCTCTCTGTTGTTGGATCATGAGTGGCTGGTGAAAGCATTCATGTAACTCAGCTGAGTGTGTGTCTGCCTGTGGGAGTGCAGGACCTGGAGAGGTTTGCAACTTGTCACAGCATCACAGTGTGAGAGGGAGCTCTAGTTGGGTCACAGGGGGTGCCTAGAAGCAACAGTCCAAGCTGTCGTCCTTGTCTCTGGTGGTGGTAGGGCCCCAAAACAATTGTCCAAAAAGGGGCTGCTCGCTTCAGCGGCCACGTCACCTTGCAGTGAGAATCCAATGAGGCCGCCCCTCGTGGCAGCAGTGCTGCCCAGTAGTAAGAGTCCATAGGGCCACCCCTGTGGTGGCAGTGCTGCTCAGCAGTAAGAGTCCATGGGCTGGTGGTATTGCCCAGTGACAAGCGTGGGAAGGGGAGGAGAACCCAGTACCACCCTACTCCACCAGGTTCCAACCTAGGGCCCTTCAAGGCTAGTCGCCCAGTCACAGGACTCAGGACTCCATATCTCCAAATGTGTCCCCTGAGTCGCTCCCTACCCTCTGTGCTTCCCCAGGGGCAGGGATATGGGCCGGGGGTTGCTCTTGGGCCCCCCAGCCTCCCACCCAGGGCAGATGGAGGGTCTGGGGCTGCCTACAGCAGCCTGGGCTCCCTGGGCAGCTCTTACATGGCCTGGCTCTGGATTCTGGACTGGCCAGGGGGTGAGGCCATGGAGAAAGAGGAGGAGCAGGGAGTGGCGGGGCTAAGGCTCACCTCAGCCCCTGCACTGGGAAGAGGCTGGTGCCCCAGACTGTGCTTTGCAGCAGGGGAGCTGATCACCTTGTCAGCTCCCAGCCACAAAACGCACCCCTGCCTGCGCTGCTCCACATCTGCCCAAGGCTTGCAATTTTTTGGGGGGTGGGAGGGGAGCAAAGCGGCCCCCTGCCCCCAAATTACCCCATCTTAAAAAGTGGATGGGCCTTGCGGGTCCAAAACAGCTGATTATCCAGTGGGGGGGGGGTTGATATACCCCTTCCCAGGCTGGCATCTCTGTCTGTGCCACCCTCCTTAATTGCAGTCTATGTCAAACAAATCCACAGACAGATCTAAGCTCTGTCCCTAAGCCCTGGATGTGAGTGACAGAAGGGGTGCTCAGTGCTGCCTTCTGGCTGGCTCCACTTGTGGGGCGTATAACTGCACTTGCAGTTCTAACGGCCAACTCACTGAGAAGCTGCCCCCTCAGTCAGCTCTTCTGCCGCTTTATGGCTGATGCATTTAGCTGTGGCTGAGGAGCCAGGGGCTGGGGACTGTCTGGATCTTTAAAGGGATCTTGCCAAAGCAGGAAGAGAGTGTGGAGAAGAAACCCCCAGATTTACTCGGTCTGGGGCTAGGAGCACTCTGATGGGCACGTGCTCTTAGGCCTGATGGAAGGAGGAGGGAACAACTCATCTAGGGTGACCAGATGTCCCGATTTTATCGGGACAGTCCCGATTTTTGGGGACTTGTCCCGCATCCCAACCTTACATTGGTCGGGACGCACTTTGTCCCGATATCGGGGGACCGTCTGGTGGGGAGGACGCAAGCCAGCACTGCCGGTGCCGCTCACCTCTTCTTCCTGGGCCCTGAGGCAGCTCAGCTGAACTCCCAGCGCCTGCCTGCCTGCCCACCCGCCCGCCGGAGCCTACAGAGTGCTGCAGCCCCACTCCCCAGGCACACACAGAGATGGCGAGGAGGTCTCCACTGTGTGCTGCAGGGGCGGGGGGGGCTCATAGGCGCCAGCAGCGAGCCCCCGGCCCCTGTCCCCACCCCACCCCCGACCCGAGCGACCTTAGGAGCCAGAGGGACAGGACCTGCCTGCTGGATGCTCCCTGGGAGCCGCTCCAGGTAAGGCTAGCACTGCCTGGGACGCACCAGGCCCCCTGGCAGGTCCCTCTGGTGGGGGGAGGGAGGGGCTCTGCGTGCTGCCCCCTCCCTCCCCGAGGGGGGAGGTGGAGACGGAGCGGAGGCAAGGTGATGCGGGGCAGGGTGTGGAGCTGCCGGTGGGTTCTCAGTTTTTCCTGTGCTCCGGCAGTTTTTTTTGTTTTGCTCCGCCGCCCGCTTGTTTTTTTTTTTTTTTGGTCATCTGGTCACCCTAAACTCATCACTCAGCAGTGTCCTCTAACATACTACTGAGGAAGGGTGCTCCACGGAAATCTCACCCAGCCTTTGTAGGGTGTATCTACACCTCACCTGGGAGCGAGCCTCCCTGCCGGGGCACACAGATTTGTGTTGGGGTCTCCTACTACAGCACTAGAAATAACTGGGTGGACAGTGCTGACACTGGGACTTGGTTGGAGCTTGGGCTCTCTAGCCTGAGGGGCAGCTATGTGGGGCAGGAGGAGCACAGCACCCTAGCCCCACAGGCACAAGTCTCTGGGCCTGGACTGGGAGGCTCACTCTCAGATGCATTATTATAGACATAGCCTCCTCAGCTGGAGATTGGTGGATGCAAAGTGGGAGTCTGTGCTCAGAAAGAGAAGGGGGAAGTAGCAGAGGGTCCCCTGGGGCTTTGGGTAAGAAAATGTTCTTCACTCTTCTGACGGGTGCAGAGTGCCATGGTTCCTACAATGACTCCTTTGCAAACAGACTCCAGTGAGTTATCTCCTGATCAGAGTAAGGAGGCCAGGCATTTCTCTTTCCAGGAGCTCATATCAGGTTATCCACCCAGGCTGCACAACCTGCCTGCTATTAATCACCCATTGGGAAATGGGGATGGAGGGAGTAACTGGGACCCACTCCTGAGAAAGACCTGGAACCACCCATGTGTCAGACTAGGGTTACCAGACATCCCGATAGTAGGGGCTTTGTCTAGAACCCTATTATCCCTCCTCCCCCGTCCCAATTTTTCATGCTTGCTATCTGGTCACCCTATTTCAAACTGAAGCCAGATCTGGTGTTGGCAAAACACCTAAAAGGGAGCATCCTGCACTCATTAGGTCCAGGGAAAAACTGCTTCTGGGCTTAGAGACCCATAGTCCCCTCTGCTCTTAAAAAGCTATCATGCTCATCTAGTCCGACCTCCTGCATCACACAGATCATGTATTTCCCCTTGTGATTCCTGCATCCAGCCCGCCAACCTGCAGTTGAACTATGGTCTCTCTCTCTCTTAGAAAGATACCCAGTCGTGACTCAAAGCAATGGAGAACCCATCACATCCCTGAGGGAACTGCTCCTGGTCAGTTGTCCTCACTCTTAAAAACCTGTATCTTATTTCCAAATTGAATTTTTCTGTCTTCAACATCCATAACTTCTTATTGTGCCTTCTGCCTGTTAGATTAACGACTCCTGTGTAGTTACCTACGGCACACAGCTACCTATGTCTCTGACACAGCTGGGATGTGAATGGCAGTGCATGGAGACTGACCCGTGCCAGCTGAACTCTAGCTAGCTAGCTAGCTAGCTAACAGTAGCAGTGAGAATGCCATGACGGACAGAGGCTTTAGCAGACGCTGCACAAACACACCTGATTCCCCTGGTACATGCTTGTGCAGCCAATGCTGAAACCGTATCACTGCATCCTCCTCACATATATGATTAACTAACTAGCTAGAGAATAGCTAGTACAGTTTCATCTGCATGAGCTGAAAATTACATGCCCAGCTGCCATGGAGAAGTACCTATAACCAAGTTGTCTCTTAATTGTCTCTTTGATAGGACTGACTGAGCTCCTTTGGTCTCTCCATGGAAGGAGTATTGTCCAGCAAAACCAGTTGTGCTTTTCCTCTGGACCCTCTCCAATTTTGCAATAGCTTTTTAAAAGCGTGGCTAGCAGAGCTGTACCCAGTAACCACGAATGGTCTCACCAGTGCTGCCCACAGAGGAAATATCACACCCTACTCCTTAACATTCCCTGCCTTATACATCTACAGTCATGTTAGCCCTCTTAGCCACAGCACTGTGCTGGGAGCTCATCTTCACTTGGTTACCACCATGACCTCTATGTTCTTTTCAGTCACTGATTTCCAGGATGCAGCCCCCATCCGATGTAAGTATGGCCTACACTCTTTGCTCCTAAATGCATGACCTTGCTTTGGCTTGTATTAGGCTGCATGCTATGTGATGGCACCCTTTTTACCAGGTAATCTATCCATATCATTCTGTATCAGTGACTACCATCATTATTTACAGCCCCTCACCAATCTTTGTGTTATCTACAAACCTTTTCAGCAGTGATTTATATTTTCTTGTAGACTTTAACCCCAACCCTGCCTTGTCTACACTAGGCTTAGAATGTGTTTGTTAGAATATAGCAGCTAACACTTTCTAACAACACACCTTTCAATCCCAATCAAGACAAAGCCACAGTGCCTGTGAAGTGAATTACACTGATTTCCTTACTGATACTCTAGGCACAATTCAGAGTGTTACCATGCATTTAAACTGCACTTGGTTAAAGGTCTAATGGTTCCAAACATTGTTTGCTTTTTTTTGTGCACATTGAGTGGATGTTTTCAGAGAACTATCCACAGTGACTCCCAGATCTCTTTCTTGAGTGGAAACAGCTAATTTAGCCTCCATCATGTTGTATGTATAGTTAGGATTATGTTTTCCAGTGTGCATTACTTTGCATTTACTTTCTTATATCACTTTTGGAACCTAAATAAAAGAACAACTTTATCCAGAAATAAAATTCATGCAGAATATTTTGCTCTATATCATTGTTCTTTCAATGTCACACCAATCACCCTCAAACACCCACATACAGTACTTTTTAACTTTCATTTATATTACCTTCTGAAAAAGTATATGCAAGCAAACATATGCACTCTTAATTTGTAGATCTCATTTCTCATTAAAAAGTTATAAAGTCTAAAGTAGTTGAGTTTCCCCTCAAACAGTTACTCCATGTTTTAGAAGAATAACAAATTAGAGAAGAAATTAGTTTTGGCACTAGGTTAATAAAAAGGAAAGATGAAAAGATTTTAAAGTGATAATTGGAAAGGAAATATTACAGTAGATTTGCCAACATATGTTTCCACAATTAAGGGCTTCCGGTTCCACTGTCGAGAGCGCAGAGCAGTAGTTCATTTACTGGTTGTACTCTGCTATAGTATGAAACTCAGGGGGATGCTCCCCAAATGGCACCTCTGCTCACTGGGGCACTTGCCAGGGAGGCTGGGGGAGCCTAGGTCTTGAGGTGCCAGAAGGACAAAGAGCTCTGTTCTGTACCCCAGAGTCCCATTGGGAACTGTCTCCCCCAGACTCACCAGGCAGGAGAAGATGAAGCCCAGCACTCAGTGCGATACTGAAGTGGGGAGGGAAGAAAGAAAGGGGAGAGCCTGGGCATGCAGCCCTGTGTCTGGCACACACACAGAGCACCAGGGCTGCAGGGAATGCTAAACTTCACGCCAAGGGCCCTGGAGGAGCAGCTGTCACTCCCCCACCACACTGCCCCGCTCCAGCCATGCACAGCCTCTGGGTGGAGTGGCCAGGCCAGTCCACAAAGGGAGAACCACGCACACTTGCCTCTAGCCCCAGGACTCCGCACTCCAGACCTGGTGTGCTCCTGCAATGACTTATGGGGCTGCTGGAGTGCCCAGCCGGGGCAGACTGTAGCCTCCAGTTTTGTTCCTGCTGCCCCCTGACTCACCAGGCCTCAGCACTGCCCTGGCCCCCAGACACACCAGGCCCTGGCCCTGCTGTGCCACGCGCCCCCTCCAACCACAGCGCCCTGAGTGGTTGCCCACTCCTCTGGCTGGTTCTGATATCAACACCATGGCAACTGATGTCAACCCAGTCGGTTTGTTTATTTATTTGTTAGTGTTCAGGAATAACTGAATGAATCCAATGATGTAAAATGCAAGTACAAAAAAACTTTACATTTTAAATATTACTATTCGGTCAGGGAAATCTCAGGGACTGGCAAGGAGGCTGCCAGGGACCCATGTCGGTCCATAGACTGGTTGTGGAGAAACACTGCTCTAGCATACAATGGTATTTTATCTTTTTTCTCTGCTCTGCCTACAGGGAGGAGGAAATGGAAGCAGCATTGTGTTCTTAGTCACACAAATACATTTTGTTTCTTAAATGCATATTACTTTCATTTAAAAGCCTGCATTCCTTCCTAGGAGCAGCGTGGAGAGTGGAAGGGGGAGCTGGTGACTCAGGCGGGGATGTGAACAGTAAGTGGAGGGTACAAGTATTGGGGCTGGATGTCCTTGTGGGGCGTTTGTGTGTGTGGAGGGAGGACTGGTAAATGAAGGGAGCGTCTTATGCGGGGAGAATGTATCACAATGTGGGGTGCTCAAAGGGGAGTGGGATGTCTCCACTGAAAGAAGTCCATGGCACAAGCAGAAAGTGGCCATATATTTCACAATGAAGATATGGCGGAGACATGCGTGGGAATGACAGCTGGGTGAATGTGGCTGGGTGTAGCTGGCCACAAGTGGCATCCTCTCTGCTCTCCTAGAAGCAGGAGAAGAGCTCTTCTCCAAAGGTTTCAGCCTCAGTGGTTCTTGCCTTTAATGACAGCTCTAGGTATGATGACTTCCACACCCTATGACCCCACAATCTCTCTGCTAGCCAAGATGTGGTATGATAATGCCATTTAACTAGGTTTCTCTGTGATGGTTCATTGCCTCCAGACTCATTACGCTACAGATGTCTACATTAAATGGCATTTTCCTTTGTCAGTTTAAGATTTCAAAGCTCTCTGGGCTGCAACCCCCAGTGTACTCATTAACAGTGCTACAGCAGCTTGAGGGGGGATGGGGTGATGAGCCTCCTTTGGGACCTTACAGCCAGCAAAGCAGCAGAGGATGCTGGGGGAAGGATGGGATTTGCTTGTACCATCCCACTTGCAAGAATAAGCCTGAGTCTGGCTGCCTCATTTCTTGGGCCAGTTCTTTCTGTCCTCAAATGTTCTCAGAAAGGAGGCACTAGGCTGCACACAAGCCCTGACCTTTTCCATATACTGAAGTCTGATTCACTGGCTACTTACATTTGCTCCCAGCTCCAGAAATGCACCATGATAAATCCACAGGACTCCCAGAGCTGAGGCCTGAGGCTAACAAATTTAAAAAAAAAAAAAAAAAATCTTCCAGGGCTTAGCACTAAATCCTGCTGAAGTACTATTGTGCAGCTTGCCGGAACCAGGGATGGGTTTGCTATAGGGTTTCTAGAGAACTATTCTGCACTAAAAAACTCAGAATGCAGCTTGCTGTTCTCTCCAGCTGGGAGCCTTATACAGAGTGATCATACACCTGTGGGCATGACCTAGAGAAGCAAAAAGCTGCCATCTGTTTCCTGCTTTCCTCTGCTTACGGGACCTGCAGGAGCCACGAGACTGCTGCCCCTAGCATCATGATGCCATGCTGCTATCATGTCCTTTGGAATGAGAAGCCCTCAGCAAGATTCCCTTTGGAGCCCAAGGTCAGCAGCACCCCTTGGTCTGCTGCAGAAGGCACTGGGCAGCATGATGAACTCCCTCTTCCTTATGGGGTGCCATGCAGAGACACTGCAGCTCTTGTTTGGATTTCCTTTCTAACTGGTCCCAGCTGCTGATATTCTGGTTAACCTCAGAGAATGGGGCAATTAATGCTGCTGAGGAGTTGGCTTTTCAAGAAGCTCCATTAGTTCGCATATAGCCTGCTCCCCCTAAGAAGGAGTAAGCTGTGACCCCAGGAGACTGATGGTGCAGCAGAAATTGGGAGTAAAAATAACCCTCTGAAATGGGGAAGGTTACTATGGTGATTGGGAGTGATAGAAATGGATAAACAGATGCACAAAAGGTTGTGTATTTGGTTGTCGTGGGTAATAGAATCTTGTTGATGTTATGGCAACTGAGTTAGATTATTAGGGGATAGCCCAGCCTGTTTTGGCTGGTTTTTGATTAGTTCAGTGTGTGGTAATAAATGGCTGCTTTTAAGGTTTATACCTCTGTCTCCAGTGATTTCTTCCTAAAACTGTTGCCCCCAAGGATATAACGACGAGGATGGGATGTCTGTGCTGCCCCAGCAACAGAAGGAAGTAGAAGTTAAGGTACCAAAACCAAACCAAAACAAACAAACAAAAAAAAAAACAACACACCCACCAACAACTTTTTGCTGCTGGAAGGGGGTGAGAACTGGCTTGTTTGCACTGACTGTGCAAACTGAAACTAAAACCATGGTTACACTTACAGGGCCATTGGAACCTTTTGAGGAGACTATAGTGCAATGGCATGTATATACTGAGCGTTTTGAGCTTTTTGTTATTGCAAATGACATTACAGAAGAGACGGTGGTGTCAATATTCTTAAGTGTTGTAGGGGCTAAGACCTACTCCCTGTTATGCAGCTTACTACACCCTGTTAAGCCAGAGACCAAATCTTACAGTGACACTGTGGAAATCCTGGGGTCCCATTTTTCTCCAGAACCACTGGTAATTGCTGAAAGATATAAGTTCCACAAAAGCTACCAGAAAGAAGATGAAACAGTTGTACAATTTGTAGCAACTATGAGAATGCTTGCAGAACACTCAATTTAAGGAGATGTTAAAGGAGGCGCATTCCATCAGTGCATCCCCTAGGGTGCATAAGGTGTCACAAGAACCTACTCAGGAAACTGTGGGGAGTCAGGAATGTTACCGCTGTGGTAAGCCAGGTCACCCTGCATCAGAATGCTGGTGTAAGGACCTGTTGTGTCAACACTGGCAAAAAAGGGACACATTGAGTGTGCCTGTAAAAAGAAAAAGAAGTCTGTGGTCTGGCTGACCAAAAAGGGAAATCTGCATACCCTAGAGCAGACCCAGGATGACCAAGGAGACACCTCATCACAAGAAGAAGAGCCACTCCACATTTTGTCTTTGGTAGTGGGCTCACATGAATACTGGTAACCCCACTGTTGGATGGCAAACCTATATGCATGGAACTGGACACCAGTGTAGCCATCTCCCTGGTCTGAGGCTGTATAAAGAAAAGCTACAGCATCTTCCGCTTAAAGCAACAAAAACAGTTCTGAAGACATATATGGGAGAAGCTGTGCCCATGTTGGGCACTACTGATGTTAAGGTGGAGCTCAATGGACAGGCTGCTAAATTGCCATTGTTTGTGGTGAGAGGTAATTACCCAGCCTTAATGGGTAGGTCTTGGCTTAGGAAGATCCAGCTGAACGGGGCAGAAGTGCACTGAATGACTAAAGAAACAACCAGTCTGCCCGCTATACTAAGGAAATATGCTGCTGTTTTTGGAGAGGATCTGGGAAGTATGAAGGGAATCACTGTGACATTGAACATTAAACTTGACAGCCAACCAAAATATCTGAAAGCCAGAACTGTGCCATATGCCATCAGGCCAAAGGTTGAAGTGGACCTGGAGCACCTGGTCACAAATGGAGTCTAATACCAGTTGCCCATGGGCTATGGGCAACTCCTATTGTTCCAAGAGGAAAGAAAGATGGCTCCCTCCAGATCTGCGGTGATTTTAAAGTCACTGTCAACCCAGTGTTGTGTGCAAAGCAATACCCACTTCCTCGCATCAATGACCTCAATAGTGCTGCTAGGAGAGGCTGAGTCAGACTGTGGGATGCAGCTGGGCCTGGAAGCGCCACGGACAGAAGAGTCAGCCTCTGTTTTGGGGTGTAAGGATTTAAGCCACATGAGGGAAATGGGTCTGAATGGGGTAATTTTAGCTACTCAAAACCCCAGGTTTTGATGAAATAGACAGGGTCTATTTCATTTGCACAAACCAGGCCTCCTGTGAGCTGTCTTCGGCTGCTCTGATGCTTGTCCTGCTGGCCCCCATAATGAACCCTTAAAAACCTCTAAGGAAGGAGATTGGTGGTTGTCAGACCCGTGCTTTTGCTATCTGGTCAGTGAAAACCGGCTTGGGACCAGCTCCAACTACCTTAAGGCCTTGAAAGGGAAGACAGTTGAAAAGTTCAGGCTACTGTGTATTTAAGGTGTTTGCTTTTTTTTTTTTTTTTTTTTTTTTTTTAAATGGCCGCTGGCTGACATAACGGCTACTAGCTATTAAGGGGGGTTACTAGTAATTTTTACAGGGGTTTTTTTGAGCCTGACAAATTTAAAAATTGTCAGGCCCGTTACGCAATTTGCAATTAAGGTGGAGGGACAGATACTTTTTTTTGTTTTTTTATGGACAGCAGGGCTTTTGATTATAGCATTACACAGGCATTTGGCACATTGTATTATTTAAATAATATATAGAAAGAAAAGAATTTATTTAACAATTGTTTGAAAGAGCCCCGTAAACCATGACCCAAGGTTTGGAAGGAGGTTTTTAAAACTAAAGGTGTGATTAAGAGATACAGCATGGAAAACAATAGCAGCATTTTTAATGGCTTGTAAAGTTTGCTTAATTAAGCCGGAATGATTAACATAGAAACATTAGGGGTGCTCCAGCCCCCTAATCATTTTTGTTGCCCTCTGCTGGACTCTTCACACTACAAGAAGGATGTGGAAAAATTGGAGAGCCCAAAACTGGACACAGTACTCCAGATGAGGCCTCACCAATGTTGAATAGAGGGGAATGATCACTCTTTGATCGGCTGGCAATGCCCCTACTTATACATCCCAAAATGCGGTTAGACTTCTTGGCAACAAAGGCACACTCTGCAGTCACATCTGCCAACTCCTTTAGCACCCTCGGATGCAGTGCATCCGGCTCCATGGACTTGTGCTTGTCCAGTTTTTCTAAATAGTCCTGAACCACTTCTTTCTCTACAGAGGGCTGGTCCCTTCTCTCCATACTGTGCTGCCCAGTGCAGCAGTCTGGGAGCTGACCTTGTTCGTGAAGACAGAGGCAAAAAAAAAAACAAAACACCTCATTGATTATATTAGCTTTTTCCACATCCTCTGTTACTAGGTTGCCTCCCTCATTCAGTAAGGGGCCCACACTTTCCTTGACTTTCTTCTTGTTGCTAACATACCTGAAGAAACCCTTCTTGTTACTCTTAACATCTCTTGCTAGCTGCAACTCCAAGTGTGATTTGGCCTTCCTGATTTCACTCCTGCATGCCTGAGCAATATTTTTATACTCCTTCCTGGTCATTTGTCTAATCTTCCACTTCTTGTAAACTTCTTTTTTGCGTTTAAGGTCAGCAAGGATGTCACTGTTAAGCCAAGCTGGTTGCCTGCCATATTTACTGTTCTTTCTACACATTGGGATGTTTTTTTCCTGCAACCTCAATAAGGATTCTTTAAAATACAGCCAGCTTGCCTGGACTCCTTTCCCCCTCATGTTATTCTCCCAGGGGATCCTGCCCATCAGTTCCCTGAGGGAGTCAAAGTCTGCTTTTCTGAAGTCCAGGGTCCGTATTCTGCTGCTCTCCTTTCTTCCTTGTGTCAGGATCCTGAACTGGACCATCTCATGGTCACTGCCTCCCAGGTTTCCATCCACTTTTGCTTCCCCTACTAATTCTTCCTGGTTTGTGAGCAGCAGGTCTAGAAGAGCTCTGCCTCCAGTTGGTTCCTCCAGCACTTGCACCAGGAAATCGTCCCCTAAATTGTCCCCTTCTCTAGCTTGTATGGCTATACGTCATCACTCAGCCTGAATATTTAACTCCGTGACCTCCTGCTGCAGTGAATTCCAGAAGGCTACCTGCCAGCTGGGAGAAGAAGCATTTGTTCTAAATTTACCAGGCATTGATTTCCTTGAATGACCTCTTGTTCCTTTGTGGTCTCAAAGGAAGGAACAATCAGATATCATTTTTACCCATTGCAGCTGCATTCCAACCAGCTCGCCTCCCAACTGGACTAAATACTCCATCTGTTGCTGTCCTTCATCAGATGAGAAACTAGCTTTGACTCCCCACATCATCCACTTTGCTCAGCCCAATCCAAACCACTGATTTCCCTCTTCCTGTCTCCAGCTCTCATTTCCAGGCCATTTTCCACACCAGACAGAACTCCACCCTCTCCTCCTTCAAGTCTCTTAAAACTTACTTCATCCAGGAGCCCATTGACGTAGCTGTGTTTTTTTCTTTACCTGCAAACCCAACGCACAGCTGTGGCAGTACATAAATAGAATAACAGTATCCAGGTATTTGAGAGACAAGCTGGGTGAGGAAATATATTTTATTGGACCAACTTCCGTCAATGAGAGAGAGAGAGAGAGAGAGAGGCTTTTGAGTTACACAGAACTCTTCAGGTCTGAGGAAGAAGTTGGTCCAATAAAAGATATTCCTTCACCCACCTTGTCTCTCTAATATCCTGGGACCAACATGGCTACCACACTAGTACCCAGGTATATCAAATCCAGAGCGGATTAACATTCTATTGCATAAAAGAAATTATGTTTAAAGTACTGTGAAGGATGATGCTCTGAGTACCCCAATAAGCACAATAGATATCTTATGTAACATATTTTTAGTGTTCTGGAGAGAAGTAAAACTCACTCTTTCCACCTAGGGCTGTCCAGCCTTGGCATTTCTCTGCAGTGTTGCTGGTACTAACCTGAACACACGCAAGCAGACAAACTCTCCAGCAAAAGAGTATAGCTCTGGTCAGTAGTTCTGAAATTTCTTCGTGGGGAGGGATAGCTCAGTGGTTTGAGCATTGGCCTGCTAAACTCAGGGTTGTGAGTTCAATCCTTGAGGGGGCCACTTAGGGATCTAGGGCAAAATCAGTACTTGGTCCTGCTAGTGAAGGCAGGGGGCTGGACTTGACCTTTCAAGGTCCCTTCCAGCTCTAGGAGATAGGATATCTCCAATAATTTATTTTTGATCATGCCCCTCTTTTGTGTCTGTAGTAGTTTATGCCCCCACCTGCCACACAACTAAATATACTGATGACAAAAAACAAAACAAAACAAAACCACACAACCAACATGTAACTCACTAAATATTAAAAACAGTAAGCCACTGATTCAAAGAGCGCCATTTAAGTATATAGTAATGTAAATTTTAAGTGAGACACTGCTTACTGCCTTTAGACTGTTGTTACTAGTGTGTTGGGTGTGCCTGTTTTTTGGAGCAGAGCAATTTCATCCTGGGTTGGATGCTTGAGACAGCTATCCAGAGACCCCCTTCTGCCTGAAGACATCTCGAGATCGTTGTCTGTTTTTGATGTAAACTAGGGCAGAAAAGGCTGTTTTGCATAAGTAGCTAGATGCATAAAAAATTAAGATATTCATTGCAGCTTCGGATAACACTGGATACTCCACTCTTTGGCCACCCAGCTCTGAAGGCAGGGCTGCTGCCAGCAGCAGAGAAGTAAGACTAGCAATACCATACCACCCTTACTTCTCCGCTGCTTCTGGCAGCAGCACTGCCTTCAAAGCTAGGTGGCAGGAGAGCAGTGGCTGATGGCTGGGCATCCAGCTCTGAAGGCAGCACTTCCACCAGCAGGAGTGCAGAAGTAAGGGCAGCATGGAATATGCAACTGTATGAACACATCCATGAAATTTGCTCTTTATGCTCTGACCAACCCACAAAAAATGTGTTATTTTTCCATAATTTAAGTAGACCCCTAATGATATGTCTGGAGGAATCAGCTTTGCTAGTTATTCATTGCTGTGGGTAAAATGTATGCAGTAAGTTTTCCTCCCTAAAGTTTCTCATGCCTAACCCCCAATACATTCTGCACCTCCCAGCAGGGCACATGCCCCAGTTTGAGAACCTCTGCTCTAGATCTATTTATGCAATGTTACTATTTTGTTTAAAGCCTAAAATCTATTGGCTTTGGAGAAGAGCCACCCACCTCATGAGCCTCTGACCCAGAGACCTTGCTGAGTCCTTCTAGCTAATAACTGTAGATTGCAGTGGGGATTAAAAGAAGCAGGAGCAGATAAGGCAGATCAGATCAGGGGGAAAAAGATGGAAACCCACCCAGCTTACTGGTGGCAAAGACTGCTTGAACACTGGCACTGAGGCCCTCTCTGCTTCCACAGCACAGAGCCTTCAATCAGCCACTTGGAGAAACTCAACATGGGAAAGACCCATTAGGACGCTACTAGTCATTGTTATTGTCACAGCAGCCAATGGTAAGCAGGACACTATATGGTACAGACAGAAAAGCTCTTGGACTCTGTCTGTTACAGCTGTCCCCCTGCTGGATTCCCTTTTCCCCTTCCTTTCTGTTTGTGCTGAGTGGCTGCCCCCCCCCGGCCATGGAACTGACCAAAGTCACAGCCTGGCCCTGCTCACGGAAATGGCTTGTGTAGGGTTACCATACGTCCTCTTTTTCCCGGACATGTCCGGCTTTTCGGCAGTCAAACCCCCGTCCGGGGGGAATTGCCAAAAAGCCGAACATGTCCGGGAAAATGGCGGCTCTGTTTAAGAGCCGGGCTGCCTGAACGCTACCGGCTTCGGGCAGCCCCGTGCCTCCAGACCCTGCGCCGCCGGAGCCCGGGAGGGGAAGTGCCCGGCTGGGGGCGCAGGATCTGGAGGCACGGGGCTGCCCGAAGCCGGTAGCGCTCGTGCAGCCCGGCTCTTAAACAGAGCGGGGGCGGCTGGAGCCTCCAGCCCCCGGGGCTCTGTGTAACTGATCCAGTGTCAGTTACACAGAGCCAAAGAGGAGCAAAGCCTCCAGCCCCCTGGGCTGTGTGTAACTGACACAGAGGCTCTGTTTAAGAACCGGGCTGCCCGAGAGCTACCGGCTTCAGGCAGCCCCCTTGCCTCCGGACCCTGCGCCGCCAGCCAGGCACTTCCCCTCCCGGGCTCCGGCGGCGCAGGGTCCGGAGGCACGGGGGCTGCCCGAAGCCGGTAGCGCTGGGGCAGCCCGGCTCTTAGAGCCTAAGAGGAGCAGAGCCTCCAGCTGCGGGGGCTCTGCTCCTCTTCGGCTCTGTGTAACTTATACAGTGTAAGTTACGCAGAGCCGCCGGAGCCCCGGAGGGGAAGTGCCCGGCTGGGGGCGCAGGGTCCAGAGGCATAGGGGCTGCCCAAAGCCCGAGCGCTACCAGCTTCACGGTTTGCTGGGCAGCCTCCAGACCCTGCGCGCTGGGGCTCCAGCTGCGCTGGGGAAGCGCCGGCCGGGGGCGCAGGGTCTGGGGGCTGCCCGGCAAACCGTGAAGCTGGTAGCACTGGGGCAGCCCTTTCCCCCTGGCTGGGAGTGGGAGGGAGGAGGGGGCGGAGTTAGGGTGGGGGAAGGGGCGGAGTTGGGGCGGGGCTAGGGGTGGGGAAATGGGCGGGGCCATGGCCCGTGGAGGGTCCTCTTTTTTTATTTATGAGATATGGTAACCCTAGGCTTGTGCAGACTGACTGGAGCCATTGCTCTGCTCAGGCAGGGGGTGGGGGCTTTTTCGCTCCTTTGTCTAGCTTCTTTGTTCAGAGCTGGCTCGGTGTAGGGTGCTCTGCCCAGGTATGCAAGACCTAAAGTGGCCACACAGCTGAGCATATGAATCATACCTGTGACTCAGAACTTGCCCAGACATGTCCTGTGCCTACCTGCAGTTTCCCTGCCTTCTCTCCTCCCCTGGATTAAGGGGAACCAATCAAAGTTACTGGCAGGAAACTACCGGGGTCTTTGGGGGGCCCTCTCCCTGCTCTCGTTTGTTTTTGAGCATACCCCCGTTTTTAAACTCCCCTCCCACGAACAATGAATTTGTGCCTGGAGATCTTCTGATTATTGTAAGCGAATCGAGGCCTCTCTGTGTCCTCTGATGCTGAAACTGCGGTTCCTGCTGTTGCTTTGGGGATTGGTAAGGAAAAACCTCTTGCACACTCCCCTTGTTCTAGCTGCTGGCTTTCTTTCCCCAGCAGGTAGACCCAAGCTAACTCCTTGGCCTGTATCGGTAACATGCTTCTAGCTCGGCAGCGCCTTTGCTGCTAGAAATAAGCCTGCTTGCAGCCACCACTAGTTAAACATCCCCCCACCCCCCTTGAAGCTGTATCCTGGGCACACACCACTCTGCCCTCTGAAACTACCCCTAGTATAAGGTTCACCTATTAGGTTAGATTTAGCCTTTAGTCTAGATAAATTGTAATTTCATTTTGCATAGTTGTGGTTAAGTTAGGTTTAGAAAATTGCTTGCATTGTACTCTAAGTTAGGCTTAAAGAATTGTTGCATTGTGTTTTGTTACTTGCTAATTTATGTAGTCTTGGTTAAGTTAAATCATAGATAAGATTTTGCTGTGTTCTTTATAATTGTCTCTCTGCTGTTTAAACTTGCAGCCTGTCTGCTCTCTGTGTCTCTCTCTCTTAATCCCTTCCCCCATGTGCTCACCCCGCTCCTACTGCTGCCAAACCTCAATTGTATTACTGAAGTCTAGCATAAAATCCCATTGGTTACCCTTTTTCTTTCTAACACCCAGGGCTGGCTCCAGGCACCAGCTTCTCAAGCAGGTGCTTGGGGCAGCCGCTCTGGAGAGGGGCGGCAGGTCCAGGTATTCGGCGGCAATTCGGCGGATGGTCCCTCACTCCGCCTGGGAGTGAAGGACCTCCCGCCGAATTGCCGCCGCAGATTGCAATCGCGGCTTTTTTTTTTTTTTTTGGTTTTGGCTGCTTGGGGCGGCCAAACCCCTGGAGCCGGCCCTGCTAACACCCCTCACATTTTACATTTACACCACTGTGACACATTTTTACCTAGAGTTGTTTGTTATATAACACATTTTACCCATAACTGTTAGTTGGTTATATGCTGCTGTGACACACCCTTTACATAGAAATTGTTAGCTACCTGTTACATTTATACTTCAGTGTTAGTTGGTTACCAACTGTATTGTACCCCACTGTATTGTACCCAACTATTGAAACCCCCTATTTACTAAAAGAAACCCCTCCCCAATTGTCTACCTTAACAAACCCCATACCCCTCACTATTAAATTTTCCCTGTTTTTGCATTTTCTTAATAAAGTTTATTTTGCACCCCACCAGTGCAGTAGTTGTCCCCCAAGATCCCCTACCTGCTGGCAGGGTCATGGTGTCATAAACAGGATCTTGGGGTAACAATTGCTGCCTTCCCTGTCCCTGGAAAGAGGCCAAGACCTCTGGCACAGATGAGGATCAAACTAACCACCTGCAGTACCACTCTCTGCAAAGTAAACAGCAGCCTGAGGTCCTAGAGTGGGTCTGCACAATTGGCAAAGGCCAGAGCTCCAGGGTGTACACTACCCACCTGGGGCTCACTGATGTGGGGTGCCTTTTAACTTGTCACCCCACATTCAGGGCCAGTCCCGCTGATTCCAGCCTCCGGCTAACCTGCACTAAGGCAGGAGAGCCAGCCGCAGATTCAGAACCTACCCGCCTCTGGAGGGAGGTGGGGAGGATCATGAAAGCCTGTGGGGGGGACCCCATCTAAACTCATCCCTGAACCCCGAATTTTGCAGGGGTCCCCCACCCACCGAATACTAACAGACCTGGTACAGAAGCTAGAAGGGATTCGGAAGCCCAAGAAACTGTGGCCTGATGTATACAAACCCCAAAAGGTGGCCACAGTTGCCTATGAAATACTGGCCCAGGCCCTTGATAAGGTAACCGTTTTACATGGGACCCTAACGACCTCGGCCAAAGAGGCTGTTAGCCAGCCCAGCCAGGAAGGGCCACCACCACCTACCACTACAACTCCGAGAATGTAAGTGTAACACATCCCAGGTTAACATTATCTCTTGCAGCGATCCCTTCTCACCTGGCTCCATAAAGAGGGGGGGCACCTGCCTGCCTGTGCCCTACATCAACTGTTGACTAACCGAGGGAGACTAACGTCAAGCGTGTCTAGGCAGCAGTGCACCCAAGCTGTCCAAGGGTGTCTAAGCTGCCAACGGGCACAAGTCACTAACAAGCCTGTCTATGCTCATGGTGCTTATAGCCCTGAGCACTTTAGCCTGGGGAAAACCTGGCAGATGGACCTCATTGGCCCCCTCCCAGGGGCAAAACGGTATCCAAAGGGGCTTGTAATAGTTGACCTAGGGTCTCGCCAGTTAATGTGTTCTTCCCTCAGGCAATCTACTGCACCAGCTGTTTCTGTAGCCCTTCTCCAGGTAATTGACGCCTGGCGGGCACCCGAAGAAATCCAGACTGATGGAGGGCCACCGTTCACCAGTAAAGCTATAGACCAGATGGTGTCTCAGGGGTGTGTGTGTGCGTATTCATACCAACCTGCCATATCACCCCCAAAGCAACGGAGTCGTGGAGAGATGGATCGGAATGCTGAAGACCCAGATTTGGGTCATACTTGGCACCCCTGATTACAAGAGGTGGGACCGGGTCCTGACTCAAGCCCTCATTTCCCTTAATGCAGCATACAGCCGATGGCCAGAGATCACTCCTAAACCACGGGAACCTTGGAAACCTGCCTACAGTATTTCTCAGCCAGTGTGGGTCTCTATTCCCAATGCCCAGAGAACCTGCACTTCACTAGCAGCTACCATCATCACACCTGGCCGGTTCCCTAACACCTATCATATTCAAATAGATGGATGGGGCAAGCCTGACCTGGTCCACCACAACTGGCTTAGTGTTCAGTCATAACAGACCCTAGATGGGCCACTTTTCTTTTATGTCTTCACAGGAATCACCTGCCATGATTGCCACCCCGCCTCCAGAAAAAACCCTGGTTGCCTGGGTAAAAGCCTACGCCCTGCAGGAGGTCCTTATCAGGAACCTGTCAGATGTCCCCTCATCACATGATTGTGTCGCCTGTACAAGATGGGAGGCCTCAGACGGAGGATCCCCTTTCCTCTGGAAGTTCCTCCCTCTCACGAGCCTAACTCCTCAGTATCCAGCCTCAGTCTGCAACACCACAGACTGGGTCCATCGACCCCTGTTCACGTGCAACACCAGCAGTGACGACCGGAAACCCAACTCATTCGTCCCTGTTGCGGTAACAGAACCACTGCCAGCAGCCCCCTGCATCGTGTTCTTCGGCTTCCCCAATCCTACCCCATTGGGGCAATACCCCAATTGCACCCAGTGGTTCATAGGACCCCGTCCCAACCCAAACCCCAAAAAAGGAAGCCCAAGGTACCGAACTGAGTTTACCAAATTTGTTAGCCATTTTCCAACAAGTACAGCATTCAACCTCACCCAGTACTCATCCACAGCTCTAACCCACATAGAACTGAGACAGGCCAGAGCCGTTCACTTATTGTGGATGAAGGTTGATGCACCCCCCGGCCAGGAGCCCCCCCAGCACCACAAACAATTTCTACCCTCTCCCCCAGGGCAAGTGTGGCTCTGTGGAAACAACATTGGCCGAACTGCCCTACCCACCTTCCCAAAAGGGGTATGTGCCATCGGGCAACTTGTCATAGAGGGAGGGGGACTCTTTCACCACCGTCGCCCCCCCTTCTCCTCACCATGCAAACGACGAGCAGCCAAAGCGTGGGAGTGGCTTAAGTCGGCCACCGAGATGGTTATAAAGGGCTATGTATAGTTTAACTTTACAGCAAATCCGTGGACTGTTGCTTGGTCTGGAGGCCCTTGCCACATCACAGCCGACGGGCTTCGTCGAACCAGCGACACTCTCACAGTCCTGGCCAACTACGCCGAGCAAAACCGTCTCCTAATCCAGACCATCCTACAAAAGGATGTGTGTTGCCTTGGAGGACCTTGAGCCTTGCTTTAAAGGGACAATGTTGCCTGCGCATTCAGCCCGGGTGGAACAACATCTCAGCCGTGGCTAACCAACTGTCCTCCTTCGCCGTTCAGATTAGTAAGGCGCGTGAGCAGTGGGATTGGTGGCAAGCCCAGTGGTCCAGCTGTGGGCTGGGATCCTGGGCCCAGTCCATCAAGCAGTGGCTTATTACTGTGGCTATTATTCTTGTAGCCTTTCTGTTGGAGATAGCAGTGGTCAAGCAGCTAGTTCACAGAGTTGTGTCTGCCCTGCCCTTGCAGGCGAGGTACTCCTCCATTCCCCTTAACAGCAGCGAACCATCACCCCTAGATTACTCAAATAGTGAGGATCTGTAACCCCTCTGGCCTTGGTCTTTGCATGGGGCAACCCCCTCACAGCCTGTGGGGTCAGCCAGGGGGGCATGTCTGTTACAGCTGTCCCCCTGCTGGATTCCTTTTCCCCCCTTCTTTCTGTTTGTGCTGAGTGGCTGCCCCCCCCCCCCCGACCATGGAACTGACCAAAGTCACAGCCTGGCCCTGCTCATGGAAATGGCTTGTGCAGACTGACTGGAGCCATTGCTCTGCTCAGGCAGGGGGTGGGGGCTTTTTCGCTCCTTTGTCTAGCTTCTTTGTTCAGAGCTGGCTCGGTGTAGGGTGCTCTGCCCAGGTATGCAAGACCTAAAGTGGCCACATAGCTGAGCATATGAGTCATACCTGTGACTCAGAACTTGCCCAGACATGTCCTGTGCCTACCTGCAGTTTCCCTGCCTTCTCTCCTCCCCTGGATTAAGGGGAACCAATCAAAGTTACTGGCGGGAAACTGCCTGAGTTTGCCCTTAAAACCAAACATTTTCTGATCAGACCCCTGGAGAAGGTCCTTGCTTTGCCACCTGGTCTGATCAGCTAAGGGTCTTTGGGGGGCCCTCTCACTGCTCTCGTTTGTTTTTGAGCATACCCCCATTTTTAAACTCCCCTCCCATGAACAAGAAATTTGTGCCTGGAGATCTCCTGATTATTGTAAGCGAATCGAGGCCTCTCTGCATCCTCTGATGCTGAAACTGCGGTTCCTGCTGTTGCTTTGGGGATTGGTAAGGAAAAACCTCTTGCACACTCCCCTTGTTCTAGCTGCTGGCTTTCTTTCCCCAGCAGGCAGACCCAAGCTAACTCCTTGGCCTGTATCTGTAATCTGCTTCTAGCTCCACAGCGCCTTTGCTGCTAGAAATAAGCCTGCTTGCAGCCACCACTAGTTAAACATCTCCCCACCCCCCTTGAAGCTGTATCCTGGGCACACACCACTCTGCCCTCTGAAACTACCCCTAGTATAAGGTGCACCTATTAGGTTAGATTTAGCCTTTAGTCTAGATAAATTGTAATTTCATTTTGCATTGTTGTGGTTAAGTTAGGTTTAGAAAATTGCTTGCATTGTACTCTAAGTTAGGCTTAAAGAATTGTTGCATTGTGTTTTGTTACTTGCTAATTTGTGTAGTCTTGGTTAAGTTAAATCATAAATAAGATTTTGCTGTGTTCTGCATAATTGTCTCTCTGCTGTTTAAACTTGCAGCCTGTCTGCTCTCTGTCTCTCTCTTAATCCCTTCCCCCACGTGCTCACCCCGCTCCTACTGCTGCCAAACCTCAATTGTATTACTGAAGTCTAGCATAAAAACATTGGTTACCCTTTTTCTCTCTAACACCCCTCACATTTTACATTTACACCACTGACACACATTTTTACCTAGGGCTGTTGGTTATTTAACACATTTTACCCATAACTGTTAGTTGGTTATATGCTGCTGTGACACACCCTTTACATAGAAATTGTTAGCTACCTGTTCAATTAACACTGAAGTATAAATGTGTTACCAACTGTATTGTACCCCACTACTGAAACCCCCTATCCTATTTACTAAAAGAAACCCCTGCCCAATTGTCTACCTTAAACCCCATACCCCTCACTATTGAATTTTCCCTGTTTTTGCATTTTCTTAATAAAGTTTATTTTGCACCCCACCAGTGCAGTAGTTGTCCCCCAAGATCCCCTACCTGCTGGCAACGTCAGACGCTACCGAGATGGGGCCACATCCAGACCCCTATTGGAGGTCACCATAGCAGAGACCCTCACCCCTCCTTGCCTAGGGTTTTTTTTTTTTGGCAGAGAACCCCCTTTTCCCCTCCTCTTGGAGCCATTGCCACAGAGGTCCTCATCACATCTCCTAGCCATTATCAGATTGCTCCTCCAAATAGTATTGCTCTCCTCGGCAAAGCAGGGTTCACAAAGCAAAAGAGCAGCAGAAGCCACAGGGCCTTTCCTATCTCCATTGCTCATCGAGAATTAAATAGCATGCTCAGAACTCCACATCCAGTTATGCCACTCCGCCCACCCTGAAAACTCAGAAGAAGCCTCAAGACAAATGGCTGAAAGGTTGGCTCCCCCAATGTGAGGAACTCCTGGGGGAAGTAGCTTTTGAGGGAGTCCCAGAAAGCAGCCTCCTTCAGCAGCCATGTTTTCAAGGGGCTGCAGGGAGCCTGGGTGTGTCTGGCTCAAGTCCGACTTTTATTAAAAATACTCCTGTGAAATCTCTCTCACGCTGCATCAAAAAGATCAGCTCACACAACATGCAAGTCTCTGTGGTGCTGCAAAGCACTCAGTCCTGCAAGAGCAAAATGAACAGCTTCATATGATAAAGGTGGCAGAAGGGCACGAATCTCTTAAATGCACTACTGAGTAGCAAGACTCAAACCAAACTGACGTCCTTGTTCACAGAGAAGATAGATCACCTGAGTGGAAGACAGAGGGGACTAAATAGCGCAAGAGATTTTCACATGGTGACTGACACTGCATCCCACATTCTTAGTCATATTATGAAATGATTAGGGCATAATTATGATGCATTTTGTACAAGATATCAGAGGGGTAGCCGTGTTAGTCTGAATCTGTAAAAAGCAACAGAGGCACCTTTAAGACTAACAGAAGTATTGGGAGCATAAGCTTTCGTGGGTAAGAACCTCACTTCTTCAGATGCAAGTAATGGAAATTTCCAGAGTGAGGTTCTTACCCACGAAAGCTTATGCTCCCAATACTTCTGTTAGTCTTAAAGGTGCCATAGGACCCTGTGACAATGCGGTTCTGGCGGAACCCAACTGAGAGTGCCAACTCAGGACAAATTGCTAAAATAGGGCAGTTACAGCCCAAGGCTGGGGTTTTTCCACCTCTAAGGCAAACCAAACCAGCCAGACTAAGACTTCGGTCTCATCCCACTGGCTAACCGCAAGTCTCACAAGCAATCTCCTTAGACACTCCAGTTTCCAGTATTACCACCAGTGCCACACGTTATGGGGACAAATGGTTATAAAAACTGATACCCCAATAAAAGAAAAAGGTTCTCCTGATCCCAAAGGACCAAGCCCCAGACCCAGGTCAATATACAAGTCAGACCTTACCCACAAATCACGCTGTTGCCAATCCTTTAGAATCTAAAATCTAAAGGTTTATTCATAAAAGGAAAAAGATAGAGATGAGAGTTAGAATTGGTTAAATGGAATCGATTACATACAGTAATGGCAAAGTTCTTGGTTCAGGCTTGCAGCAGCGATGGAATAAACTGCAAGTTCAAATCAACTCTCTGGAATACATCCCTAGCTGGGATGGGTCATTCAGTCCTTTGTTCAGAGCTTCAGTTTGTAGCAAAGTTCCTCCAGAGGTAAGAAGCAGGATTGAAGACCAGATGGAGATCAGGCATCAGCCTTACATAGTCTTTTCCAGGTGTAAGAACACCTCTTTGTTCTTACTGTGGAAAATTACAGCAAAATGGAGTTTGGAGTCACATGGGGCAGTCCCTGCATACTTTGCTGAGGTACAAGGCGTATCTGCCTTCTCTCAATGGGTCCATTGTATAGCTGATGGTCCTTAATGGTCTATCAAGCAGGCTAGGCAGAGCTAATCCCAGCTTGTCTGGGATGTCACCCAGAAGCATAGCATAAGTTTGCCATACAGACAGTATAGAGCCAATATTCATAACTTCGACTACAAAACTGATACACACATATAGACAGCATAATCATAACCAGTAAACCATAACCTTGTCCTAGACACCCCATTTGACCCCCTTTATACAAGATTTGGGTGCCACTACAGGACCTTGGTTGCAACAATGATCTATACGGTCCCAGTTTATGTCAATAACGTCACAGACCCTCTGTTGCTTTTTACAAGATGGGTCATATGAGGTGTCATTGGAAAAGTTATGATTTGCTGAATACGATTATCCTATTTGAATACATGTATCATTTTTGTATCTGAAGTTATAAATATTGACTTTGTATGTGTATTTCAAATGTAGTTACAACGTGGGTGACGCCCATTAGGCAAGATGCTTTCAGTCTAGATAGCTGGTTGGGAAGGGCCTATTCAGGGTAATGAGCCATTAGGGAAAACAGGCCTCAGGAGAAGCTTATCCCCCACCTGGTGAGCCTTCCTGAGAATGATCCAGACAGCCTGTAAGTAATGGCTGTTATGATTCAGCAAGGTATGCAAGGACATGTGATCAGCCTCCTGACTCTGGACTCCATCTTGGGATGTCAGTGTTTTGCCACAACTGAGGTTTGGGACAAAGGGTTCCCACCATATGCAAAAGCTATATAAAGGCAGAGAGTGACATCACTGGCGGTTCTTAACTCCCCACACAAGACGACTCCTGGAAAAACCCAAGAAAAAAAAGACTGAACTGGGGAAAGTGCTGGACCCAGGCTAAAGGGATTTTTAGCCTGTGAATGAAACAACTGGGGATTCCAAGCTGTAAAGCAAGTGCAGCTTGTCCTTTAAGAATCTTCAGCCTGCTTGTATCAGCCAGGATGAGAATTTGCTAATTCATATCCTATCTTTCTAGTATCTTAGACTTAGTTTAAGTTTTTGTTTAATTGCTAGGTAATCTGCTTTGATCTCTTTGCTATCATTTATCACTCAAAATCTATCTAAACCAAGTGAGTTGGAGTGAAATGCATGGGAAATCACAGCTCAAAGGGCAAAGGCTGTTGCATATTCCTCTTCACATTGGGGCCGGGGGAATGCTATGATCTTACACTGTACAGTTCCCTGTGCAGTGCAAGATGGTATAATTTTGGGTTTATCCTCCAGAGGGGGTGTGTGCCTGGGGAGCGGAGCGTTAACTCAGCTTTAGCCTTTCTACTGTTAGTTTGTGCAATGGCTAGTCAGAGACTCGGCATGTAACTGCAGCTTGGTATGTCCCTACCTGTGTGAATGCTGATGGAAGTGTAGGACCAGGAGCGGGTCTGCAGCTTGTCACAGCAGCACAGTGAGAGGGGGAGCCCAGGCTGGAGGATCAGAGGGCTCAGTGGTACCCCAGTTCCCAGGGGTAGGAACCTGTCACAGTGACTTTACAAGAGTCAGCAGAAAATAGGGTACACTCAGAGAGCTCCCCAACTGAATAACCTAGGGGATGGCCTGTGTTTGTACAGTGCCTGGCACAATGGGGACCTGGTCCATGACAGGCACTCCTAGGTCCTACCATAATGATAACAACAACAAATACCATCAGAGAGGACTGGAGGTGTGGAGTTCTCTCAAGTCACCCCACGCTGGGAGCATATGATACGTAGGTCAAAATGTTCAAAAGTGCCCACTGAACTGGGATAGCTCATTTTTTAAGAGACCAAATGGAGACACCTAGGACCTGAGTGCCACCAACTCCAGCTGGAGCATGAGGGACACCTAAGCCCTGCTCCTGCACCCATTGAAATGAGGGTAAAACTCCTACGGGGGCTTCAAAATTCAGAAGTGTTGAAAGGAAAACCTGAATATACAGTCCCATACAACAGAGCAAAACAGAAGCAACTGGCACGCCCAACTCCAACTCTTCAGGGAGACACCAAGCATGACCAATTGCAATCCAAAAGGTGAATGTTTCCCATTGTTATGAGCAGCTGAAGACAGCCATTAGAATGTAAACTACTATGCAATTAAAAACTCTGGCACCTACTACAATACTGCCATTCAGACCTTAAAAGTGCAATTACTTTGTTGATAGAGGGACTATAGTTAGGACACATTTATTATTAAGCTCATCCCATAACACCTCAGCATCTCCTGATTAATCTAATTTCTAATATTGTTTATGGCTCACCTATAAATGCAGATTATTAATATAGTTCAGCCCTTCTTTGGCCTACAACAGCCTTGCCTTTATTCTGGTTTGGTTTCCTGGGTATAATGAATGTTTGATCATACCCCAATTGCAGACTTCAGATTTTTCTCTGGGTTATCAGAAAGGAAGAACTCCCCACCCCCACCAAAGACATTCCCTAAAGAGCACACTGAACAGAAAAGAACAAGACAATCTTGTCTTGTGAAATCCACAGCAGGAGCTGTCATTTCAAGCCTGGCCTACTGAGAAAGAGCAGCTTGCTGCTGGGGAGGGAAGTGGCAGAAAGCCTGCAGTGGTAAGGCAGGAGCTCTGCGTTAATAGATCAGAAGCATTTGCTCCCTTCAAGTCATGAAAGGGCTATTTTTACCGCCACAGCTGTGTCCAGGAATTGGGGGCTTGACATTTTCTTCCTGTTTGATGTTTTGTCATTTTAAATCTTTTCCCTGTTCTGCTAACAGCACAGTAGTGAAAGCTATTCTTCTGGCATTCCTCTTTTGTAAATCTATTAGTGTAGAGAGTGTGGAGTGTGCCAGCCACGGGAGAAATGGCCTGGCTCAGACTAAACATGCCCAAAGCAGCTTTTACTACTGTTTGAAAGGCACTCTTTAGTTTGACCAGTCCTGAAATCGGGATGTTTGCTGTGGTTTCTGAAGCCAGCTCAGTTATAAGAGAGCTGTCCTCATTATACCCCAGCAGGAGTTACTCTGCAACTTTCACCCATCAGACACAGGGCCAGTGCTGGTGTCGATGCCATCTGCCCAGGCTTCAAGCTGCTGGCTGGAGAATGGGAGTCAGAGTAGCACCTCACACTCAGAGCTTATCCAGTCTTCGCAAATGTTCCAATCTGCTATACCAGTGTTACTGAACCTTGGGAACTTGCCCTGTGGCAGAGCTGGGGTAGAACCCACAACTCCTGGCCCCGGTATTCTAACCGAGAGACCATGCTATCACAAGAGGGACCGAAACATCACAGAAAAGATGGCTGGTACCAAAAGGGTCAGAAAAGCCATGAACTGTGTGGAGGGTCACTAGAAACCTTGTGAGCCCTGTCCATTCCAGACACAGGGTATTTCTACACAGGGATAAAACCCTGTAGCTGGCTCGGGTCAGCTGATTCAGATTCGTGGGGCTCAGGCTCCACAGCTGCAAAAATCGTGGTGTACATGTTTGGGCTCGGACTGCAGCCTCCATTCTCCCTGGCTCCCAGAACATGGGCTCCAACCTGAGACCAAATGTCTACACAGCAATTTTTAGCCCGGTGAGCCTGGGTCAGATGAGCTGGAGCAGCTGCAGCCATGCCACAGGTCTTTTATACCTGTGACTACCTGCTGTTGCAAGACAAGGCCATGCTGCTGTAAGGAGACTGCTGTCAAATGTGCTGACCTGAGTCATTGCCAGCTCTTAGTATTTACAGATGTTGGTCTACACAGGATCCAGTGAATTCTGTTTTAGGGGAATGGTGTAATGAGTCAGCTCTCAACCAACAGAGGAATGTCTCCTCACATTGTTGCGGGTAAAGAAGTGAATGGACCTGTAAGACACCTGAGCGAGAACATCACTGCTTCAGGAGCACAGAACAATCACATGCAGGAGCAGGACTGACAACTGCCTTTACAGGGGAATGCGCCCAAGCCACTCAGGTGTTGAGGGGAGGGATAAGCCCCATCTGGAAGACATCCTGCAGATGTGGACCAAATTCAGAGAAGAAGTAACTAGGTGCAACACCATGCCTGGACCTGCACCCCACTGCACCACAAGGAGGAAGGAAACAGCCCAAGAGAGGACACCAAAGGGAAGGTGGGCAGGGTCTCCTTTCTGTCCTCCTGCTCTGGACACAGGGGTCACATGATGTCAGGTGAGTGAGCTCTATGGATTGTAAGCACATTGGTACCTCTTCTCCCCAGCTCCCCATGAAACATGTGCTGTAAGACTGAGTTCACATAGCTTGCTTGTCACATAAACATCTTAAGAATAAGTTGCAGGTTCGGCTGGTCGTAAAACCCCCTTTCAGCACAGCAATATTTAATTACTGCTTAATCAAAAGGAAAGTCTGCTGAAAAGGCAAGTGCAGCCCTTTGTCTCTTAATGATTACATTTGTCTCTTTTATTGCAGAATTCACCTTAATCAGTTTGCTTCTGAATCAGATTTTCCCCTCCCCACAGACTACTATGTAATTATTTCAGACTGGAAATGGAAATGTAATTGCTTGTCATAAACTGAATCCATCTCTAATGGAAATGTGTGACATTTTGGTTGTTTTCAGGAATGGCCTGGCCAATCCTTTCTTTGCCAGCGTTCCCTATCTGATGCTTATGGGCTGATCTTGTGGCTCAGGAGCTGGGCTGGGACTTGGGAGGCCCTGGACTCTTTCCTGGCTGTCTTTCTGTGCCACTGGGCAAGTCACTTCATCTCTCTTTGCCTCAGTTTCCAATTCTGACCTATGGTGTTCAGGTCAGACTAGTTAATTACAATGGTCCCTTCTGGCCTTAAAATCTACAAGTGAGCAACTAGGTACAATTCAGAGCTGGGAGTAAGGAAGGTCTTAGGAAATTCACAAGGAGCCATCAAAGGCCACTCTTCTGCTGACTGTATTCTAGTCAATCTCCTCAGAGGAACCTGGAGCATCATTGTACACTTGGTACAGAATGGCCAGGGCTACACAGAACACTCTAGGATTGGTTACTATGTCCATGATCCGAACAAGCTCAGACAGGAAATACAGATAATAAGGAGAGGAGATAAAGTCTCCCCTTGCACCTCTATAAGCAGAGAGAGGAGGGCCTGATGGAACACTGTGTGCGAGCAGCACAGCTTCTGTAGCATCATTCCCCTTTATCGTCTCTGCAAGGCCGGGGAGGTGCCAGCAGAGTGGGCAGGGGCCCTCTTCCTAAATTAATACAGATTGAGTATTAACATAAGTTAATTAACAAAATTGAGCAGCAGTGGCCAGTGGAGAGGCCCTGGCAGCACAGGCCAGCAGGGAGCACGGCTAACTCCTAGTCTAGGACAGATGTCCTGAGATGTGCATGGGTCTGAACACATGTCTCAGTGGAGGCAAAGCCCATTTCTAGAGGGACTGATGTGATTAGCAAGCTTGTCATTTCTTGTTCTCGCCCACCAGGGACAATGCTATTATTTATTTGTAACTGAAACTGAAAGGCTGTGGATCTATTACCCAGACTATTTCTAGATCCACTTCAGAGAATCAGCTAACAAAGCCCACAAGGGAATAGGGGCAAAAAAAATGCATCTCCAGAGATCACTGCCACACCAAGCGCTGGCTGTCCAACACAACTTTATATCCAAAATGTTGCCATCTTGTTGGGTGTCACTCCCACTGCTGTCAAAGGGAACCTTGCTCCATTGTTGTGCCTGAAAGGCTCAGCAGTGAGCCACTGTGACGGGTTCCCCAGGGTGCAGGCTGGAACTGGGATACTGCTGAACCTCTGGCTTACTAACCTGGGCTCCCTCTCACAATGTGATGCTGTGACAAACTGCAAACCTCTCCAGGTCCTGCACTCACGCAGCCAGCTCAGTTACATGAATGCTTTTGCCAGCAACTCATGAACCAATGATAGAGAGACTCCAGACAATTTCGCACAGCTCCCCAGCCTAGGACCCCAGAGCTTGTGACCACCTCCCCAGTTCAGTCTGTCCTCCAGACGTGTTTCCAGGTGTTGAGATGTGGGGGGAGAGAGGCCAAGTGATGTTGTCACTTCCCCCTTTTATAGCTTCCTCCAGCTTCCTGGAAGCATCGTTTGCTATGACCTGAGTCAAGCAGTCTATCTCTGACATGCTATCTGAGAGGTCTCTATTTTATCGAGTTCCTGGGATAGTCCTTGTGAGTGTGAATTCCTCTTAATGGGCCATCAACACATCTGGATCCTTCATTGTTGTGCCTGAAAGGCTGGTTGTGGGTGTTTCCAACCTTACAACATCTTTCAGTGACACACATAGCAAAATTGTATAACTTTCTATACAACGATAGCACATACAATCCAACAAGATATTAATGTTCAACAACTTAAGACTTTTAAAAAGAAACCTCACAAGGCATACTTTGTACAAAACATATCATAAACATATCACCCTGGTAAATATGGGGGTGCCAGTGTGTTGCTTTGGGATACAGAGTAATACCAAGCCATCAGGATCTGGGGCATTACAGCACAGTTCACTGAGGCAGCACTGAGACCAACAGAAAAATGACTAGTAGACAGCAAAGTCTGGGAGGCTGGGAAGGCCCCTCCCTGACACTAGACAGCAATCTCCTGGCTTGTGGGAAGCCAGGCTATGTTGGGTAGTAGAATGTCAGCTGCTTTTTCGGTGCAGCTTTCAGAATCAGTGCAAACCTTTTCCCTAGGCACGCCCAGGAGTCCAAAGTATAGACATGATGTGCATGCTGCGTGCAAGAGCAAACAAAAACTTTAGGGGTAATTGTGGCCCCACTGAAATCAATGGGAGTTTTGCCATGGATTTCAATGGGGCCAGGATTTTACACTAAGGTTAGAGCTCAGTTGTGCCAGACAGGCTCGGGCCTGGATCAGGACAAGTGTAGATCAGCTACACCCCAGGGGACCTCTCAGAGGTATTGTGACGGGTTGGATCACAGAAACCCCCTTGGGAGCTACCACCTAATGTGCAAAGACTACCTCTGCTCCTGTTTTCCCTGCCAGCTCAGGACTCCAGCACCATGTCTTGCTGAGCCAGACACTCCTGTCTGGCTCCAACACAGACCCAGGGTTTGAATCACTTGTCCCAAAGCTGCAAGTTTACCTGAAAACAGCTCACAGAGTGTGCTTGTCTTTAGCACTCAGATGCCCAACTCCCAATGGGGTTTAAACCCAGATAAATCAGTTTTACCTTGCATAAGGCTTATGCAGGGCAAACTCCTAAATTGTTTGCCCTCTATAACACTGATAGAGAGATATGCACAGCTGTTTGCTCCCCCAGGTATTAATACATACCCTGAGTAAATTACTAAATAAAAAGTGATTTTATTGAATACAGACAGTAGGATTTAAGTGGTTCAAAGCAGTAACAGACAGAACAAATTTCAGAGTAGCAGCCGTGTTAGTCTGTATCCGCAAAAAGAACAGGAGTACTTGTGGCATCTTAGAGACTAAAATTTATTAGAGCATAAGATTTCGTGGACTACAGCCCACTTCTTCGGATGCATATAGAGTGGAATAAATTATTCCACTCTATATGCATCCGAAGAAGTGGGCTGTAGTCCACGAAATCTTATGCTCTAATA